>NC_057813.1:255107927-255407927 GCF_018294505.1 Triticum aestivum | reverse complement strand
TTTTCCAAACATGACATGTCCAAAACATGACATATGCACATATCACATGTCCAGTTCAAATTTGCACATATCACATGTCCAGTTCAAATTTTAAAACCTAGCTAAATTCATAACTAAATAGATAACCTAATTAACATACTGCCCTAACTAAAACCTAAGTAAATTAACCGAAGAACCCTAGCAGAGAGAGAGGGGGGGGGGTTTACAGAGGGTGCAGGGGCGACGAGGCAGGCCCGACGACGGCCGGGAGGGGAGAGGAGCGAGGCGAGGGCCGACGGGTCGGGGGCGAGCGCGCCGGGGTCGGGGGCGAGCGACGCCGGGGTCGGGGGCGAGGGCCGGGTCGGGGGCGAGCGCCGGGGTCGGGGGCGAGCGCCGGGGTCGGGGCCAGCTAGCGCCGGCACCGGAGTCGGGGGCGAACGCCGGGGCCGGGTCAGGCGCGGCGGTGCGACGGGGGAGAGTGGGGATTTTTTTGGGGAAAAGGCGGGATGAAGTAGGGCGGGTGAGAATTTTGGGTTAAGTGGACATAGCAGTAGCGCATTTGGACAAAACGCGCTGCTACTACCTTCAGTAGCTGTAGCGCTTTAAACAAAATTCGCTTCTACTAACTTCAGTATCTGTAGCGGTTTAGGCAAAACGCGCTTCTACTACCTTCGCTACTGCCAGTTTTCCTTTTTCTTTTCCTTTATTTTATCCCACTTTTATTTCCCGAGGGCAGTGAACGAAGGGAGGGCGATATATATTGCATCATTTGACGGTTAAATATGTATGCAAAATAGGAACATATATATTACACATCATTGGACCCATGCATAATAATGGCTAAGTGTGTATACAAAATAGGAACATATATATTACATCATTTGACTGATAACATAAGTTTCCTCAGTGCTGACGTTTTCGTTTCCAAGTCAGCTTCTTTCCCTTCTTGTTCGTCGAAGAATAATTGAGCCCCTCATTGTGACTTTGCCTTTTCCATGGAGTACGATTTTTCTTAGATAATGTAGTATTGATTCTTCTTTTGACGTATACTTCATCATCATCGTCATCTTCCCTCATTGGGTTGCCATACTGATCATAGTCTTCCTTGTTGGTGACTCCATCCATTCCAATGATGTTCCTTTTGCCTCTCCTCAGGACAACACGGCTGGGATTGCGCGGGTTAGTTATGAAGAAGCATTGTGTCACGTGCTTAGCGTGTACCCATGGCTCATTTTTTGTGATAGCGTTCACGGTAGCGCTCTTGGCGTCGGGTATAGTCATGGTAGTGAAAATCCGGCTTTCTCTTTCGACATTCTTAGCCCATCTGACACGGAACATCGTCGTGTTGTGCAGTCCAGAGTAGTCAAGCTCCCAGATCTCCTCGACCCTTCCATAAAATCGTTCAGTTGCGCCGTTGTCGCTGCCGGTCATGCATTCCATCGTCACCCCTGAGTTCTGATCATCACTGTCCATATCTTTGGCCTCCGTGTAGAACGTGTATCCGTTGATATCATATGCCTGATAGGTTACGAGGTTGGGCGAGGGGCCATGTGCTAAGGCGTATATGAGCAATCCGTCCTTAGAGCCCTCCTCCGGAGGATTAGCAATAATATGCTCTTTGAACCAATGCAGGAAAGTGGAGTTGTGCTCTCTAGTAACTTCGGCGTCCGTCCTGCATACCCCCGGTCACGATACTTCTTTGCGATAATTTCTTTGTGCAGTGCCACGAAAGGATCTACCTCGTCTAGGTGTTGTAGCACTACCAAGTTTGCTCTGTCAAAGTCGCTGCGTCGATCTGAGTATGCCACGTGCAGTTCCCTGCGACCGTTGCAGTGACCATCTCCTTCGAGCCTCCCATCGTGCTTGTTAACGGGCAAACCAACACTAACACCAGGCGGCTGGTCTGCGCCATATAGAAAATTCTCACAGAAAGAGATGCACTCTTGTGCCAAATAGCCCTGGACGATGCTTCCATCCGGACGGGACATGTTACGAACGAATCCTTTGATGATCCCATTCATCCTCTCAAATGGCATCATGTTGTGCAGGAATGACGGCCCCAGGTCTATTATGTCATCCACAATATGGACACACAGATGCACCATCACGTCAAAGAACGCGGGCGGGAAGTACATCTCAAGCTCATTCAGTATCACAACGATCTCTTCCTGTAGCCTTTGGAGCTGCTTCACACTGATCGACTTTCGAGAGATGACGTCGAAAAAGTTGCAGAGACCAATAAGCGTGTCACGGACGTGCTTGTCCATTATCCCTCTAAGGGCAACAGGTAGTATCTGCGTCATCATCACATGACAGTCATGAGACTTCATCCCGCTGAACCTTTTCTTGTCCGTGTCTAGATATCTGCTTATCTTGCCACAGTAACCGGAACTAACTTTGACTCCGGTAAGGCACTTAAAGAAGGCATTGATCTCAGCCTGACTTAAGGTGAAGCAAGAAGGGGGGCAATAATCCTCTTTCTTTATTTTCTTGCCCTTCTTCTCCCGTGCCTCTGTCTCCGTCTCTGTCTCGTCTGACATTTTACGGGGCGGCATGTGCAGATCTTCCCTAATTTTCAAATCTTGCAAGTCTTTTCTTGCCTTCGGCCCATCCTTGGTCTTATCCGGCATGTTCATCAGTGTTGCGAGCAAGCTCTCAAGGACATTCTTACAGATATGCATTTGATCAAGGCAATGAGGTGTATCGAGTTTGTGCCAGTACTCCAAGTCCCAGAACACAGACCTCGTCTTCCATACCTTCAGCAGCGGCTCCGGCGCCTTTCTCATCGTCTTTCCCGGCGCGGGGCACTCCTTCCAGTTTTTCAACAGCTCATCGATTTCGGCACCGCTCCGCTTACGTGGAGGTCCTCGATGCTCAGCGTGACCATTGAATAGATCTCCACGGTTTCTCCACGGGTCGTCCTGTTCAAGCCATCTTCGATGCCCCATGTACACGATTTTCCCAGACCCGCCATCTTTCCTTGACGTTAGCTGCTGAGACGTCGTATCATCCATGCACCGCGTGCATCCGCAATATCCATGGCACACCTGGCCTGCCACATATCCGTAACCGAGATAGTCCTGCACTGTCGTGATCAGCGCGGCTCTCATGTTGAAATACTCACCTTTGCTGGCGTCCCATGTCTTGGCCGGTGTTTTCCATAACGTGTCTAACTCCTCTTGAAGTAGTCCCAGATACAAATTAATATTATTTCCTGGTTGTTTCGGCCCTTGAATAAGCATGCTCATGTGAATGTACTTCGATTTCATGCACAACCAGGGGGGAGGTTGTACATCCATACAAACACGGGCCATGTGCTATGGTTGGTGTTCTGGTTGCCAAACGGATTCATGCCATCGGTACACGCGCCGAGCACGATGTTCCTTGCATCACATTCAAAATACCGATAGAAGCTGTTCAACGCTCTCCACTGGCTTCCATCCTTCACGTGTCTCAGCTTCGGATCATCTCCATCGTCGGGCTTCTTCCTCTCCGCGTGCCAGCGCATTAGCTTTGCTTCCTTGGGATCTACAAAATACCTCTGGAGACGGGGAGTGATCGGTAAGTACCATACAACTTTCTGGGGACATTTCTTCCCGGCCTTCTTGTATCGAGAAGCATTGCACACCGGACAGCTTGTTTTTTCCGCGTGCTCCTTCCGATAAATTATGCAATCGTTGATGCATGCATGGTATCTAACGTGTGGCAGATCAAGAGGGCACACGATCTTCTTGGCCTCATCAACACTAGTAGGACATAGATTACCCGCGGGAAGAACATCCTTTAGGTACTTGAGATGCTCATCGAGGCTAGTGTCGGTCCATTTGTTTTTAGCCTTCGTCTTCAGGAGTTGGAGCGTGAAACTCAAGCGGGTCACCTCAGGATTGCAACCATCATACAATGGAGTGTTCGAGTCTACCACCAGTTGCTCCAGCTTAGCCTCCTCTCTAGAAGCAGCTCTCTCAGTACTCGTCTCCTTGCGAAGCAATGCTTGAACATGAGGGTCCCGCACGATTGAACTTAGTACCGACGAACTCTGCTGCGTGGAGTCCATGTCGTTCTCTCCGCCGCCATGTCCGGCCCCTTCTCCTCCGCCATGTCCGGCCCCTTCTCCGCCGCCATGTCCGGCCTCTTCCCCGCCGCCATTATCGATCATCTCTTCGTCTTGCCCCGTGTCATCATTGCCTGCCCCGTCGGCATCCTCAACATCGTCATCCTCATCTTCAATTATCCACCGCGTATAGCCATCCATGAAACCAGTCATGAGCAGGTGCGCTTCGACACGACCATCGTCATGGGGGTCGAGCCAAACTATTCCTTTGCATTTTCGACACGGACATAAAACCTCTGTCCGGTTATTTTCTTTCATGTCCTGCACCGCCGACCGCAACCACCTGTCCACCATCGTTCCACTGACCATCGTCAACTCTGCACGGTAATAATAAACAAATTGATTATAAAAATGCATGCATGCATCAAAGTCATACAAAAATTTGGCATGACCTTCCCTAAAAATAGGACATATATGGATCTAGAGTTTGCCCGGAATTCGCCGAAACGGAAATAAATCGACATTTCGGCAAAACATAGGCAACTCAAAAGCACAATTTGGCGTGCCACACACACAATTTCCACAAACATATCACACACACATAAACATATTTTCATTTTGCAAAAGCATGAAATTTTCATCACCTCTATCTCGATCGAGATCGAGCACACGGTGGAGATGATGTTGTAGGGAGATCAAAAGTGCACAAAGCTCTTCTTGACAAAGATAGATCTAGTTAGGGGGCAAATAGGTCACTTAACTAAATGCTACATCTACCTAGCTAGCTAATTTGGGAGGAGACAACTTCAACTAGTGGAGGGGAAAGGAAAAAGAGAAAGGAGATGCATTAATGGAGGTGATGTAGTTAGGTAGGAGTAATGAAGAGAGAGAAAGGTGGATAGAAGAGAAAGAGTAATGGGGGAGAAGTATTGAGGAAGAAGAAGAGTGAGAGTGGGAGCATGTGGGGGAGGTAGGGGAAGGGAAGAGAGGAGGGGGAGGGGAGGCACGGGTGGGGAAAGGTGGTGGGTTGGTGCGGGTTAGCAGTAGCGCGGGAGAAGAAACGCGCTGCTGCTAAAGAATTAGCAGCAGCGCGCTTTGGGCAACGGCGCTACTGCTAACAGTGACAATTTTTTTTGCCAATTTGAAATGTAGCAGCAGCGATCCCAGTAAAAGCGCGCTACTACTACATCTGTAGCAGTAGCGCGGTTCAGGCCACGGCGCTACTGCTAAATGGAGCTCGGTGAACACCACCGGTGGATATTTGTAGCAGCGCGGTTTACACAGAGCGCACTACTGCTAAAAACTGATCAACAGCGAGTTTCCCGCACACTCGCTACTACTAATTAGCAGCAGCGCTCCTTTTTGAGCCGCGCTGCTGCTAAGATTCTGTGTATAGGCTTTTCCCTAGTAGTGTTGGCAAGTATAAAGCTCGTTATCCCGGCTGCTTGCAGCTAGTTAACCCTCCCGATTCGATCCTACGATGTGAAGATCGGGCCACCCTCGGGCGTGAACTTGTTCATCGGGTTCTCATTGCTACGCAGGGGATAATCTTTGTTGTTTGAACCAAGCTCCTCTTAATTCTAGGGACCTGTTACTCTATGTGCACTAGCAAACACATAAGTCCCATACTGTTTATGTCAACAAGATCCTAAACATAAGGAGGAAAATCATCGCACCACCAAAATTGTTGAACACTAAATTCTTCGAGAATTGTGGTCAAGAGTTGATCATAAGAATACTGACTCGATTGCATGTTGTTGCAAATCGATGCAATAATTACTACGGCCTAATGACCAACAAATTAGTGAGGTTTAAATATGTGTTGAAAATTTTGTAATAGTTATGACACGTTCTCATCAACATATTACTTCTGAATCTATTGTCATAATTCATTCTAGAGTTTCGTACACTCTAGCTCATTGCATAGAAGTTGCAAGGAGGTTGTTCATAAGAGAACAATAGTTTTTCCATGTAATGAACACATGGGCCATACTCCTATTGTGAATAGGATTGATGTTATGAATATTGATGATAGAACTGGACATCCATAACACTGACTCTAAATGTCTCAAGACTAAAAATACCACATATGTGTGGCACTGCATTTAGTCACATTGGAGAAACCCGCATGGATAAACTCCATGGTGATGGATTTTGGAGTCAGATTATTATGAATAAATTGACACTTGCAACTTTCGTCCAAATAGTGATGTAACTTAAATACGGTTCACAGGCCAGAAAGAATGAGCAATAAAATAAATTCGAAATATGCATATTGATGTATGTAGTACAATAAGTGTTGTTGCAAGTAGTGGATTTATCTGTCTTCAAGGATGACTAAAGTAGTTATTTATATTTACTAATTGAGACATAAATCTGGATCTTTTGAGTTTTTCATATTTTCAGAATGAAGTAGAAATTATTGTAA
The DNA here is from genome assembly GCF_018294505.1 of Triticum aestivum. Taxonomy (NCBI): domain Eukaryota; kingdom Viridiplantae; phylum Streptophyta; class Magnoliopsida; order Poales; family Poaceae; genus Triticum; species Triticum aestivum. Next base: position 255,401,469 of record NC_057813.1, on the reverse strand, counting down.
CAAGAACATTATGTTTCTACAATTGGATTGCAAAAAAGAATGTTTGAGTTACAAATTTAGTGAATGTATGATAAGATGTGAAACAATTTTATAGCTTTCACCTCCTAGAAACACTACTAAGAGTAGTGTATTTGGAGAAGATGTAATTAAGCTATGTATGACATGGTGCGATCAAAGATGACATTAATTATTTCACCAATATACTTTTTAATGAAATGCCTTGAGACTATGGCGTTTACACTAAAAGAGTGCCATCAAATTTATTGAAATAAGTGTTATTTTTGTAGGTTATCCCAAATGATTGGGTATTCCTCTATCACTACGGCAGGCAAAGTGTTTTGTTGGAGAGTGCGGTAACTATGAAGAAACCGTTTTTCGCAAAATAGTGAGTGGGAGGACAGTGCAAGTCGATACACAGAATCTTTGTAATCAGGTCAAAGAAAAGAAATGGTAGAATTTGACTGATACGGAAGCCTCTACATAAGATGTAGTAATTTCAGTCGAACTTGCTGCTGAACAATATAGGTTGGGAAAATTCATGCAGACATGCATGGTGTGCAGACGAAATATTGTTGTAATAAACTATGAACCTATAAATACACATAGAAGCGTTGATGGGCCCTGACTTCGGAATTGGCATTACATCAAAATAATCCGAGATAGTATCCATACACAGAATCCAAGTTTAGAACTTGATAAACCCTCTGAAGGATTTAAAGTCTAATGTGTAGTGATGAATCTATAGACTATCAAAATAAAAATGTTTTATAATGCTTGATTTGCTGCAAATAGTTTATAACAAGATCAAGGAGTTGATTATGACGAGATTGTCTCGTCATAATACTTAAAGTCACTTTGGATTAAACTTGCAATTACTAAACATTTCAGTTATGAGATATAATAGATGGATGTCAAAATGATTCACATGAGGTATAAATAGAACCAAGGTTGTATATTTGATACAGTCCAAGGTAATTTTCCGTAGGACATATGATCAAATAATTGGAGATCATAGTAAACCACAGTAAGTGTGCAAACTTCAAGAGATCTTTTAATGATCTGAAGCAATCACGGTGAAGTTGGAATATTTGTTTTGATGAATTAACCAAATAATATGATTTCATTGATAGAAACAAAGATGATTGTATCTACAAGAAAGTAAGTGGGAGCATGATGATATTTCTACACACTATGTTGGCATGACATAGTGTCTATTGGAAATTATATAAATTTCTTGACACAGATTAAGACATTATTGAAACTAGTTTTTCAGTAAAGTACTTAGGCAATACAGTCCTTGTATTTGGCATTATAATCTATGGAGATAGTAGTGTCTAATCTGGGCTTGGCCAAAATACATAGTGACAAAGTACTAAAACAGTTTATTACGAAAAATGCTAAGAATAGTTTCTTGTCAAAGTCACATGGAAGGAGTTCTTAGCAAGAATTGGTATCTTGAAGCGCTGATGAGTGAAATACATGATTTCAATCACACTTGTGTTAATTCCATGGTACTTAAATAACCAGATATGTCATAGTACTCCAAGTAAGTTGTGAGTAAATCTAATTGTCAAATTGTTGATCACAGGATAACAGTGAAAATATCATGTTTCTCACATACGAAGAGAATGAAGAACAAAATTTTATTTAAATTAAATGATTTATGGTGGCACATTAAGTTGGAATTGGTCCAAGAAAGTTACTATGGTGAATTCTATAACAGAGATCTAAGTATATTGTCACCTTAGAAGCAACGATAGAGGGTGATGAATCAAAGGTTCACTTATGAACTCGGTATGGTTTCTAGATGATTGTACAAATAGAACAATGTTCACAAATAGTGGTTCTATAGCTCAGTCTAAAGAATCAAAGGTCTTACCGGTGATTTAATATATATTAAGCTTGTTTCACAAAAAATATGAATTTGTGTGAAAGCATGACGGATGCATTGAAATGCAAATGATGCACACGGATCTGAAGTTGTCAGATTTGATAGGACGAAGTATATACCACAAGCAAATCATGAACTGACACCGGATTGCCATTGGTGTAAAAGTTAAAAGTGATAACTAGATTATTGAATCTAGTGCAAGTGGGAGACTATTGGAAATATGCGCTCGAGGCAATAGTATTTGTATTATTATATTTCCATATTTATAGTTAAAATTTTATATTGTATGTAATAACTGCTATGATCCTAGAATATGCAATTCAGTGGAGAACTCATACTCACATGTAGAATGATAAATGGTAAATAAAAGGTTCCTAGTCTCGCCTCTAAGACTAGCTCAAGTATTGTTGGTGATCATGTTTCCGGAGCTTAGGATATTGTTAAGTGTAATGATAGTCCTAAACTAACATTGAGATTATTACATTGGAAGAACGATCATACTGAGTCGACCTAATCTTTTAAGTTATGAATTGAGTTAATATCGTCTGCATTCAATTGTGATAACACCGAGTGTTAACGTGTGATATTGCTCCTTAGACCATGAGAGTATCATGGTAACTTCTTACCATACGATGGGCTTTGGGGTTGCTCAAACATCACCTGTAACACAATGATCAGAACAACAACTTACAGGTTCATCAGAAAATTTGACAAGTGACCGGATAGCTCGAGAGTGGGATTTGCTCCTCCGACGATGGAGAAATATTCTTAGGGACCTCTTGGTGTGATGGAAACAATCATCGTCAGACTATACACATGTGACTTCGTCACAGAGATGCCAGAACACAATAACGAGAAAGAAGAACAAAACTGGTAACGAGGATTTTGGTATAGTGAGCATGATGATGACTCAGGAGGATACCGATGCATCCCTAGTTTTGTCAAGTATCGCAAATAGAAGGGAAAATCACATGATAACCAAAGTTTCATTCATGTACTCACATGGACCAATATGGACACCCACGGTCCCGCTGTCGGTCATTGAACGAACGGTTTCGTCCATGTCTGTGAGTTACGAACCTATAATGTCACAAGCATAAGGCCATCATGATCTACTGAGTGTTAGTAGGACGGGATTCATGATAATATATTAGTGGAATTATTTCATGAATATTCATGATAGTTCCGAGAGGATCGGAAAGTGTCTCGGGGTCACCGAAAGGGTTTCGGTGAGTATCGGATAATACCGGGTATTACCGACAAATTTTATATAGGTAGAAAAAGTTTCAAAAGATGTTAAAAATATATAAAATGTTCTAACGTATTTAGAACATTTTATATTTAATTTAGATATCAACGGTCCTAAAAAGGCCAAGAGGTGGAAGGTAACTGGGGCCAAAAAGGCCCCAAGTGGGAAAGTGCCTCCCTTCCCTAAGGAAGGGGGCCGAATTGGAGTGGGGGAGGAGTCCAACTCCTCCTCCCTTTACCGGCCAAAGGGGAGGGACTTTCTCCCTCCCCTTGTGGCTCCCTTCCTCTCCCCTCCAACCTATATACACTAGAGGATTTCCACCATTTGGACACACAAGTTTTGGAGCCTCCTCTAGTTCTTCTAGTTCTAGTTCTAGTTGGTCCTAGTTGACTAATTAGAGCTAGTCTAATACAATCGTCCTCATAATTAGAAGCCATGTGTGGTTATAATCTCCTTCCTCTAATTCTCTGGCCATGATTAGCTCTGGATGGAAACGCTTTCGGATCATGAAGGTTGTACGCTTTCAACCAAGTAGAGAGAGGCCGTGCTTCCGGTCTTCGGTTCGAGGGACTATTAATAGGCGATATGAGGGATCATTTGTCGATGGTTCGAGGGACTCCAAGTATGAACTACACCAGCACATTCTTCTTATGCTGCAACTCAATGACGGTAACGATCCCAACAAAGTGGCGGACATTTTTTTTGCATTCCGGGACAAGAAATTCCCATCCATTGCTAGGATGAGCCATGTTAGCAAAGAATGGTTTCTCTAACAATACTAGGATATATCCCTTATGGAAACAAAGGGCAAATCATGCATACACATGACATGAACTTATTGCGTATCATGTTCACAGACATAGGGCTGTGGTTGGTTCATGATCTCAACCAGTGATTGATCTTGGGTGATCGTAGGTGCGTGAATTTTGTTTTCTACTACATTTTGCAACACTGGGTTCGAGTAGTGACCGGTGGTTAGCAATGGTTGTAGTACTGGTTGCACTATATTACAGTTGTTTGCGAGGAGTGGGTTGACGGCGACTCCATGAATTAGCTCGTTTGGTCTGTTGATCTGGAGAAAGACCTTAGTTTCCTCTACTTATAAGGTTGCCATGGTGGTGAAGGAGGCAAAAGGGAAGACAGAGATCCGACTCGGGTTTGAGCTCATCACCGACGAAGGACATGGATGGTTTATGTCTCCCACTATTGTTGTCGATGCCGGGCGTCGCTATCGAATACTCTCACCGAATGGTGGTGTTTCTTCTTCCTCCTATCCAAAAGCCAGATAGGACGCACTGCATCTTCATCCTGGAGTTCATGGGGTGGTGCCATGGAGGGCTCACCACACCAAATGATGTTGTCCTCGGTGAAGAGGTGTCAAGTTTCCGGCTGGAGATGCCAGAGATCCCAATTGCTTTTTTCCTCAATTTTCTGGGGTCTTCTTTATAATAGTCAGGGAAGAGTTAGTATTTTCCTTTTTCATTGAGGGTCCTATTCACTATGTACTACTTCTTTCTAGTCAATGCAGCTCCTGGGTCCATCTGGACCCTAGTTTGTTCAGGTTTTTTAATCAGAGTAGTAAGGGATACGACTTAAAAAAAGTCTCTCGGATAGATGTTGGGGACTAACTATATGTCAGCATTCAATAGTTACTTTTCCCAGGAACCACTAGATCTCAATCCAACGGTCCAAAACAAAATGTCATTGTTCATCCTCAACCTCCCTCCTCTCTTCTCCCTCCCGCATACCCACAAGCTCCCCACCCTAACTGTCGGCCTCCACCACCTACAGGCCCAACCGCATACCTCATCGCCGCCCCACCCTTCCCTCAACCTCCCCGCCCTAACTATCGGCATCCACCACCCGTGGGCCATACCGCATATCGCCTCGTCGCCCCCGCCCTCCCCTCGACATCCCTCCTACTTGTGATCTGTGTTGGGATTTCCCCGAAGAGGAGAGGATGATGCAGTAGAATAGAGATAAGTATTTCCCTCAGTTGAGAAACAAGGTTATCAATCCAGTAGGAGAATCACACAAAGCCTCATGAACAACACCCGCACACACAAAAGTAAATACTTGCACCCAACGCGAACAAGGGGGTTGTCAATCCCCTCGGCAGTTACTTGCAAGGATTAAATCTCGTAGTGGTAGGTAATAAATAAATTTCAAAACAAAATAAAAGAAATGAAATTGCAGCAAGGGTTTTTTGTTTTTTTATATATGATAAAACTAGACATGGAGGCCTTAGTTTTCACTAGAGGCTTCTATCTTGAGGACATAGCATACGGTGGGTGAAGAAATTACTGTTAGGCAATTGATAGAAATGCACATAGTTATGACAATATTCAAGCCAATGATCATGTATATAGGCATCATGTACAAGACAAGTAGACCGACTCCTGCCTGCATCTACTACAATTACTCCACCCATCGACCGCTATCCAGCATGCATCTAGGGTATTAAGTTCATAAGAACATAGTAACGCATTAAGAAAGATGACATGATGTAGACAAAGTAAACCTAAGCAATATGAATAAACCCTGTCGTTTTCCCCTTAATGGCAACAATACAAATACATGTCTTGTCCCTTTCTATCACTGGGATATAGAGCACCGCAAGATGGAACCCATCACAAAGCACCTCTCCCATTGCAAGATAAATCAATCTAGTTGGCCAAACCAAACGGTTAAATCAGAGAGAAATACAAAGGTATAACAATCATGCATAAGAAAGTTCAGAAAAGACTCAATTAATATTCATGAATAATCTGGTGATAAACCCACAATTCATTAGATCCCATCAAACACACCGCAAAAGAAGATTACATCGGATAGAACTCCAAGAACATCGAGGAGAACCTTGTATTGAAGATCAAAGAGAGAGAAGAAGCCATTTAGCAACTAGCTATGGACCCGTAGGTGTGTGGTGAACTACTCACGCATCATCGGAGGGCAGCAAGGATGATTTACAAGCCCTCCGTGATCGATTCCCCCTGCGGTACAGTATTGAAAAAGGCCGCCAGATGGGATCACGGAAGAACAGAAACTTGTGGCAGCGGAAAAAGTGTTTTGGGTGGCTATCTGTTGGTGTCCCAATTTTAGAGAATTTATAGAGGTGGAATTAGGTCAAACGGAGTCACGAGGGGCCCACAAGGCATCAGGGCGCGCCTCCTGCTTCTCGTTTGGTCTCCTCCCGAAGCTTCTAGGGTCTCTTTTGTCTAGAAAAAAATTGTCAATTATTTTTAGCATTTGGACTCTGTTTCATACTGATTTCCTGGAAAACCAAAAACAAGCAAAAAGACAACAACTAGAACTTGGCACTGGGTTCATAGGTTAGTCTCAAAAAATCATATAAAATACCATAGAAAGTCATGAAAAACATCCAAGATTCATACCATAATAGCATGGAACAATAAAAAATTATATATATGTTGGGGGCGTCTCAAGCATCCCCAAGCTCAGTTCCTAGCATGTTTATCATGTAATATTTCTTTTAGGGTATGAATATTGAGATCCGAATGATTCAAAACAATAGTCTATAATTTAACATAAATACATCAATACTGAGGCATACCAACAAACAATCATGCCTTTCAAATTAAAAATGCTAAGGAATATCCCTACAAAATCATATAGCCTTGTCATGCTCCATCTTCTTAACACAAAATATAAATCATGTACAACTCCGGTGTCAGCCAAGCAATTCGTTCATTCTTCTTAACGCGCTTCAACTTTTTCAACCCCCACACAATACATGAGCGTAAGCCATGGACATAGCACTATGGGTGGAATAGAATGCGATGGTAGATATAAATAAGGGGAAGGCAAAAAAAGATAGACTCACATTGATGCGACTAATCAACGGGCTATGGCGGTGCCCGTCAATCGATGTCAATGAGAGGAGTAAGGATTGCCATGCAATGGATGCACTAAGAGCTATAATTTTATGAAAGCTCAAACTGAAAACTAAAATGGGTGTGCATACAACTTTCTTGCTCATGAAGACCTCGGGCATTTGAGGAAGCCCATCATCAGAATATAGAAGCCAAGTTCTATAACGAAAAATTTCCACTAGTATATGAAAGTGATAACATAGTAGACTCTCTATTTGAAAAACATGGTGCTACTTTGAAGCACAAGTGTGGAAAAGGATAGTAACATTGCCCCTTCTCCCTTTTTCTCTCATTTTTTTGTTGGGCTCTTTTTGGCCTAGTTTTTTTTCTTTTTATTTTATTTTATTTCCTCACTGAGACAATGCTCTAATAATGATGATCATCACACTTCTATTTACTTACAACTCAATATTACAACTCAATAAAACTGAAACATATGAATCTATATGAATGCCTCTGGAAGTGTAACAGGATGTGCGATGATACTAGTGTAACATGTATGCTAATGATGAACGGTGGCTCAACCACAAATACTATGTTAGCTATATGATCATGCAAAGCAATATGATAATGAAGGTGTATGTCATAATAAAGGAATGTTGGAAGTTGCATGGCAATATATCTCGGAATGGCTATGGAAATGCCATGATAGGGTAGGTATGGTGGCTGTTTTGAGGAAGATATAAGGAGCCTTATGTGTGATAGAGCATATCATATCACGGGGTTTGGATGCATAGGGGAAGTTTGCACCGACTCTCAAGGTGAGAAAGGGAAATGCACGGTACCGAAGAGGCTAGCAAATTGCGGAAGGGTGAGAGTGCATATGATCAAAGAACTCACATACTTATTGCGGAAGTCTATTAGCCCTCGAAGCAAAGTACAATTATGCATGCCCCTATGTGGGAGGTCGGTAGAAGTTAACCATTGCGCGGCCCTGACCTTCACGCAAAGGAAGACACTCAATAATAAATCATGCACCAACTTCTTAGCATAATGAGAGACTATACATGCATGCTTTGGGAATCACAAACTTAACACCGATATTCTTACTAAAAACAATTATTCACTAATACAGACCCCATATTACCATCTCTATATCCTAAAATTATTATAAGGAATCAAACTTATCATATTCAGTGATCTACATGAAAGTTTTTATTATATCCATCTTGAATACCTATCATATCAGGACCAATTTCATAACCGTGCGTATTGCCATTACTATAGACACTAAAAAAGATATAAGTGAAGCATGAGGGTGCAATTATTTCTTTAAAATATCACCACCGTCATGCTCTAAATGATATAAGTGAAGCACTAGAGCAACTGCCCAGCTCAAAAGATATTATTGAAGGACATAGAATACTCTAACAAATCATGAATAAATGTGTGTCCCTCTCAAAAGGTGTGTGCATCAAACAATGATTGTGGAAAAAAAGCAAAGACTACTATAATACACGACGCTCCAGGCAAAACTCATATCATGTGATGAATAAAAATATAGCTCCAAGTAATATACCAATGGATTGTAGACAAAAGAGGGGATACCATCCGGGGCATCCCCAAGCTTAGTTGCTTGGTGACACATCCATTTTGCATCATATTTTCCTACTGTTATTTATAATGTTTTAAATCAAAATAACACTTTGTGGAGCAATTCTAATGCCTTTTATCTCTTAATTTGCTAGATTTATATGAAGAGGGTGAAGGCCGGTAGCTGGAATTCTGGACCTGAAAAAGCTACGTCAGAGATATCTATTCTGCACATCTCCAAATGAGTTGAATTTCAAGAAGAATTATTTTGGAATAAATAAAAATACTGGAAGTAAGAAATACCAGAGGGGGGACCCAGGTGCCCACGAGGCACCAGGGCGCGCCCACCCCCTAAGCGCGTCCTAGTGGCTGGTGGGGCCCCTGACCAGCCTCTGGTGTCCATATTCTGGTATATAAGCCCATTTTCCCTAGAAAAAAAATAAGGAGAGAACTTTTGAGACGGAGCACCACCGTCTCAAGGTGGAACTTGGGCAGGAGCAGTTTTACTCTCTAGCGGAGCGATTCCGCCGGGGATAGTTCCATTTGGGAGGAGGAATTCGAAGCCACCGTCATCACCAACAACCCTCTCATCATGGGAGGAACAATCTTCATAAACATCTTCACCAGCACCATCTCAACTCAAACCCTAGTTCACCTCTTGTATTTAATCTTTGTATTGAAACCTCAGATTTGTACCTGTGGGTTGCTAGTCGTGTTGATTACATCTTGTAGTTGATGCTAGTTGGGTTATTTGGTGGAAGATTATATGTTCATATCCATTATGCTATTCAATACCCCTCTAATCTTGTGCATAAATATTATTTATGAGTAGTTACTTCTTGAGGACATGGGAGAAGTCTTGTCATAAGTAGTCATGTGAATTTGGTATTCATTCAATATTTTGATGATATGTATGTTGTTGTTTCCCTTAGTGGTGTTATGTGAACGTCGACTACATGACACTTCACCATGTTTTGGCCTAAGGGAATGCATTGTGGAGTAGTTATTAGATGATGGGTTGCTAGAGTGACGGAAGCTTAAACCCTAGTTTATGCGCCATTCCATAAGGGGCTGATTTGGATGCATATGTTTAATGCTATGGTTAGATTTATCTTAATTCTTCTTTCGTAGTTATGGATGCTTGCGAGAGGGTGTCGGCGTTCTGGGAATGGGGGTCCCCAGACTCGCCTGCCTGCGGCCTGCGACATGGCTCAAGGGGTGGCCCAGCATGGCCCATCTTCATCAGCACGAGCTCAAGACCCTCGCGAGGGGCCAAGCCTCGCGGGGCGGACGACAGGAAGCCTCCTCAGGCACGGCCTCGTCAGGCTGGCTCGCGAGGAGGCGGAGAGATCAAGGAGGGGTACCTCACGAGGTGCCCATGACGCAAGCCATGGCGACCAAGGGCGCCAGGCGGGCGCCAGGCCGCGCAGTGTCCTCCCTTTCCTCTTTGGTGCAAAGGGAGCAAGCGCAGGCGAGAGCATCAAGCAAAGGCATCCATTTCGGTGGAACAAAACCAAGACCAGCAGAACGGCAGGATGGAGGTCATTGTGGAGCCCAAGCCGACGTCACCACCAGAGCCTTTGGCAGGCGAGGACCAACTTTAGTCAGGATAAGTGTACTAGATGTTCCCCTTCAAAATGGCCAATTGTTGGCGCCCTTCCCGCTCAATATTTGGGAGGAGGCCCAGGGCCTTTGCCTATAAATAGGACTAGCCACCACAAGATAGAGGCATGTGATCCTCACCAGGAAACCAGTAGAAAGAGCGACGGAACTCCCCTTAGCGGTTCATCGCACCAGCCTAGAACAGACCCTCGCGAGGTTGTTCTCCCTTGTATTGTTCATCATCAGCCCAAGAGGCAATCCACCACACCACACACTGGAGTAGGGTATTACACCACAATGGTGGCCTGAACTAGTATAAACTCTGTGTCTCTCATGTTGTTCCTTTGATTGCTTAGATCCTAGCGAGGCAGCGAGGCGCAGGCAGTAGAAGGCTAGATCTCCGCACGCACCCCAGAGTTCGAACCTAGAGGATCTGCCGGAACCCAAAATCCGACATTTTGCGTGCCAGGTAGGAGTGCGCCGGAATCCACCTTCTGCCACTTCGCGTCCCATCGCATCGTCATCATCATGTCCGGCGACCAGGCAGGCAACCCCGACCCCTGGGAGGCCTTGCCCGCCCACGCAGAACCGCTCGCTCCGGGCAACCCCACGCCCCGGGCAGCTCGCGGTCCGCAGGATGCTGCGGGCCGCGGGTGGCGCGGACAGGCAGCGACAGCTCTCACGACACGGCAGGTGCGGTCGGCGGCGAGGGCCTCCCACCATGCTGCGGCCACGGCGCCGTACACCCGACGGGAGTAGCCGAACTCGAGGGCCGCGCTCACCGTGGCCCGAGAGCTGCTGCAGTGCAGGCTGCTGGAAGGCGGTGACGACATGCTGCTAGAGCTGGTGGCAGAGCTCCTGGGCTTCGCTGCCTCGGCGGCTCCCCCCTTCTGCACCCAACTCCCACCTTAGGTCCAGGGTGGCCCGCACGGGGGCTCCATGCACTCCCGTGCGGCCCCAAGCGGACTCCAAGGTCACCCCAATGCCGGCCAGGCTGTCAGCCCTGGGCCAGCAGCGGTGCTGCCTCTACCCCCGGCCATCGAAGAAGGACTCGCCACAACCCGCGGCCCCGGTGGGCCGCCGCGCTATCACCCCCAGGCGGGCACATCAAGCAGAACTGCGTGGCACGCAGAGCGCTACGGTGCGGCCTTCGGGGTGGTGACCCCAGAAGAGTATGTGCCCCACATGATGGACCAAGGGCGCACACATGAGGACGAACAAGGCTCGCTCCTCAGCCCAAGCTAGAGGGACGAGACGCCAGAAGCTGAACTCTTCCAGGAGCCCCGAGGAGGTCCCGTCGGCTACGCTGGAAACAACGAGTATCAGGTATCACTAATTTCTCAGGAGCAGGCATACGCCAACCATGGATCGCAGGAGTTGCAGGTCACGACAACGGGCGGCTGCCCCACTCCCGCAGCTTCCTACCTCTCAGGAGGAGGGCGCCGGGGGCTGCAGGAGAGGGGTCAAGATCCAACATCACCACCGCGGCGTTCGGAGCAAGGCGTCCTCGGGAGGTAGGCCCTCTACTGGGGAGGTGCCCCAGAGCCTGCCCCTGGCAGAGGACCTGTGGTCATCAGGGGAACCGCTGGTGACCGCTCTACCCCATCGGCGTCGTCCTGGTTTCCGGTCGTCGTCGGTGGCACTAGAGTGCGGCGCAAGGCGGGGCCCTCGTCTGGCGATATGAAGCAAGGCCGGTACCTGTGAAGAAGGCCCAGTGCCTGTGAAGCTCGCCGCCCCGTGACACTCTCACGTAATAATGAGTGGGGCTGTACACGCCCCGGAGTCTCAGGGGTGCCGGCCTCAGGCCCTGGGGCTCCCTCCCACGCCCAGTGGCAGCACTTAGCTCCGCGCTGGTGAGAAGACGTCCAAGACTAGACTAGGTGCCGGACGCGGCCTTTTTTCTGCTTTCGTTGCTTTTCCCCCTTGGTTGCCGTTTTCCCCCATTGAATTTAAGTTGAATTTGAGCTCAAGGATTTGCGTGTGTTCGGGGAAGGGGTGTTTAGTCTCGTTCGAGCAATCTCTCGCGTTCTGGTTACCGCTTCGCCTCAGCTGCCTCCCCTCGCGAGCCCCTCGCGAGCCGGGCCAGGCCTAGCTTGCGTGCAGCCCAGACTGCCGTCGCCGCGCCCTCTCCGGAGGTTTTCATTACAGGTTTTATGGGCTCGTTCAGAAGACGCTCGAGGCACCACAGCCCTCCGCAGGCTGACTCGAGGCCCACGCGGGTCGAAGGTAAACAAGCCAACCAGCTCGTCACAAAATCAGCCGCTTGGCGCAGGCGTACGAGTGATATTGCATCTACCGATACGCTGAATACGAGTTTTTACATGAGGGGCTCCCCCTCCCAAAATGCTCTTACAACCTTCAGGGCAAGGCCCGAACTCTGTCTGCGCAGGGTAAGGAAGAAGGGACAACACGCGGTCAGTCGGATAAATCCCCCAATGCATCCTCAGGGGACGCCTCCTGAATCATCGCTGGTGTCACTGGACTCACCATCACCCTCCGCATCGCCGGCAGCAGCGCCAGGGCCGTTCACCACATCACCTTCATCAGCAGCCACAACCGCGTTGTCGTTATCAGAAGCGAATGCCCTGACAAGGGCATCCACATTGTCTTCCACCCAGCGCGCCAGGTCGCCCCGGACGGCCTGGGGTACTGGAGCGATGGCGGTGTCAAAGTCGAAGTTGGGGAACATGTTCTGAAGGTGGCTGAAGACACGAGAGAAGGCGCGCCCGAGCAGGGCGCGACTCCTCTCCGCCACCTGCCTGTTGGCTCCGACCGAGCGTGCCTCCAGCTGCGTCACCACATTGGTGAAGAACTGAAGATTGCCAGCATAGTTGACTGCATGGGGCTGGACAACACCCGCCTCGCAGATGTTACCCAAGGCCGCGTTGGCTCTCTCCCGGAGCCTCGCAAGCATGGGGCCGTGCTTGTGCTCCAGAATCCGCCGCTGGCGTATCTCGTCCTCGTTCTGCCCTGCAACGGCCTCATCCTCGTCCACCCGCTGGCGGAGAAGAAGCGCCTCGGCACGAGAGGTAGTCAGCTCCTCCTGCGCTACGTCAAGGGCGGCCCGAGAAGCGTTGGCCCGCCGTGTCACTTCCTCCAGCTTGGCCCTCAGGGCGGCGGTCCTGCCTTCAGTCTCGACCCGGATCAACCCCGGCCTCTCCTCAAACTCGCGCTCAAGGTTCAAGCGGGCATCGCCACCCCGCAATCAACCTCCGCTATGGCTCGGGCCTCGCGCGCAGCGACGTCATCCTCCGCCTGCGTCACCAAGCGCTCTCTTGTCTCCAGACGTTCAAGATCACGTGCGCGCTCAGCAGCTTCTAGTGTTAGTGCCTCCTCACGCCTCAGGAGCTCTGCCTGGTCGACCGAAGCCACCTTCATCGATGTAAGGGCCGTCTCCCGCAGCTCCACTTGCTGCTCCAGGGAGTGGCACCGGGCCAAGAGTTCCCGCGCCCGCTCCTCCAACGCCTCGCACCGTCGGTCAGCCTCTCGGGCCTCCTCGACGGCCCGGGAACGGGCCTCCCGAGAGGCCACCAGCAACGCCTCGGCCTCCTCATTGTCGAGGTCACGCTGGTGGCGCGCAAGGGCAACGGCCGCCTCCAGCTTGCGCCTCTCTTCAGCCAGGCACAGGCCCTCAGCCTCAAGGCGTGCATCTTAATCATCAAGCTCTTCACCAAGCTGGCTCACCGCGTTAGCCGCCCTCCGGAGAAACCCTTGGCGAAGAACTCGACGCCTCCGGGCGCGCTCGAGCGCGTCTTCTGCGTCATCATCCACCCCAAGTAAGCGCCGGGGGCCACGAGTTAGCTCTCCCCCTCTGAGCAGGGGGCTGGGGGCTGGCGCCCTCGTGATGGCCGGGCACGCCTCCCCAGAAGCCCGGCCAGGAGCCGGCCCCTCGCCAAGTGAAGAGCGCAGGGCCGACCTCAGCCAATCGCCATCCATGATCAGACTCGAGGCCCAAGGCAGGCTGGCTATGCCCCGAGGAGGCTCGCGAAGGAGGGTCGCGAGGCGCGCAGGGCCACGATGCACCACAGGATGGCTCACCTCTCCGGCCGGCCTCACCGAGAGGGCTCTACTGGAACTCGGAGCGCTCAAAGGCGGTGGAGAGGGCGGAGCCTGGGGGGATGGCTCCTCAGCCATCTCCGCGAGCTCGGCAGGAAGGGCCCTGCAGAGCAAGGATCAGCCAGAGGATCAGGAGCTGGGAAAGGGGAAGGCTTACTCATCAATGGCGAAATACTTCTGGCGCTTTAGCAGGCGGTAAGGGTAATCGTCACCCAAGGCCTCCCTTTTCCTCCGGAGAGCCTCGAAGTCCACACAGAAGCGACCCAGGAGTTGAGCGCAGGGGTCAGCCTGCGACAAGGAAGAAGCGTCAAGATGCCCAGCGTCTAGTGCATCGTCCTGATGCACGCCGCTGGTCGCCTCACCAAGAAGGATAGCTGGGGCCCCAGGGGCCTCAACCACAGGCGCCGTGGGCAGCGGCTTAGCACCTCCAGCCACAGCAGTACGGGCCTCAGGAGCTGCCCCCTCAGGAGTGCCGCCTGGCGTCGTCACTCCGGCGAGGGCCCCCTCAGCCTCCGGCGGCCCATGCCTCCCTGCTCCGCCACTCGAGGAAGGACCGCCGTGGGTGACTAGGAGGGCAGTCACCATCACTGGGTTCTCACGAGGACCCCTAAGGCCGGCGGGGCGCAGCCCCCATTCGTCGAAACCGGGCAGCTGCTTCACGAAGTCGCCCCTGTTCGAGCAAAGGTACAGCAAAGCCCCCCCATGGCGGACGCTGCCGGGGGAAGGGTCCCCAGTCAAGACGAAGAGCACCTTCCTCAGTGCTTCGGGTGTCAGGTCCTCCTCCTGGAGCCTCATGCAATCTTCACGCCCGCTGAAGGACCACATCCGGCAGGAGTGGCGCTGGAGAGGAGCAATGCGGCATAGCAGGAACTCCTTCACCACCTTGGCGCCGTCACACCAAGCGCCCTCAAGAACGCGAAGCGATGCTAGACGAAGATGAGCCGGGGGCTCATGAGCGTCTCCTGGACCCAGCCTGAATTGGGGACAGCGGGCGACTTTGGCTCCGAAAGCAGGGGGCTGGGCACCCCTACATCCACGTACAGCCACCGCTCGCGGAACCCAGGCGCGGACGGAGGAAGGCTAAAATCAGTCCCTGAAGCCGCTGTTTCTGGTGCGGCAATGAAGCTCACGCACCCTGAGCATTGGGTGGGATCGACGAGGCGCAGAGAGAAGAAGTGGCACAGCAAGGCAACCGAAGGAGGGATGCCCATCATCGCCTCACAGACAAAGGCGAAGACGGCAAGAAGAGTAATGCATTCAGGACCCAAATGCATCATATGGATCTGGTAATGGGAAAGCACAGTGTTGAAGAAAATCGGAGAAGGGAGGAACCAATCCCGCCCACAGGGCGTCGGCAAAGTACCGGACCTCGGTGACCACCCTATCGATGGAGAAGTGGGATGTGGGCCAGGCTGTCGTCCTCCCACACTCGTTGAAGATGGTGGCCAGAGCAGAGCTGACCTTGCCCAAGCCTTCTCGGTTGAGTATGATCGACCGATCGATGGTGGGGGCCGCCGGCGACGGCGAGCGACGCGGAGGCACCGGTTTCTTCCCTTTTCCCTTCTTCGTTGGAGCCATGGCGATGGGAAGAGGGAGGATTCATGATTGGATTGGAAGCAGAGACTGGAGCTCGAGGGGAGGAAGAGCAGGGGACGGTCGAGCGGCGAAAAGAGGAAAGACTGTGTGCAACCACGGGTCCGCCTAGCTGGACGCTAAATGAGGAGGCGTGGGGAAGAAGGGCCACCCACGTCCAATCAACCGCCACGCGGCGCCCGAGGCCGCAGCCTGTTAGGGCCCGCGGCGCTTCGCACTTACCCCTTTGCTTCTCTGTTCGGCCAAGTCCGGGCGCGCCTTGGGCCCAGGGGCTACTATCGGCATTCTGGGAACGGGGGTCCCCAGACTTGCCTGCATGCGGCCTGCGGCGTGGCTTAAGGGGCAGCCCAGCATGGCCCATCTTCATCAGCACGAGCTCAAGACCCTCGCGAGGGGCCAAGCCTCGCGGGGCGGATGACAGGAAGCCTCCTCAGGCACGGCCTCGTCAGGCTGGCTCGCGAGGAGGCAGAGAGATCAAGGCGGGGTACCTCACGAGGTGCCCATAACGCAAGCCATGACGACCAAGGGCGCTAGGTGGGCGCCAGGCTGCACAGTGTCCTTTCTTTCCTCTTTGGTGCAAAGGGAGCAAGCGCAGGCGAGAGCATCAAGCAAAGGCATCCATTTCGGTGCAACAAGACCAAGACCAGCAGAACGGCAGGATGGAGGTCATCGTGGAGCCCAAGCCAGCGTCACCACCAGAGCCTTTGGCAGGCGAAGACCAACTTTAGTTAGGATAAGTGTACTAGATGTTCCCCTTCAAAATGGCCAATTGTTGGCGCCCTTCCCGCTCAATATTTGGGAGGAGGCCCAGGGCCTTTGCCTATAAATAGGACTAGCCACCACAAGATAGAGGCATGGGATCCTCACCAGGAAACCAGTAGAAAGAGCGACGGAACTCCCCTTAGCGGTTCATTGCACCAGCCTAGAACAGACCCTCGCGAGGCTATTCTCCCTTGTATTGTTCATCATCAGCCCAAGAGGCAATCCACCACACCACACACTGGAGTAGGGTATTACACCACAATGGTGGCCTGAACCAGTATAAACTCTATGTCTCTCGTGTTGTTCCTTTGATTGCTTAGATCCTAGCGAGGCGGCGAGGCGCAGGCAGTAGAAGGCTAGATCTCCACGCACACCCCAGAGTTCGAACCTAGAGGGTCTGCCGGAACCCGAATTCCGACAGAGGGGTTTATCATAAGTGGTAGGCTTGTTCAAGTAATAACAACACCCAAGCACCGGTCCACCCACATATCAAATTATCAACATAACAAATGCGAATCAAACAAACATGATGCAAGTGACTAGATGAAATTCCCGTGTGTCCTCAAGAACACTTGGCTTATTATAAGAGACCATTCTGTCCTATCCTTTGCTACGAAAAGGATTGGGCTACCTTGCTGCACTTTTTTTTACCGTTACTACATATTGCTTGTTACAAATTATCTTGCTATCAAACTATCTTTACCAACAATTTCAGTGCGTGCAAAAAATACCTTGCTGAAAACTACTTGTCATTTCCTTCTCCTTCTCGTTGGGTTCAGCATTCTTAATTACCGAAAGGACTATGATTGATCCCCTATACTTGTGGGTCATCAATACTCTTTTTTGGCATCGTTGCCGGGGAGTGAATCGCCTTTGGTAAGTAGAATTTGGTAAGGAAACACTTATATTATGTGCTGAAATTTACTGTCACTTGTTACTATGGAAAACAATCCTTTGAGGGTTTTGTTTGGGGTATCTTCACCTCAAACGGAAGCACAAATAGTTTCTCCTCAACCTATTGCACCTACTGAAAATATTTATTATGATATTCCTTTGGGTTTGATAGAGAAACTACTAGCTAATCCTTATGCAGGAGATGGAACAACACATCCTGATATGCACCTAATCTATGTGGATGAAGTTTGTGGATTATTTAAGCCTGCAGGTTTACCCAGAGGTGAAGTTAAGAAGAAGTTCTTCCCTTTATATTTGAATGGAAAGGCGTTTACATGGTATAAGCTACATGTTGATGTTGGAACGTGGGATTGGAACCGATTGAGATTGGAATTTCATCAAAAGTTTTATCCTATGCATCTGGTTCATCATGATCGGAATTATATATATAATTTTTGGCCTCATGAAGGAGAAAGTATCGCTCATGCTTGGGGGACGCTTAAGTACATGATGTACATATGTCCCAATCATGATCCCTCAAAAGAAACTATCTTACAGAATTTTTATGCTAGGCTTTCTCATGATGATCAAATCGTGCTTGATTCTTCTTCAACTAGTTCCTTTATGAGGAAAACTATTGGATTCAGGTGGGACATTCTGGAAAGAATTAAACGCAACTCTGAAAATTGGGAACTCGACAAAGGTAAAGAGTCATGTATGATACTTAAGTTTGATTGTGTTAAATCTTTTATGGATACTGATGCTTTTCATAAGTTCAGCACTAAATGTGGACTTGACTCTGAGATAGTATCTTCTTTTTGTGAATCATTTGCTACTCATGTTGATCTCCCTAAGTAGAAGTGGTTTAAATATCATTCAGATATTAAAGAAAAAAATTGCGAAACCTGTTATAGTTAAAGAGGAAACTATCACTTACAATATTGATCCAGTTGTGCCTACCGCTTATATTGAGAAACCACCTTTTCCTATAAGGATAAAGGAACATGCTAAAGTTTCAACTGTGGTTAACAAAAGTAATATTAGAGCACCTAGACCTTCGGAACAAATTAAAGTTGATCCTAATATTGCTATGTTTAAAGATCTCTTGGTCGATAATATTGATGGGCATGTTATTTACTTCTGTGATGAAGCTACTAGAATTGCAAAGCCTAATCCCAAAGATAAGAATAAACTCATCGTTGGCATGCATGTTGTCTCCGTTAAAATAGGAGATCATTATTATCATGGTTTATGTGATTTGGGTGCTAGTGTGAGTGCTATTCCGTTTACCTTATATCAAGAGATTATGAATGATACTGCACTTGTAGAGATAGAAGACATTGATGTTACCGGTACACTTGCAAATAGAGATACTATTTCACCGCTTGGGATTGTTAGAGATGTTGATGTCTTGTGTGGAAAAATAAAATACCCTACTGGAATAATATACCCTACTGACTTCCTAGTTCTTGGTTCTCTATAAGATGATTTCTGTCCCATTATATTTGGCAGACCTTTCCTGAACACCGTTAATGCCAAGATTGATTGCAACAGAGAAACTGTTAGCATTAAATTTGGTGATGTATCTAATGAGTTTAATTTCTCTAAGTAAGGATGAAATTATTGGTCTTGCTTCTATTGCCGTACCTCCACAACAAAAAAACACTTCCGTGATGATACGTGTTTGTCACATTATGTCATGTTTTCCGTCATGCATGTACATGCATGACGATTTTATGACAGAATCAAGATAGTCATACCTGTGCTGTCGTAGAAGTGTTCCATGACAATACTCAAATTATCATCACGGAAGGGTTCACTTCCATGACGATAAATGATGAGTCATGGAAGTGCTTTCGTCAAGGTAACTGACACGTGGCATCCACCGTAATGGGTCGCCGTTAAGCTATCGGGTCTGGTTTAGGATCCGATACCCATTAATAGCAACGACCAATGGCGATTCTCCATGTGTAAAATTCTCATTGGCCAGAGGAAACACGTGTCGGCTCCGTAATGGGCCAGATGTCGTCCATCCAATGGAGGAGAAGTGCCTATGATACGTCGACACATCGCATGACCCAACAGAGGCCCATATAGGTTAAAAAGACCGGTCCAGTTAATGGCCCGTATGATTTACTTAGGTACTAGTGGGCCGGCCCACTAATGGCCTGCTTAAACATGGCCCACTTACGGCCCATGGCCAAATCTGGCCCTTTAATTGTTCGCTCAGTCTTTGGGTCCAATTATGACCCAGTGAATTTTCAGCCTGTTAGAGGCTTGATGTAGACATGGGCCCATTTCAGCCGGTGTGTATTTCGGCCTAGTAATGGTCTGTGCTGCCCATGGGCCATATATGGTCCGACGCGACATCCGACCCACTAACAGCCCGTGATCACGGTGGCAACAGTTCAGCCCAACCTGAATTTGGTCCTGTTAAAGGCTTGTCATATAATTTGGCCCATTGATTCTTTTACTAAGCGTTCAACATGTTAAAGTCCCATGATATCAGTGAGCCAACCAATGACCGAGATATGTTTCGGCCTGCCAATGGCCATCATATAACTGGGCCAGTAATGGCCTGATGTACATTTTAGCCTGCTAAAGGCCCGTGCACAACTATTGAAAAATGAGGCCCAACATGCATTTCGGCCTGCTAAAGGCCTATGGTATCTTCTGGGCCATAACAGGCCAGCAGAATATCCGGCCTATTAATGGCCTGAAGCTACATGGGCCCAACTAAGCATTAGGTCCACTAAAGGCCCAACTAAATGTTGGGACCAATGAAGGCCCATGTAAGTTATGGGCCTGGCACACAGTGTCCATGAAGGGCCCAAATGGCCCGTCAGCAATGGCCCAAGAAAGTTGCGGGCTGGCCGATTAAAATGCATGCCCGTTAGAGGCAACTGTTTCTGCCTAGTCGCCTACATCGGATTTTTGTCATTTTTTTCTTATAGCGAATGATGACATATGCGGTAACTAGGAATCAAGACTAACCCTACTCTGTATAATAAAGAAATTATGGCATAGTAACTAATAATAAAACTACACATAAAATAAAGGATTTATGGTATATTACATCCACTGGGCATCAAAGTTCGCCACCAGTGATCATAAAGCACAACGAAGAAGCAGATTACAAAAACAGGGTGCCATTGCAGCATAAAAATAATAATACAGAACCAAGACCACTTCCAAGACAATTCAACGAAGGTTAGCCTTGCACGAGAGCTACTGCCCAAGCATCTGAGCAAGGCTGTGAGACCGGCCTAGCATGTCGGTAGCTTCAATTGTAGTTGTTTAGCAATGAGGTTCTCATTGGAGTTCTCTGCGATCTTCCTTAGAGATTGGACTACAAGTCAAAGTTGAGTTGTAGAATGCCTTTCTGCTTGAAGTTGAGACTGAAGAAGTCGAACTAATTCAGGCAGCGTATTATGTGAGCTTGTGTGACTGCTAGTCTCAAGTAACTTGAACACTGCATCAAGACATGACTTTGGGGTTGTCTCGTTGTCTTCAAGATGTTTTGCCTTCTTTGCTGCAATATATGTTGGGTTTGTCTCACAACCTTCAGCAGACTTGTGCATGCCATTAGGCACCCTGAAACAAGCAGAGAGATGACAGGTTTTGCACGTATATAAACAAAGATGGTAATTTTGCTGCCAATTCTATCCAGTTTAAAATTGGAAAATAAAGAGACAATTCAAAATGTCAATAGCATAATTTGGCATTGTTCATAATGTGGGGAGCTTTACCACTCTACGGGGTTACGATATCAACAAAACAAGCATAGATGAAGGGCAGAAGACAATCGTTGTATCTATTTTGTTTAATGTGCATGGCATGTTGTTCATATCATCAACCACATTAGTAAGATAAAGCAAGAAATGACAAGGTGCAAATGTGGGCTGCCTCACCACACACTGGATTATAGATCAACAAAAACAAGCATACATGCAGGGCTAAAGAAAATCATTGGATCTATATTGAGTAATGTGCATGGTATGAATAAGGAATTTGGTTTTACAACTAAAACATTGAACTTATAGTTGTTGCAAACATGCATTTTGATAGAAACATCAAACTAAACAGCAGTTGATGATAGGGAGTATGAGAAAATTATCAACAGTTGAGGATAAAGGCTTTAGAAGACTGACTTACATTAGCAGTTAACACCGACTCTAAAATGCCCTTCTCCATGTCAAGGGAAGGATAACTCAAGAATTCCAGCACATAATCTTCTTCATAAGCATTGCATGTACTCTACATTTTGTAGAGCGTAATTATAGATATGATAATACCGGAAGGGATAGAGGATAATGAAGATAAGATGCAGATTGATGCCACATAATCAACTACCTATCCATGTAAGTACAAGCATTACATGACAAAATGTACTAACGAGGGCAATGGGCTACAATTCTGCACTTGCATTGTCTATGTATTCAACTTTTTGGTAAGATTAAATATAGATCTAATATTTTCTAATAAATGGTGGGCAAGGGAGATAAGATGCAGAGTAATGCTACACAATGAACCAATCCCTCATTCCCATAATATAAGAGTGTTTTGTACACTGGTGTACTATACAAAATGCTCTTATATTATGGAACAGAGGGAATATCTGTTAAGGTAAGTACAGTGATACAAGACATTCGGTCCTTACAAGAGGACTGCAGAGCTAAACCTCTTGAAAAGCATTGGGTTGATTCTAAATTTACGTAAGAGTCGAGACAGATCTTACAATGTCCACCAAATGGAGGATAAGGAGGCTAACATGTGCAATGATGCTACATAATCAACCAACTATGAAAGTAAGTATGGTGATACTAGGCAAGAGGTACTCACGAGGGCAATGCAGTTTGCAGTATAGTTGCGAGATTCTATGGTCCCTTGAGAATGAATATTCTATGGTCCCTTGAGAATGAATATTCTTCTGCAAACAAGTAAGATGGTAAGGCACATGCGAAAATGTAGTTCATATTGTGATGTGATATCATAGACAGTACCTTACGCTGCAGACGAGACCAACACGTAACAAGATTATTCCAATCATTGTCTATTAAATGTAGCACCGGAGACTTTACAAACTTTTCGTTTGGAGGCTTGCCATCGAAGTGCGCTTGCCTCAAGTAGCAATGATACTTCATCAACGCGTGCTTGAAAAGTGCAACCAAGCCTTGCTCATCTTGACTATCTAATTTGGTCCTCTCCTATTTAAAAGAATGAAATCTTTTATCTTATGTTAGTAGAAACATATGCACTAATTACCATGAATAATGTTAGTACATTACTTACACGTAAGTTGCGGAGGAGGATTGGAAATTATTCTTTGTCTGTGGTACAATCTTTCCATGAAGGAAAGATGCACACAAAGTTCCTAACAACAATATAAGCTTCGTCTTCTAAATTAGGAGGAAGTGGACCAGGGGTCCTATTTGCTGCAATTGGGGCTCTCTATGGTTTGAAAAGGGATTTGGCAATTGGATTTGGTGTACCCTTTGTTGGAATGGGGGTTTTTGTGTCATAGAGCTGGTGCCATGTGAACTGGCATCATCATACTATCTGCTGCAGTTGGGGTTTGTTGAGTTGGGGCATCAGAGATAGCCAGTGTTGTAGGGCTAGAGTCTACTAGAGTTGGGGCCGTGTTTTATGGGTCAGCGATATTCCCGCTACACCTAATGGGCTATTTTATTTATCAGGTGTCACTACCTTCTCCAAATACTTTGTTCGTGCTCCTTCGCAATCAGCAATCGCCCTGTTTATTTTGAATGTCTGATACACAAGAACAACATTTGAATGGAGAGATACGATATGATCACAGATGGAATATGTACTGAGAATGGATAGGCAAGGCGTATTCACATAGACGATGTTTAAACTAAGCAAATGTCAGTGCAACAGTAGAAGCAATGCAAAGCATCATTTGCAAGATATGTGCATAACCTTGCAAAGTTAGAGCAAGCACCTTGATGGGTGAATAAGATAGAGCATCTGCCCCTAACTCCTTCACTAGGGAGCTACATTAATTTATGTCTCCCTCTAGCTCGGAATCATTGTTAGGATATATTTTGAACACAAAATCTGTAGGTGGAGAGTGTTTGCATTGCATTGCATCCAGACTGGATCCCAGTCCCTTAATGCCAAGTTTGACATGCATTGCATTGCATCCAGACTGGATCCCAGTCCCTTAATGCCAAGTTTGACATGCATTGCATTGTTCTGCCTTATTCTTTTCATGCACGCAAGCTCATGATCATTATGATGATATTCAGTATCTAAGATTCATGAAAACATAAAAAGTAGCCAGATTATCTATGGAATGCATTGCAAATTCTACTCGAATAGTGTCTCCCTACAAACCCCTGCGTATACAAAGTTCATCCCCCAACTGTGCTGACCAGACCACACACAGAAATACAAACCTCTTATATCTCTAAGGGGCGGACACACATTTCAAAACTGAAGTAGCTAGGAACATTAGAATCATATCAAATTCATATTTGAACAAATAAACTTCGGAATTATGAGTGGCGTAATGTTTAGCTTCAAGGTTAGAGTCCCGGTAGTGCGAGACAAAGCAAGTAGGCAGATTGTATTCCATGTAAAATATAGTAGTCTGTGTAAAAGGTGGATATGGCACTTTTTTTATATATAATGAAGTGTTCGTTGCCCACACATGATGGAAGAGATCACACAGAGAAATAATGTTCACTCATGTCTGCGGTTCCAGTATTTTGAAATAGGGTGGTCCACCCTAAAAGAATATTGACAACAAATATGACAAGGCACTCATAGAGGTAGTTAATCAATTATTACTTGTGAGCTTACTAGGACAAGTATGCAAAATCGTAACTGCAGTAAGAGACCGTCCAAAATCTGAATCAAGAAGTTGGTCTAGCACTTATTATTCGCAACTAATCAAAGTGAATAGTTGGATATCATATCGAATGAGTAAGAAAGACAAGTAAAATTGTCAACAAACCTGGCCTGCAGTAGTAATCTGGGTTAATGTCACTATGACCAACAATCCAACATGACTAGTGTCTATTCCTAGGGCAGGAATTTTGAAACCCTGTGAACTTTACAGGTACTAAAAATTATAGAAATATCTGAACCATTAAGTGTACATAGCACTCAGTACACAAGAACCCCTAATGATAGTCCTGCCTAATGAGTAATTAATCAATTAGAAAATGGGTGATGGGGAGTGGTTGCTGAGTGTTGAGGACGTATCTCAAGATAAATCGGGTTGGCTGAGTGGGTGCTGCATGCTCGAGCCCTGAATGGACTGGGAATGTAGGCACAGCAACGCGCCCGGGCAGCGGTGACGCTGTTGGGTGAGTGGCTCCTGACCTCCTATTAGTCTGGTGTCTCCTCCTAAAGTCATGTCGTCTAGGGAGGGCAAGTCACCTGTGAGGCAGGCGGCTAGGGCGAGTAGAGATTGGAAGCGCAATAGAACAAAGGGGAATCGGGGTCTGGGCCGAACCAAAATCCCAGGGTGGGCTGCAGCACACCGTGGCCACCCTGTAGATCCGCCCCAGCGGCGTACATTTATGTCGCTTGAAACTACGTCATTAGTTCCCCAAGAGGAAGGGATGATGCGGCACAGCTACTCTAGTATTACCCTCAGTTATGAAACCAAGGTATTAATCTAGTAGGAGGCCAGGCCATGCTATGTAAACGGTACCTGCACACAAAGAACAAATACTTGGAACCAGACGCATAAGAGGGGTTGTCAATCCCTCCCGGGTAAAAGATTGGTAAATAGATATATAGATAGATGGAAATGGAATAACGGAAAAATAAAATCCAGTGAGGTATTTTTGGGTATTTGATGATACAGGTCTGGAAAGAAAAGATGCAAACAAAGAAAAAGGCAAATAGCGATGTAGATCTGAACATATATGATGGGAAAATAGACCCAGGGGCCATAGATTTCAATAGTGGCTTCTCTCAAGAAATAGCACACGGTGGACAAACAAATTACTATTGGATAATTGATAGAAGATCAAATAATCAAGACGATATCCAAGGTGTTGGTGCAATATCTACCTACCTTGTGTTTTGGAGATTGCTGACAGAAACATGTATGGACTGATTTGTTTTCCAGTGCATATAGAGAGAAATAGACCATAACAACCGAAGAGAAGGCTTTCTTCGATGCTAAGTTCAAGGAACTTCACCGAAGGATATCTACGTTGCAGAGAAGAACGAGCTATATCCGTTGAAGTCATATAGTCGAGGAGATTGATGTGAAGGAATCGACCCCTTGAAAGTTTTCTGCTGAAGCAAAGCGTTTTGACTTGGTGCCGTCGTCCAAAGAAATTGAATGTAGCGATGGAAGTCAAAGACAAAGTGAAGACGTAGTATTCATTTTGTTGTTCTTCTTTCATTTTTTGAGTCATAGGACCTCCGTACTATTAAGAGGGGTAAAGGTTCGTGATGCTTAGATCCACTGTGATGCTTAGCCGAAACCTATGAAAGTTGCGAGAGACATCTCTTTGTGTTCTGAGCAAGTACTTGTTAGCAAGATACTGTGATCTTCTTCGCTGCGAGAGATTTGTCTCAGATCGAGGAGTTAGCATTACTTGCGCCACAAGCAATGTTACTGTTGTGCTCAAATCCGACCGGACTCGTGTCGTTCAGCCATTGGCTGATCCCGATGTCTAATTTGGTCATTTCCCATTTGGGAAGGCTGCGGCTATAAATAGCCACCCCGCTCCAACATTGTTTGTTGGCTGCTCCGATTGACATTTCTAAGAAGATTGATTTGAGCAACCCCTCTCCGAGTGATTTGAGTTTAAGATCCACCGAGAGAAAAATTAAGAGCCCAAACTTAGACAATAGTTTAGCATCACAGTAGTTCTGAGAGAGAGTTCTTGTACCTATTACTCTTGAGAGCTGTGCACTCTCTAGATGGATAGGTATCGGCTCGAGTGTTGAAGATTTGTTGTCTTCTCTGAGATAGATCTTCAGCAACCAAGAGTGACTGTGGTTCGCGAAGGTTGACCAAAGGTTTGGAGGTCGCCGACAAGGATCGACCACGAGTGAAATCAACCTGAGTCTGATCAGCTCTGTGTTGAAGGAGAATAGGGTGAAGAGAGTTTATCTTCCGTGTTAAGTCACAACCCCTCCAACCAGACGTAGCCCTTTGGCAGAAGGGTGAACTGGTCTACCAAATCTGATTGTCCCCATCGAGCACCACTGGCTCATTCTACTTCACTAGAATTCCTTCAGCATTTTTTACTCGTGCTCTGTGCCGATAATTTATCTGATCATTATCTTCTGTTGTAATCTTCGTATATCTTTGTGTTAGTCCTGTTTCATTCCCATCTCCGGTATTCATGTGTCACCATCATATTGCTCGGTTCACTTGTGATTTCATACCATCGTATTAATTCTCTGTGTGTATCATGTTGTGTATCATTCTCCTACATCTGTTTGCATGTTGCATAACTCTCATCGTGATTAAACCAGTGATTTCCCAAGCTTGTACTATTGTCACTGCCTTCATGGATGAATATACTTCTGACGAAGAAGATTGATTCAGCTCATTTCCTTCTTTACTTTATTCCGCTGCTGTGATTGGGATCAGTTTCAAAACATTTGAAAGAATTTTTGAATCTCCCATTCACCCCCCTCTAGTCGATATACTCTCGGTCCTAACAATTTGTATCAGATCTTGTTATTAAAGGTGTAACGTCCTTGGAGTTTTGAGTATGTCGTATGCAGGTAGGCCCCTGCACTCTGAAAGATTTCCTATCTTTCATGGAAATGACAATCTATACTGGAAGGAATGAATGAGAATCAGAATTCAAGTTGTCAACTATGATCTGTGGCAGATTGTGGAAGATGGCTACACCATTCAGCAACCGAACAATCTCAACACCGATGATAAAGCAAATCTACAGTTTGATGCTCAAGAAAAAGATATCATCTGTAGCAGTCTATCAAAAGACATATTCTTTCAGTTCCAAAGGCTCAATACTGCAAAGCAAATTTGGGATGCCATCAAGAATACTCCAGATCAGATCCTCACATTCAAATGCTTTATGCTATGGTCACTGGATTCAGAAGTCTTCGTAAGGAAAGTGCTATGGAACTCACTGATCGATTGACAAACATTGTCGAAAGACTCCATCAGTGAGGAGTAACTGATATTACTGATAGAGATGTGTTCAAGAAGCTTCTGAGTGCTCTTGATGAATCCATCGATTACATTGTAGCTGAAATAAAACAAAGACCAAAGTATGAAGAGCTTCACTATGCTGAGGTCATGGCACTGCTGTCAATTCATGAAGAAAAGATGGAACTGGAAAATGCCAATCAAGAATTGTCGGTGTCAAAACCGATGGATCTCGGGTAGGGGGTCCCAAACTGTGCGTATAAGGCTAATGGTAACAGGAGGCGGGGGACACAATGTTTACCTAGGTTCAGGCCCTCTCTATGGAGGTAATACCCTACTTCCTGCTTGATTGATCTTGATGAATATGAGTATTACAAGAGTTGATCTACCACGAGATCGTAATGGCTAAACCCTAGAAGTCTAGCCTATGAGATTATGATTGTTGTTGTCTCTACAGACTAAACCCTCCGGTTTATATAGACACCCGAGGGGACTAGGGTTACACAAAGTTGGTTACAAAGAAAAGGAATCTACATATCCGAATCACCAAGCTTGCCTTCCACGCAAAGGAGAGTCCCATCCGGACACGGGAAGAAGTCTTCTATCTTCTATCTTCATAGCCCAACAGTCCAACCCAAGTATATAGTCCGGCTTCCAAGGACCCCTTAATCCAGGACTCCCTCAGTAGCCCCTGAACTAGGCTTCAATGACGATGAGTCTGGCGTGCAGATTGTCTTCGGCATTGCAAGGCGGGTTCCTTCTCCGAATACTTCAATGTAGATTTCGAACACAAGAATCATGTCTGGCTCTGCAAAACAAGTTCCACACACAACCGTAGAGAGTATCATATTTCACGAGTCCAATCCGCTGACAACTTTTTGTAGCGTGACATCACGCCACTACTCGGTCATTATTCGAACCGTTTTTAGCCCATCGCTCCGTATTTGGAGGTGCGGTTTCATTGGCACTTTTTGTCAAAGCAGAGATCGTGTCCCCTTATCATGGGATTCTCATCAATATGGGCATGGGTAACCCAACCGTGCCATCTGCACGACCCTTGGGGAATAGGTGAGTTTTAAGGCGAGTGGGGAGGCGCATAATATTCACAACCTTTATAAAGGGATAAAGATTCACCCTTTTTCACCCACGCCTTCTCCCTCCTCTGCCCATCCATTCTCGAGCTCCGGCGCCCAAGCTTTTGCTTTCTCCGTCCAAAAAGGCACTCCAATCATGTCCGGATCCGGAGCATGAGGCAAGTGGATGGCCTCCTCCGTCAAGGAGAAGGACATCAAGAAGCCCCGGGAGGTCGGGTAACTAGCCAAGGAAATCGCCCATCGACTTCCAGCCAAGGGACAGATCATCCCCACCCCGGAGCCCCAAGAGAGGGTGGTGTTCCTCACACACTTCGTCTGTGGGCTGGGATTCCCCCTGCACCCATTCGTCCGCGGACTAATGTACTACTACGAGCTGGACTTCCATGAGCTGGCCCCCAATTCCATCCTCAACATCTCGGCATTTATTGTTGTGTGTGAGGCTTTCCTCCGCATCCCACCTCACTTTGGGCTATGGCTGAAAACCTTCAATGGGAAGCCGAAGGTGGTGAGCGGCCAACAAGTAGAGTGCAGAGGCGCCATGGTGGGCAAGATGCCCAATGTCACCTGGCCCAAAGGTTCCTTTGTGGAGACCATCAAAGGATGGCAGTTAGGGTGGTTCTACATCACCGAGCCGCGTGGCACCAACTGGGCGGCGGCTCCCGCATTCCGATCCAGAGTCCCGATGCGGCTCACCTCCTGGCAAGAGAAGGGCCTGACCTGGGGCCCTTCGGACAAGCTGACAGCGCTCCAGACACGCGTCCAGAGCATGATAAACAAGAGAGTCAAGCTCGTCAACGTGATCCAGGTTATGCTAATTCGTCGGATCCTTCCGTGCCAACGCCGGATTTGCTATTTGTGCGAGTTCGATCCGGCCAAGCACCAGACGCTGCTAGAGCTCTTCGTCACGATGCACGAAAATATCTGGAAGCTGCTCTTCAAGGCCAGCGAGACACCACCACCCACGACCGAGGATCGTGGGCATAGACTAACTCGCCTTGCTAATCTGGTAAGTTCTTTCATGTTTTCAAGGTATGCTCTTTACTGGCACACCCGAGGAAGGCATCTAAGCCTCCTTATCAATTTTTTCAAGACTGGACAGAGATAGTGGAGCGGATTAACTGTCCGGCTCCGCTGCCTGAAGGCCCAAGAATCTCGCATCTGACGAAGATGCTGGTTCCAGCACCTTATGAGGTGCCGGAGAAGAAGGCCAACAAGAAGGCCAAGGGGACCAGGGGTGGTCTCCGTTGCAAGGGCACTTCGGACGCGACGTCTGAAGACGTCGAGGCTCACTCCTCCGCCGAAGACGACGAGGAAGAGGAGGAAGAAGAGGAAAGCCATTCCCCCCTGCAGGGGGGAGAAAGAAGAGGACGGCCTCCACGCACCCGGAGGCCAAGGCGTCCAAGAAGGGGAAAGCTTCCCTTCCAGACAGGTCCACAGCGGCCACTGACAGCAGCTAGGAGTGGGAACCCAGGGAGAAGCCCAGGCTAAATCGTAAGTATCCGGTCACGTTCATGTATCCGACCTTTTTACTTTATTGTTTTATTGTGCTAAATTATGCATTTGCAGTCCGGCTCAGTCAAACCTCGAGCAGTCCTTATCTTCAGAGGACCCTTTCCTCAGCCTTCTCTCCCAAGGACCCTTTCCTCGGCCTTCTCTCCCAAGGACACATATGGCACCGAGGCGTCGTCCTGAATGATCCATCTTTTTGCAATAAATTAGTCAGAGGCCTAGAGATTTTAGAAAAGTCCTTAATGAACCTCCTATAAAAGCCGGCATGACCAAGGAAACTTCTTATACCTTTTATGTCCTTGGGACATGGCATATTTTCAATAGCATCAACTTTGGCTTTATCAACTTCAATACCTCTCTCAGAGATCTTGTGCCCAAGACAATGCCTTCATTAACCATAAAGTGACACTTTTCCCAATTCAGGACAAGACTAGTGTCTTCCCATCTCTGCAAAACTCGATCAAGGTTTCTCAAACAATCATCAAAAGAGGATCCATAGACGGAGAAGTCATCCATGAATACCTCACAAATCTTTTCACAGAAATCAGAAAATATAGCCATCATGTACCTTTGAAAGGTAGCAGGTGCATTACATAAACCAAAAGGCATACGTCTATAAGCAAACTTACCAAAAGGGCAAGTAAAGGTAGTTTTAGATTGATCCTTTGCTGACACGGGTATTTGATAGAAACCAGAATAACCACCTAGAAAGCAATAATGTGTGTGTTTGGATAGCCTTTCTAGCATTTGATCAATAAAAGGTAAAGGGCAATGATCTTTCTTAGTAGCTTTATTTAACTTATGGAAATCAATTACCATCCTATAACCTGTAATAATTCTTTGTGGGATCAATTCATCTTTATCATTAGGAACAACGGTAATACCTCCCTTTTTAGGGACACAATGGACAGGGCTTACCCATTCACTATCAGCAAAGGGATAAATAATACCTGCCTCAAGGAGTTTTAGAATCTCCTTTCTTACCACTTCCTTCATTTTGGGATTTAATCGTCTTTGAGGATCTCTAACTGGTTTGGCATCTTTCTCCACTGAAATTTTGTGTTGACATAATGTGGGACTAATGCCCTTAAGATCATCCAGAGTATATCCAATAGCAGCTCAGTGCTTCTTCAGAGTTTTCAATAACCTTTCTTCTTCTTTCTCTGAAAGGTTAGCACTAATAATAACAGGATATATTTCTTTTTCATCAAGATAAGCATACTTAAGATTATCAGGTAAGGGTTTGAGTTCAAACACGGGATCACCCTTTGGTGGAGGGGGATCCCCAAGAATTTCAACGGGAAGGTTATGTTTCAGCATAGGTTCTTGTTTAAGGAACACTTCATCTATTTCTTCCCTTTCCTTCATAAACATATCGTTTTCATGGTCTAGCAAATATTGTTCTAACAGATCAGTTGGAGGAACAGCAATGGAAGAAAGACCGATAATTTCATCCTTACTAGGTGGTTCCCTTTCACGAGGTTGTCTACTAAACTTAGCAAAATTAAACTCATGAGACATACCATCTATGCCAACAGTGACGACCTTCCTTTTACAATTAATCTTAGCACTAGTCGTATTCAAGGAGGGTCTACCAAAAATAATGGGACAAAAATCATCTTGTGGGGAGACAAGAACAAGAAAATCAGCAGGGTATTTAACCTTCCCGCACAAAAGTTCAACATCTCTAACAATCCCAATAGGTTTAATGGTGTCCCTATTAGCAAGCTTAACAGTAACATCAATGTCTTCTAATTCAACAGGTGCAATATCGTGCATAATTTCTTTATAAAGATCATAAGGTATCGCACTAGCACTAGCACCCATATCACATAAGCCATGATAACAATGATCTCCTATTTTAACAGAAATAACAGGCGTGCCTACAACAGGTCTACGTGTCTTAGTATCGGGTCTAGCAATATTAGCAGTTTCACCCAAGAAAGAGATAACATGCCCATCTAAGTCCTCATCCAAGAGATGTTTAATCATAGCAATACCAGGTTCAACATTAATTTGCTCAGGAGGTGTATAGGTCCTAGTATTACTCTTACAAACAACAGTCGAAGCTTTAGCATGATCTTTTATCCTAACAGGAAAATGAGGTTTTTCGACATAAGCAGTAGGAATAATAGGATCACTATATGTAATAGTCTTCTCTTCGACTGTAATAGGTGCAACTACTTTCACTTCAAAGGGAGGATTATATTTGAACCACTTCTATTTAGGGACATCAACGTGAGTAGCAAAAGTTTCACAAAAAGTAGCTACTATCTCAGAGTCAAGTCCATACTTAGAGCTAAATCCACGGAAAGCATCGGTATCCATAAGAGATTTAACACAATCGAACTTAGGTGTCATACCTGACTCCTTACCATCGTCGGAACCCCAATCTTCAGAGTTGCATTTAATTCTTTCCAATAAGTCCCATTTGAAATCAATAGTCTTCAGCATATAGGAACCAACACAGGAAGTATCAAGCAAGTTGCTGTTATCAAGAGAAAGCCGAGCATAAAAATTCTGAATAATCATTTCCCGAGAGAGCTCATGATTGGGGCATGAATACAACATTGACTTAAGCCTCCCCCAAGCTTGAGCGATGCTTTCTCCTTCATGAGGCCAGAAATTATATATGTAATTACGATCACGATGAACAAGATGCATAGGATAGAACTTCTGGTGAAATTCCAACTTCAATCGCTTATAATTCCAATATCTCGTATCATCACATAGCCTATACCATGTCATTGCATCTCCCTTCAAAGATAAAGGGAAGACCTTCCTTTTCACAACATCATCGGGAATACCTGCAAGCTTAAATAATCCACAAACTTCATCCACAAAGATAAGGTGTAAATCGGGATGCAATGTTCCGTCTCCTGCAAAAGGATTAGCTAGCAGTTTTTCTATCATACCCGAAGGTATCTCAAAGTGAATATTTTCATAAAGTTTAGTAGGTTGAGGAGCATCTCTTTGCTCTTCTGGTTGGTGCGAAGATGCCCCAAACAAACCCCTCAAGGGATTAGATTCCATGGTGACAAGTAACAGAAAATTTCAGCACACTATATAAATGTTTCCTTACCAAGTTCCACTCACCAAAAGCGCTACGCTCCCCGGCAACGGCACCAGAAAATAGGCTTGATGACCCACAAGTATAGGCGATCTATCATAGTCCTTTCGATAAGAAAGAGTGTCGAACCAACGAGGAGCAGAAGGAAATGATAAGCGGTTTTCAGTAAGGTTTTCTCTGCAAGCACTGAAATAGTAGGTAACCGATAGTTTTGTGATAAGATAAATAGTAACGAGCAAAAAGTAAATAAAGTAAATAAAGTCCAGCAAGGTGGCCCAATCCTTTATGTAGCAAAGGATAAGCCTGGACAAATTCTAATAATGAAGAAGGAGCTCCCGAGGACACATTGGGAACTATCGTCAAGCTAGTTTCATCACGTTCGTAAGATTCACATTCAGTACTTTGATAATTTGATATGTGGGTGGACCGGCACTTGGGTACTGCCCTAACATGGACAAGAATCCCACTTATGATTAACCCCTATTGCAAGCATACGCAACTACAAAAAGGAGTATTAAGGTAAACCTAACCACAACATTAAACATATGGGTCCATATCAACGCCTAACGAAGCAACGCATAAACTAGGGTTTAAGCTTCTGTCACTCTAGCAACCCATCATCTACTTATTACTTCCCTGTGCCTTCCTCTACGACCAAATAATGGTGAAGTGTCATGTAGTCGACTTCACATAACACCACTAGAGGAAAGACAACATACATCTCATCAAAATATCGAACGAATACCAAATTCACATGACTAATAATAGCAAGACTTCACCCATGTCCTCAGGAACAAACGTAACTACTCACAAAGCATATTCATGTTCATAATCAGAGGAGTAATAATATGCATAAAGGATCTGAACATATGAAGTAAACCAACTAGCATCAACTACAAGGAGTAATCAACACTACTAGCAACCCACAGGTACCAATTTGTGGTTTTGATACAAGATTGGATACAAGAGATGAACTAGGGTTTTGAGAGGAGATGGTGCTGGTGAAGATGATAATGGAGATTGACCCCCTCCCGATTAGAGGATCGTTGGTGATGACGTTGGTGATGATTTCCCCCTCCCGGAGGGAAGTGTCCCCGGCAGAACAGCTCCGCCAGAGCCCTAGATTGATTCCGCCAAGGTTCCGCCTCGTGGCGGCGGAGTTTCATCCCGTAAGCTTGCCCATGATTTGTCCAGGGTAAAAGTGATGATATAGGAGAAGATGGATACCGGAGGCCCACCAGGGAGCCCAGGAGATAGGAGGCCGCACCCTACAGGGGGGGGCGCCCCCTGTCTCCTGGACTGGGTGTGGGCCCCCTGGCCTATTTCTTTTGCTCATAAATTCTTATTAAATCCAAAAATTTGTTTCATGGAGTTTCAGGACTTTTGGAGTTGTGCAGAATAGGTTTCCAATGTTTGCTCCTTTTCTAGCCAGAATTCTAGCTGCCGGCATTCCCCTCTTCATGGTAAACCTTGTAAAATAAGAGAGAATAGCCATAAGTATTGAGATATAATGCGTAATAACAGCCCATAATGCAATAAATATTGATATAAAAGCATGATGCAAAATGGACGTATCAGTGGACATGCTTCAAGGAGAACGGCTGCGCTTCCGAATGTGGAAGATGTCAGCCTGCCGACAAGGTGCAAGAGAAGCCTGGGCTATGGTGAAGACGCTATGGCCGAAGTCGGACCGGCGGGGCCAGATGGGCAAGAAATTCTCGTGAGTCTGGTGTATGACCAGGTAGCGTTAGCCACAAAGTATTCCCAATAGGATTGTAAGCTAGATAGCCTGTTGGATGGTATAGAGGAGGAATATAGTCAGTCCAAGTGACTGTGTAATTCAATGGACAGAAGTAGTCCCTAGCCGGATTAAAATCATTTGTCATGGCGGACCTTTTCGCTTCAGCCGCCGGATCCTATAGTCTGAGGTGTATCCAAATACCCGCTCAGTTATACAGAACCGGGGTATGCATGGAAACCAGGCGTAGGGGTCATAAGTGCTTGAACAGACAAGTACCTAACTAGTTATGTTATATTACATGGATAGTAAGAAACATCTTGCAGGGAGAATAGTTCCATTAGGGGTTCCTTTCCCTGGGTACGCATGCGACGATGCACATGTCCAGACTGCGAACAAGGACGCAGGATACAAAAATTCTCGGGATTTATGTTGTAATAAACGAAAACATCTTTTGTTCACCGACCGAATATTCCCTTAAGGACGCTAGCTTTTGGCTTCACCTAGTCTGAGGTACACATCCGACTGAACCGGCAGTAACAATCGCAGAGGTGCTCCCCTTATGCCCTAGCCGAATTAACGGGAACATAGGGCATAAACACAAGAGCCAGGCAACCCAGCATGGCCACATCTTAAGTCATATCGATGCATATAATGGTGAATAAAAGGGACATATGAAAAAAACACCTATGTGATGGGCAAAAAGCCTTTAAAGTAACTATATTTAGCTTCCGTATAGGAAGACCCCAGGTATTGCTTACACACGTAGTGCGGTCGGAGTGATCCGGGCATCCGTACTGTGTTAAGTACTTTGTGTGAAGAGGAAAAAGGTCAAGAAAGGAAAAGGAAGGGGACATAATTTAAAAGGAGGGGGGTAAGGAGACGAACACTGAGTTCGGCGCTAGGCGTAGAATATCCGGAGTCTGGCCGCGTTCCACGGGTTCTGCTCGAGTCTGTTATCGGATGCATTACGTAAGCGGTACACTCCTCTAGTGAGAACTTTATCAATGACGAAGGGACCCTCCCACTTGGGTTTGAGCTTTTCCTTCTTCTTCTCAGGTAGGCCTAGAACGAGTTCGCCAATATTATAAGTTTTGGCCCGCCCTTCTCTGCTTTGGTACCGTCGAGCCTGCTGCTGATAGAATGCAGAATGGGCTTTTGGGACATCGCACTCCTCCTCCAGGGCGTCTAAGTTATCCTGCCGATCTAACTCGGCTTCCTTCTCTTCGTACATGCGTATGCGAGGCGAATCATGTATTATGTCACAGGGTAGTACTGCTTCCGCTCCGTACACCATAGAAAATGGTGTATACCCGGTGGTGCGATTCAGCATGGTCCGCAGCCCCCAGAGTACAGAGTCGAGCTCCTCGACCCAGTGAGTGTCCGACTCTGTCAAGGATCGCACTAGTTTGGGTTTGATGCCGCTCATAATGAGACCGTTTGCATGTTCGACCTGGCCGTTTGTTTGGGGATGGTAGACGGAGGCGTAATCGAGCTTAATGCCCATTTTGCCGCACCAGGTTTTCACTTCATCAGCTGTGAAGTTTGAGCCATTATCAGTGATGATGCTGTGGGGGACACCGTAGCGGTGTACAACCCCGGATATGAAGTCTATCATTGGTCCGGATTCGGCCGTTTTGATTGGTTTAGCTTCTATCCATTTGGTGAACTTGTCCACCATGACCAATAGGTATTTTTTTCTTATGGCTTCCCCCTTTAAGGGGTCCGACCATATCCAGCCCCCAGACCGCAAAGGGCCAAGTGATGGCGATTGTTTGGAGAGCGGTAGGGGGCATATGACTCTGATTGGCAAAGACCTGGCAACCGACACTGTGTTGGACAAGGTCTTGTGCGTCTGCTCGGGCTGTAGTCCAATAAAAGCCTGTACGGAAGGCCTTACTGACTAGTGCTCGAGCCGCGGCGTGGTGCCCGCCCAATCCGGCATGGATTTCAGCCAAGAGCTGCCACCCTTCCTCTTCGGAGATGCACCTTTGGAGCACTCCGGTCGCACTTTTCTTATAGAGTTCCCCTTCATGGACTTTGTAAGCTTTAGAACACCGCACGATGCAACGTGCTTCATTCTGGTCTTCGGGGAGCTCCTGCCTATTTAGGTAGGCCAAGAAAGGTTCAGTCCACGAGGCGATTACATCCATGATTTCATGGGCCGAAGGCGTTATTTCGGTGGTTGAGCCTCCGATTATGTCTGATGGTTCAGAATCTGGGGGTGTATTCGGATCCGTGCTAGTGCTACCGGACTCCCCTTCCCATACCACAGATGGCTTGAACAGCCTTTCTAGGAATATGTTAGGTGGGACAGGGTCACGTTTAGCGCCGATGCGGGCGAGGATATCCGTCGCCTGATTGTTTTCGCGAGCCACATGGTGGTATTCGAGCCCCTCGAACCGAGCTGACATTTTGAGGACGGCATTACGGTAGGCCGCCATTTTCGGATCCTTGGCATCAAAGTCTCTGTTTATTTGTGATATTGCGAGGTTTGAATCCCCGCGCACCTCCAAGCGTTGGATGCCCATAGAGACCGCCATCCGAAGACCGTGCAACAGCATACTGGACCGTGTCTCCGGTAGGAGACGTCAGGACTACACCTGCTCCCAATCCGGCCAGCATTTTAGAGCCGTCGAAGTGCATGATCCAGTTAGAGTACGCGTCATACTCTTTAGGGAGTTTGGCTTCTGTCCATTCAGCGACAAAGTCAGCCAGTACCTGTGACTTGATGGCCCACCTTGGCTTGTATGTTATGTCGAACGAAAGGAGCTCGATGGCCCATTTAGCTATCCGACCCGTAGCGTCATGGTTATTTATTATGTTGTTGAGTGGTACTTCGGAGGCCACCATGATCGAACACTCTTGAAAGTAGTGTCGTAGCTTCCGGGATGCCATGAAGACCGCGTGTGCTATTTTTTGATAGTTTGGGTATCGGGATTTGCATGGGGTGAGGACCATGGATACGTAATTGACCGGCTTCTGGAGCGGGAATTTGTATCCGTCCACCTCTCGTTCGACGACGAGCACTGCACTTACAACTTTATGTGTTGCACTTATATATAGCAGCATAGGTTCACCAATCTTTGGCGCTGTTAGGACTGGATTACTGGCCAATAAAGTCTTTATTTCGTCCAGTCCGGCCGCGCCTGCATCCGTCCACACGAAGTGTTCGGTGCGCTGAAGAAGGCGGTAAAGAGGTAGTGCCTTTTCTCCTAACCTGGAGATAAAGCAACTTAAGGCAGCCACACATCCAGCTAGTTTCTGGATGTGCTTGAGGTCTGTTGGTATAGCCAACTGCGATAGAGCTCGGATTTTTGCCGGATTCGCTTCAATTCTTCTATTGTAAACAATGAAGCCCAGCTGTTTCCTTGAGGGGGCGCCGAAAACACATTTTTCCGGGTTCAACTTAATGTCGTATGTTCGGAGGTTATCGAACGTAAGCCTCAAGTCGTCTATTAGTGTTTTGACGTGTCTTTTTTTTATGACCACGTCGTCCACGTATGCCTCCACTGTTTTGCCGATTTGCTTTTCCAGGCATGTTTGAATCATGCGTTGATAGGTTGCGCCGGCATTTTTAAGCCTGAAAGGCATAGTGTTGAAGCAGAAAGGGCCATATGGCGTTATGAAAGCTGTTGCAGCTTGGTCGGACTCTTCCATCTTTAGTTGGTGGTATCTAGAGTATGCGTCGAGGAAACACAGCGAGTCGTGTCCTGCTGTGGCATCGATGATTTGGTCGATGCGGGGGAGGGGGAAGGGATCCTTGGGGCAAGCCTTATTGGGGTCTTTGAAGTTGACGCATAGGTGCCAGGATTTGTCCTTCTTTGGTACAATTACCAGGTTTGCCAGCCAGTCCGGATGCTTGATATCTCTGATGAATCCAGCCTCGAGTAGTTTGGCTAGCTCTTCCCCCATGGCTTGCCGTTTGGGCTCTAAAAACCGCCTTAGAGTCTGCTTGACAGGTTTGTATCCTTTTAGTATATTGAGGCTGTGTTCGGCTAGTCTGCATGGGATGCCCGACGTGTCCGATGGGTGCCAGGAGAAAATGTTTGCTTGTCGAGTATCACGTTTGCGGGTTTAAATGAGGTGGACTTGGGTCGCTTGTCGAGTATCATGTCGTCCCTGTCCACGGTGTCACGCAGCATTGTTAGTTCTTCGGCTGCTAGGGCTTCGGATAATGCTTCCAGGGCTAGTGCTGCGGTTTTGTTTTCGGCGCGAAGTGCGACGTCCGGATCACTGGATAGAGTGATGATTCCATTGGGTCCGGGCATTTTAAGCTTCATGTACCCGTAATGGGGTATAGCTTGAAAGCTTGTAAACGCGTCCCGCCCTAAAAGGGCGTGGTATCTGCTGCTGAAAGGAGCCACTTGGAATGTGATTTCTTCGGACCTGTAATTCTCCGGGGTGCCGAATACCACGTCCAGTGTGATTTTTCCCGCACACCGTGCTTCCCTACTAGGGATAATTCCCCTGAAGGTTGTGCCGCTTTGTTCAATGCGGCTTTTATCAATTTCCATCTTGTTGAGTGTTTCTTCATAGATCAAGTTTAATCCGCTTCCGCCGTCCATGAGTACCTTACTGAGGCGAAAGCCGTCCAGGATTGGGCTAAGGACCAGAGCGGCTGGCGCTCGGACTGTCTGGAATCGAGGTTCATCACTGGCATTGAAAGTTGTAGCAGTGTCATTCCACGGATTTACTTTTGCCACATGGCAAATTTCAGTGGAGCTTCGATGAGCTCGCTTGCGCCTATTGTTTGAGGCAAAAGTCTCGAAGACTGTTAGTACCGTATTGTGTTCTTTGGCGGGATGTTGTTCTGCTTTATGGCTTACAAGAAGATCCTCGCCACTTTTTGCTACCTGCCGGAGTATCCAACATGCCCTAAGGCTATGGCTTGGTGTAGTGTCCAGCGTACTGTGGAGTTTACATGGCCCATTGAGCCATTCTTCCAATACGGTTCCATGCCCTGGGGTGGGCTTTGGTTTCTTGGGGATTGGATCGGCCGACTTACGCGAGTTCGCCCGTTTAGCTCGGACAAAGGTCTTGGTGAGAGCCGGACTATCCCAAAATTCTGTTTGGGTTTTCTAGGCGCTTTCCATCGCACAGTACTTCTGTACTATGGTTTCCACGTCGGCGAAGTGTACTATGTCATGGCGACTTATAGCGTTAAGGATTCCTTTGTTCGTGCAGTTTTTGCAAAAAAGTGAGACTGTGTCCTCCTCACGACAGTCCTTGACCTTATTTAGCATAAGGAGGAATCTGCCCCAGTAGCAATGTATTGTCTCCTGGGGCTCTGGTTTGATATGGGAGAGACGGTTTAAGTCCGGGTGGGTGGGCGTAGCTGAGTCCGGATTCTGATCCGATCTAGCGCCCAGGGGCAGGGGAGCTTCTGAGTTTGACAGCTCGGGATCCGGGGCGCTGCCAAATTTTTCCGGCCCAATATCCGATTCTAAGTCCCTGGTCTGGTTATGTCTTCCCTTGAGCGGGTGTCCGGCTCAGGGAGCTCGGTGATCCGGACATAATTCGTCCTCAAAATAGAGGGGTGATCTGTATGTGGCTCCTCCTCTACCGCTATCTCATGGGTGCCCGATGGGGATTTAATGTCCCTTTGGTCGGGTTTAAGCCCGATCCGGTCATAGTCTGTGGCGACTCCCAAAGCGGCGATGCGATCCAATAGCTCATTGAGGAAGGAGAGCTCTATCGGATCCATCTGTTCGGCGAGTTCCGAATTGACGTGGAGGCTACACGTGATGACTCGAGAGGTCATCGTCGGTGCGGCAGCCAATGGGGCAGCCATAACGAAGCCGCCAAGTCAGAGAGTTTGGCCTACAACCAGCGCTCCCCCAGAGGTGATGTTATCCTTGACAACAAGACGAGCCATCGAGCCTTGCAGCAACGACACGGAGGAACTCTCAATGAAAGCACCAATGTCGGTGTCAAAACCGGCGGATCTCGGGTAGGGGGTCCCGATCTGTGCGTCTTAGGCCAATGGTAACAGGAGGTAAGGGACACGATGTTTACCCAAGTTCGGGCCCTCTCGATGGAGGTAAAACCCTACTTCCTGCTTGATTGATATTGATGATATGAGTAGTACAAGAGTTGATCTACCACGAGATCGTAGAGGCTAAACCCTAGAAGCTAGCCTATGATGATTATGATTGTGATCGTCCCTCTAAGGACCGAACTCTCCAGTTTATATAGACATCGGAGAGGGCTAGGGTTTACATGGAGTCGGTTACAAGGAAGGAAATATAATATCCGGATCGCCAAGCTTGTCTTCCACGCAAAGGAGAGTCCCATCCGGACACGGGACGGAGTCTTGAGTCTTGTATCTTCACGCTCCAACAATCCAGACGAAGCATATAGTCCGGCTTTCCGGATACCCCCTAATCCAGGACTCCCTCAGTTGCGAAGGAAAGGCAGCAAGGGCACGGGATCAAGGCACCTTGCAGGCAGGCTTGCTTCTCCGGCTGACCCCGCGCTAGGGACGGCATGCAGGCTTGGGGCACTCTAGGCCAGCGATGAGGGCAAGGCTAGAGGAGGTTTCTTCTCGAGAGACTCCGCGGGCTTGGCAGGAGGGATCCTGAAGAGCCACAGTCAGGAAGGGAAGCAGCGATTTGGGAATCACAAGGATAAGGTACTTACCCGTCTATGGCGATGTACTTCCTATGTTTCAACTGTCGGATTTCGGGTTCCGGCAGACCCTCTAGGTTTGAACACTGGGGTGCGCGTGGAGATTTCACCCTCTGCCTACCTACACCTCACCACCTCGCTATGATCTAAGCAATCAAAGGAACAACACAAGAGACACAGGGTTTATACTGGTTCAGGCCACCATTGTGGTGTAATACCCTACTCCAGTGTGTGGTGTGGTGGATTGCCTCTTGGGCTGATGATGAACAATACAAGGAAGAACAGCCTCGCGAGGGTCTGTTCTTGGCTGGTGCGATGAACTGCTAGGGGGAGTTCAGTCGCTCTCTCCCTCTCTACTGGTTTCCTGGTGAGGATCCTCTCTCTATCTGTTGTTCTCTCGTCGATCTGTTGTTGTTATCCCTCGCCTCTACCCTAGGGGTGGCTAGTCCTACTTATAGGCAAAGGCCCTGGGCCTCCTCCCAAATATTGAGTGGGAAGGGCGCCAACAATTGGCCATTTTGAAGGGGAACATCTAGTACACTTATCCTGACTAAAGTTGGTCCTCACCTGCTAAAGGCTCTGGTGGTGACGCCGGCTTGGGCTCCATGATGACCTCCATCCCGCCGTTCTGCTGGTCTTGGTCTTGTTGCACCGAAATGGACACCTTTGCTTGATGCAATCGCCTGCGCTTGCTCCCTTTGCACCAAAGAGGAAAGAAGGACACTGCGCGGGCCGGCGCCCGCCTAGCGCCCTTGGTCGTCATGGCTTGCGTCATGGGCACCTCGTGAGGTACCCCGCCTTGATCTCTCTGCCTCCTCGTGAGCCAGCCTGACGAGGCCATGCCTGAGGAAGCCTCCTGTCGTCCGCCCCGCGAGGCTTGGCTCCTCGCGAGGGTCTTGAGCTCGTGCTGATGAAGACGGGCCATGCTGGGCCGCGCCTTGAGCCACGCCGCAGGCCGCAGGCAGGCAAGTCTGGGGACCCCCGTTCCCAGAACGCCGACAGTAGCCCCCGGGCCCAAGGCGCGCCCAGACTTGGCTGAGCAGAGAGGCGAAGGGGCAAGTGCAAAGCGTCACGGGCCCTAACAGCCTGTGGCCTCGGGCGCCGCGTGGCGGTTGATTGGACGTGGGCGGCTCTACAACTGCGTGGATCGACAAAAGAGCGGCATCCGCCCAGGCTTTACTTCCCTTTCCTCCGGTCATTGCCCAGATCCCCTTTCTTGCGCTCTTCCTTCCTGCCTCCGAAATCTTCAGATCTATCTTGACCGCGCGCCCTAGCAAGATATGGCGCCTCGCCAGACTCCAGCCGAATCTTGGTACTCACCCGCCTTGGACTCGCCGAACGTGTTGGAGGCGAGCCTTGCCCGGATGCGCCGGATGGTGGCGGCGCAAGGCATCGACGGGGCGAAGGTGTTCAAGGCTAGCTCCGCCCTTCCTGAGGCCCGAGGGAGCACCTTCTATCCGCTCTTCGTAAGCACCATTGCTGCCGGCCTGGTGCCTCCCTTTTCTGAGTTTTTCTTCTCTGTCCTCCGCCATTACGACCTGCAAGCTCTGCATCTCCACCCCAACTCCGTTCTTCTTCTCGCAATCTTCGCCTACTATTGCGAGGCTCACGTCGGAGTGCAGCCCTCAGTGGCCTTGCTGCGCCACTACTTCTCCCTCCGGCCCTCTCGTGGTGCCATCTCCGCGTGCGCGAGCTTTGTCGCGTATGGCGGCTCCAACGCCATCTCAAAGCCCGGGAAGAGGATTGAAGGCTTCAGGAGCAAGTGGGTCCTGGTAGATGCTGGGCGCATCCACCCTCGACTGACTCTGCCCTCGGGGCAGCCCACGAGCTCCAATGATTGGTCTCGCACGGAACTCATGGACCCTTGCGCGAAGCCGGTGTTGGAGAAGATGGACGCCGATATGAGGTCGGGCAGCATGTCAGCGGCAAAGCTGACTGGTGCGTCGCTCCTGAGGGAGTTCCTGGAGCACCAAGTGGTCCCGCTTTGTAAGTACTCGCTTCCGCTGTGGAGGCCCCGCCTGATCCCCGCAGTCTTGGCCGACGAAGATCTGGCCGCGGTCCTCCAATCTTTGGTCGGAGGAGATGTGGCGAGGCTGGAGGGCGCCCGTGTGCCCCTGTTTCTTCGAGATGATTGGGAGAAGGTGGTGGACTCCATGCCCGTTTTCAATGGGGACGTGGCCGTGCCCACTGAGGCTTCCGAGGACCCGGCGGCCCAGGCGACGGTGGACTTGTCATCCGGTGACTCCAGCGAAGAGGAGGAAGAGGAGGAGCGGGAAGGGGAGCCTGACTCCGAGGCTACCGACAGGGAGTCGAGAGCGCCTCTCCCCCGGCGCAGGCCCCGCGCTCTCCGCCTCCCGCTGAGCGACGACGAGGATGATAACGAGCGGGGAAGCGGGAGCTTGCCCCCGATCTCGAAGAAGGCCAGGTCTGGGCTGGTCCCCCTCGGGTCTGCCCCGGCTCCGAGGCGATCCTCAGACGTGCCTCCTGCTTCCGAGCCTCTCGAGGCTGATCCCAGCAGCCGGCTCTCGGGCTTCAAGTATGGCCAGAGGTTGCTCGAGCTCGCGAGCGGCAACCAGTAAGTGCTTGATTCTTGTTTTGTTCCTTGCTTTGTCATTGAGGCTTGATGTCTGTATCTCTTGGCTAGGCTGGCGCCTGCGGCGAAGAAACTGAAGGGGGCTC
Organism: Triticum aestivum; assembly: GCF_018294505.1. NCBI lineage: Eukaryota > Viridiplantae > Streptophyta > Magnoliopsida > Poales > Poaceae > Triticum > Triticum aestivum. The sequence goes on along the minus strand of NC_057813.1, from coordinate 255,357,153 downwards.
TTGAGGCTCCATCTGGGCAGCGCCTCTGCCCACAAAGGAAGGTGGCTGCAAGGCATAGGCCTGTCCTGCCCGGTCGTCCTCGCGAGGGCTGGCGGAGCTGGCTGGGGCGAGCTCAGCCCCCATGGCCCAAGCGACTCCTGAAGTATCCTTGCCTGAAGCCATCGCCAAAGCTGTTGGGGCAAAGCAGGTCCTGCCTCAGGATGCTGTGGTTACGCTGCCGTCCTCTCGTCCTACTCCACCAACTTCTGTCTCTCCGACTCCTTCCACCATCCTGGACCGCGCCGCTGCTGAACTGGACCGGCTGCGGCAAGATCTTCTGGGCGCCAACCCTCGCTTGATGGCCTGGCGTTTGGAGCTGGCTTCTGGTTGGATTCGCTCTGATGCTTCGATTCGAGCGGCGTTGGTTCAGGCCTCGACGGCCTGCGACGAGGAGAAGCAGGCCATCCTCGGGGTGAAGGCCGCTCGAGACGCCGCCTTGGGGGAGGCAGCTGATGCCAAAGGTCGCTGCAAGGCGCTGGAGAGCGAACTAGAGGGCCTGCGGGACCAGCTTGCCGAGGAGGTCGGCATCCGCCAAGAGAAGGAGGAAGACCTAAAGGCTTGCGAGGCGGCCATCAAGGACCGGGATGCCAAGCTTAACAAGCGCCGTGACCGCCTGGGCGCACTGGAGAAGGACTTGGAGGCGTGGAAGGTCAAGCTGGACAGCAAGGCGCGGGTCCTTGCGAAGGACCGCGAGGCCATCACGAAGACGGAGGTGAAGGTTCGCGGCTTGCTGAAGTCGCTCTACGACAGCGGCCTGGAAAGCCTGCTGGCCGGCACCGAGGATGGCCCCGCCAAGCTGCTCCCCTTCATGGTCCGTGCTCTTGAAGATGTCACCCTTGGCCTTAGCCCTACGGCTGAGGCCGAGGCGCGCGTCCTGTCTTCTGTAGCGCTGACGCGGGTCCTTACCTTCGCGACCCCAACGCCGACCTCGACAGCCTGCTGGAGCTAGTGAGCGGCGAGCTTGCCGCTGCCGCTGCTGAGGCCATGAAGGGTCATGTGGAGGCTCTGCTGTCGAAGTTCCGGGCTTTTAGCACCAAGCTGAAGTGAGGCGCTGCCGGCCCTGCGGCTCCACGAGGCGAACCCTCTCCGCGTAGCTCCGCCGCCAACAAATGACTCCGTCGCGGCTCCTGTCCTGCTTTTAGCTCCTGCAACATGCATCATGCCTCGGGGAGGCGTTTAAACTTGTGTTTGGTGTTGTGATAACAGTTATGGACTGTAATATTTTCTTTTGAATTCCTTGAAATTTGCGTTCTTCCTACTTGCTTATGTTCTACGCCGGCAGAGCCCGGCCCCGTGCATACCTCAGCCGCCGTTAGCCCCGACCGGAAACCAGGACGGGACCAAGGAGTGAGGGGCTACGTGACAAGTTAGGCTCCTGAGTCGCGATGCTCAGGAGTCTCCCTTGGCGCACGAACAGCAAGTAGGGAGGTGAGATATGTGGGTGAATCTACCATTCTACATCTGCAGAGCCCGGCCCCGCGCATACCTCAACTGCCGTTAACCTTTCGGAACTAAGGAGTGAGGGGCTACGTGACCAGTTAGGCTCCTGAGTCGCGATGCTCAGGAGTCCCCATTGACGCTCAAATGGCCTTTGTACCTTGGCTCCGCTCAGGGAGAGACGCGCGACGAACCAGGCCCGAGGGGCCTGGCTGGGTGGCGTACGTCTGGGCGTGACCCAGGCGCAGCCCCCGTGCCCAGCCCCCTCGGGCGGCACTCCCGAGGGGAGACGTTGCGATGAGACCAGATACTGAGCTCTGGGCTCCCTGAGGCTGATGCGGCCAAGGGCCACCCTTAGTTGTTTATCACCAGCGTGGAGCATAGCGCTTCCGTATGTGTACGGGCATAGTTGCTCCTCGGCAGTGTCGTCAGCCAGCACGAAGCATGGTGCTTCCACTGGTGCATGGGAGGGGGCTCCCCTCTGGGAGGAGCCCCCGGGGCATATACAGCCCCACCCTAACACATGGCCGGCACGGTAGGGCATGAGGAGGTGTATCTGGGCACCCGTGAGCCAGCGCGGGACTCACGGGGCCCTACCTCAAGGCGGGTTGTGCCTGGCACTGGGCCTTAACTTGTGCTGTGTTCCTGCAAATTTGGCCAGATGCCGATGCTCTACGTCCTCGGGTCCCGGCCCTCGAGCTGGTCTGAGCCGTCGCTGGTTTGCCAGGGCGCGATGCCGTGGGCAAAGCCAAAGGGTGAGGGCTAGAGAGCCGGTAGGATCCCTGAGTCGCGAAGCTCACGCCCCCCCCCTTTAACGCGCAAGCTTGGTTAGATGTAGGCGCTCTACGTCCTCGGGTCCTGGCCCTCGAGCTGGTCTCAGCCGTCGCTGGTTTGCCGGGGCGCGATGCCGTGGGCAAAGCCAGAGGGTGAGGGCTGGAGAGCCGGTAGGAGCCCTGAGTCGCGATGCTCAGGCACCCCCCCCTTTAACGCGCAAGCTGGGTTAGATGTCGACACTCTACGTCCTCGGGTCCCGGCCCTCGAGCTGGTCTCAGCCGTCGCTGGTTTGCCGAGGCGCGATGCCGTGGGCAAAGCCAGAGGGTGAGGGCTGGAGAGACGGTAGGAGCCCTGAGTCGCGATGCTCAGGCACCCTCCCTTTAATGCGCAAGCTGCCGACATCTAGGAAGAAGAGGTGCCGCGGACAGGCAACAAATAACAAGCATGATGGGTCGAATGCATGGCCCGAAAATAAACACAAGATGGATACACGCCGCCGGGTCTGACCCGAGCAACTTGGGGATGATGCAGCCCGAGGGGCGCCCCCAACAAAGTAAGCTAAAAACACGAGCAAAAGGGATACACGCCGCAGGGACGCACCCACGCGGCCTGGGAATGATGCAGCCCTGAGGGCGCTCCCAGCTGGAAACGAAACTTGAAAGATGTCACCTGATAGTGTTGACGACGAAGGGGTGTTGAAGTAGCAGACGTAGCGGTCTGCGGGAGCCAATCCTCATGAGCCCCCAGGCCCAGGAGCCTCGGGAGGCTCCGCAGGCGCTGGTGGCTCCTCGTGAACCTTCTCCATCTCCGCCAGGACTACAGAACGCTTGGCCTCCTGAGCCTCTAGGATGCTCCTCATGAGGCGCTGGCGCACCGCAACCGCGTTCGGCAGGTCGTAGGGCATGCGAACGTAGCTGTGGGGTGGGCCTCCACAGCACCCCACACGTGAGGGCCAGAAGCGCTCTTGAGAGGCGACTCGGTTGAGCCCTGGGATGTCGATGCAGACGTGCAGCCCGCCATCCTCACCTGGATGGGGAGCTGCGGCGGGTAAGCGGCGGTTGCCACTCATGACTCTTGACTCCTGCAACTCCTATGTGATCTGACTGACGAACTCCTGAGGGTTTGGCCATCCTTGCCTTGCTCCTTCCTGAGGGAAATGTTTTCTGAAACATGCCTCCAAGTGGTTCCCAAGCGCCTCCCTCGTGACCTTAGCAAGGTCGGTGGCCCTCCAGGTGGGAACCCCCGAGCCTGCTTGAGGAGGGCGTCGGGCGCGCCTCCCTATGCGACAGAAGGAGGTGCCCTCTGAGCAGGCGCAAACCCTGAGGGGCCTCCCTCCTGAGGGGTCGGGGCTGGCGATGTCTTCTTCTTCTTGGGGGCGGTCTCAGGGAGCCTCCCGCTCCCGCGATCTGGGTCTTCAAGCGATGCGGCCTGAAAAGCTCGTTCTAGGGAGCACACCTCGTCTCTTTCTTCACAAGGCACCGTGATGACTCCATCGCTTCCTGGCATCTTGAGGACGTTGTAGCCGTGATGAGTCACGGCCATGAACTTGGCGAGAGCTGGGTAGCCGAGGATGGCGTTGTACGACAGGCGAATGTGGCAACGTCGAAGTCGATGAGCTCGGTGCGGTAGTTGTTGCGCGCCCCGAAGGTGACAGGGAGGCGGACCTGCCCAATTGGAACTGTGGAGCCGTCGGTGACAACGGAGAAAGGCTTGGTTGGCTGAAGCTGATCGTAAGGCACTTGGAGGTTGTTGAATGTCTCTATGGACAGGACGTTGAGCCCTTCCCCGCCATCGATGAGGGTCCTGGTGACTTGCACGTTGCTGATGACTGGGGAGTAAAGCATTGGGAGGACTCCGGCTGTGGCCGCGCACTTGAGCTGATCCGCTGAGCTGAACGTGATGGCGCACGCCGACCACCTGAGGGGGCGCGTGGCTTCAAGCTTGGGGAGGACTGCATTCACTTCGCGGGCGAACTGCTTGAAGATGCGTTGAGAGGCTGAGGCTTGAGCTCCGCCCAGGATGCAGGCGATCGCGCGCGGCTCCTGGAAGCCCCCAGCCCCTTCGTCCTGATGATGGTCCTCATTTCTCCTTGGCCGCGGCGGCAGTGGAGGGAGGCCTGCGTTTCCTTGTGGGCGATCCTCGCGAGGCCGATCCCTCCAGTCTCCCTCGCGAGGCTGATCCTGCCAGCCATCCTCGCGAGGTCGGTCGCGCCACCCTTGGCGAGGGCCGCGGTCTTCCCAGCGTCCTGCGTTCCTTCCTCCTCCTCGGCCATAGCCGCGATCGTTGCGGTCGGGGCGTTGGCCGACCCTTCCTTCTCGCACAGCTCGGAGCTCTTGGCATTCGTTGGTGTTGTGGGTGTGGAGGTCGTGGTACACACAGTACCGGCAGCCCTTGAAAGACTCGGGCTGATCTTTGCCCCGCTTGGTGTCTGGTTCCGCCGCGAGCACGGCAACCCCCTTGTGCTTCACGTCCTAGGCCTTGGATTTCTTCTCTTCTGGGTCGGCGGCTGGCAGCCCAAGGAGGGAAAGGCGCCCTTCCTCAGCCCTAGCGCACTTGGTTGCCAAGTTGAACAGCTCCAAGGAAGTGCATAGATCTTCATGCATCGCTAGCTCCTCCTTCATCTTGACGTCGCGCACGCCGTCAGAGAAGGCCGAGATGATGGCCTCCTCGGTCACCTTGGGAATCTTGAGACGTGCGTTGTTGAAGCGCTGGATGTACTTCTGCAGGGTCTCCCCTGGTTGCTGCTTGATGCGGCGCATGTCGCTCACGGCAGGTGGCCGGTCGCGAGTACCTTGGAAGTTGGCGATGAAACGGGTGTGCATCTCATCCCAGGAGGAGATCATGCCTGGCGCTAGGTTCAGGAGCCAGGTGCGGGCCCCATCCTTGAGTGCCATGGGAAACCAGTTCGCCATGACCTTCTCGTCCCCTTTGGCGGCTTCGATGCCCAGCTCGTAGAGCTGGAGGAACTCCGCAGGGTCGGCCGTGCCGTCGTAGCGAGGAGGCAGGTCTGACTTGAACTTGCAGGGCCACACGACGCTATGCAGCCTGGTGGTGAAGGCGCGGCATCCTACCGTGGCCACGGGAGGCCTCTGGTGACGGGGAGCTTGGTCTTGCGGGCCCCCATGCGCTGCAGCTGGGAGTAGCGCGGGGTCTTGGCGCGCTGGGACAAAGCGTGGTCGTGACGGACTGGAGCAGAGAGCACTCGGGCAGCTTCTTGGGGGCGAGCAACCTCTTGACAGCTTCGCTCCTGCTGCGCTGGCGCCGAACGGGGTGGGTTCCGTCTAGGGGCCACACGCCTTGGGGCCAGGGTGCCTTCTTGAGGAGGAGGCGGCTGAGGCGCCCCCGGAGCTTCATTTCCTGCTTGGGGCGGGGCGCGGTGCAGCGAGAAGGACGGCGCGGGTGAGACCCCTGCGGCGCGGACGAGCTCGGCGACGCGGTCGAGCCACTCTTCATAGACGTCGTCGATTGGGCGGTAGCGTAGGAGCTCGTTTGCCGCGATGAGCGCAGCCCGAGCCTCCATGGCCGCGCGGGGCACGCGGGACGAAGAGCCAGCCGGGGCGAGCGAGGGAGTGGCAGTGCGGCCGTCTCGCCTCATGGATGGATGCTGGGACGATGCTTGCTGCTCGTTCCCCGTTCGGACGGTGGAGGCGTTGACGGCAGGCGACGGGGAACGACGGGGGTGGCCGCCGACGGGGGCCATCTGGGCGACGCGGGAAGCGAGAGCGGATCGGCGCTCTGTGCGGGCCCGACAAGCGTGTGACATGGACGCGATGGTCGGTGAAGAACAGGGTGGCGGAAGGCGAATTCCGGCGCACCCCTACCTAGTGCGCCAAATGTCGGATTTCAGGTTTCGGCAGACCCTCTAGGTTCGAACACTGGGGTGCGCGCGGAGATTTCACCCTCTGCCTACCTACACCTCACCCCCAAAGGAACAACACAAGAGACACAGGGTTTATACTGGTTCGGGCCACCATTGTGGTATAATACCCTACTCCAGTGTGTGGTGTGGTGGATTGCCTCTTGGCCTGATGATGAACAATACAAGGAAGAACAGCCTCGCGAGGGTCTGTTCTTGGCTGGTGCGATGAACTGCTAGGGGGAGTTCAGTCGCTCTCTCCCTCTCTACTGGTTTCCTGGTGAGGATCCTCTCTCTATCTTTTGTTCTCTCGTCGATCTGTTGTTGTTATCCCTCGCCTCTACCCTGGGGGTGGCTAGTCCTACTTATAGGCAAAGGCCCTGGGCCTCCTCCCAAATATTGAGCGGGAAGGGCGCCAACAATTGGCCATTTTGAAAGGGAACATCTAGTACACTTATCCTGACTAAAGTTGGTCCTCGCCCGCTAAAGGCTCTGGTGGTGACGCCGGCTTGGGCTCCACGATGACCTCCATCCTGTCGTTCTGCTGGTCTTGGTCTTGTTGCACCGAAATGGATGCCTTTGCTTGATGCTCTCGCCTGCGCTTGCTCCCTTTGCACCAAAGAGGAAAGAAGGACACTGCGCGGGCCGGCGCCCGCCTAGCGCCCTTGGTCGTCATGGCTTGCGTCATGGGCACCTCGTGAGGTACCCCGCCTTGATCTCTCCGCCTCCTCGCGAGCCATCCTGATGAGGCCGTGCCTGAGGAAGCCTCCGGTCGTCCGCCCCGCGACGATTGGCCCCTCGCGAGGGTCTTGAGCTCATGCTGATGAAGACGGGCCATGTTGGGCCGCCCCTTGAGCCACGCCGCAGGCTGCAGGCAGGCAAGTCTGGGGACCCCCGTTCCCAGAGCGCCGACATCAACGGCCGAAATGTGCCACCACTGCAGCTCGAAGACTCCTTCCTGTTACGGAGCGCGAAGAAGTCCACACGTAACCGGCCAAGGTGTTGGACGTGGAGGCCAGTGCGGGGCTCGGCTGGAGAGGCACCCAGGCGATCGACCTCAGGAGCACCCAGCTAGGAAGGGCAATCAGGCTCCGCCTCATGCTGTGTTGCCGAGGTCTCAGGAGCTTTGGCCTCAGGAGCCGCAGACTGCATCTAGCCCTCAACGATCGCCTCAAGGCGAGCCTCACGGGTTCTTGAGGATGGCGCCTCGAGAACCTCAAGCAGCGTCGGCACCTCGACACCCGTGCCTCCGGCCTCTAGCGATGCTTGCATCCCTGCGCCCATTCTTGGGGCAAGCTCGTTGCTGGCGGCAAGGAGGGGAGCCACGACGATAGGATTCTCATGAGGCCCCACAAGGCCGACCGGGCGCAGCCCCCATTCGTCGAAGGAAGGCATCTGCCCCGTGAACTCAACCCTGTTCGGGCAGAGATACAAGCGACAACCCCCTTGCAACATATCGCCTGGTGAGGGGTTGCCAGTCAAGACTTCAAGCACCATCCTTCTCGCTTCGAGCGAGAGCCCCGACTCCTGAAGCCTCATGCGATCTTGGTCACCGGCTAGGGCCCACATCGGCCGGGAATGGCATTGGAGAGGGGAAATACAACGCTGGAGGAAATCCTTCACCACCTAGGGCGTAGTCACGCCAAGGTCTCTCAACCTCTTCAACCGGAGCCAGACGAAGGAAAGGGAGAGCTCCTCGTGGCTCCAGCTGGAGTTGGGGATGGCGGGCGACAATGGAGGCGAGAGCAGGGGCGGAGCACTCCAACATCCACGTACACCCACCGCATCCGGAACCTGCTCGTGGACAGTGGGAGACCAAAATCAATCCCCGAGGCGGCCGTCTCTACCACAGTCTGGAAGCTCAGGCACCCTGAGCACTACGAGAGGTCGATCAGATGCAGCATGAGGGCAATGGAAGGAGCAATGCCCACCATAGCCTCGCAAACAAAGGAGAAGACGGGGAGAAGGGCAACGGATCAGGGATCAAGATGCGGCATGTGAATCTTGTAATGAGAAAGCACTGCATTGAAGAAGGCGGAGAAAGGGGGAACCAGGCCAGCCCACAGGGCGTCAACAAAGAACAAAACCTCAGTGGTTGTGTTGTCAACAGAGGCTTAGGACGCAGGCCAAGCCACTGTCCCTCCCTACTCATTGAAGCTGGAAGCGAGCGCAAGGCGGACCTTGCCCATGGCCTCTTGGTTGAGCACCCGCGATCGGCCGACGACGGGCTCGATCGTCAGGGGCGGATTGGCTGAGGACAGAAGCTTCTTCGCTTTCTCCGTGCTAGTCGGCGCCATCGCAATGGAGGGGACTCAGCTCGAGTCAGATTGGGAGCAAAAGCAGGGGCTCGAGGAGGAAGGGAGGATAGGAACCACGCCACGTGCGAGGAGGAAATAACTGCGTAGGGTGCCGTGGCCGCCTGGCCAGGCGGATATTGGGGCAGCGTGGGGAAGCGGAGACACCCATGTCCAATTAGTCGCCACGTGTCGACCAAGGCCACAGGCTGTTGGGGCTCGCAGCGTTCCGTGCTTGCCCTTTGGCTTCTCCGCTAAGCCAAGTCCGAGCGCGCCTTGGGCTTGGGGGCTACTGTCGGCATTCTAGGAATGGGGGTCCCCAGACTTGCCTCCTACGGCCCGCAGCATGGCTCCAGCAGCGGCCCAATATGGTTCGTCTTCGTCAACCAACACTCAAGACCCTCGCAAGGGGAAAAGCTTCACGAGGTGGACGGCACAAGGCCTCCTCAGGAGTGGCCCCACCAGGCAGGCTCGCGAGGGGGCGTAGAGATCAAGGCAAGGGATACCTCGTGAAGTTCCCGTGACGCAAGCAATGACGACCAAGGCCAGGCGGGCGCCAGCGTGCAGTGTCCTTGTTTCCCCTTTGGTGCTAAGGGGGCAAGCGCAGGCGCGGAGTACGGAGGCATCAAGCAAAGGTTTCCATATCGGTGCAAGAAGACCAAGACCAGCAGGACGGCAGGATGGAGGTCAGCATGGAGCCCAAGACGGCGTCACCACCAGCGCCTTTGACACGCGAAGACCACCTTTAGTCATGATAGGTTGTACTAGCTGTCCCCTTTCAAATTGGCCGTTGTTGGATCCCTTCCCGCTCAATATTTGGGAAGAGGACCAGGGCCTCTATAAATAGGACTAGCCACCACAGTGGGACAGAGGGAACTCATCTCGACCTCTAGAGACCAACTCAGTTCATCTTCACACCCACCAAGCACAAGAACACCTCTCCTCAGGAGGATGTTCTTCCCTTGTACTATTCATCATCAGCCCAGGAGGCGATTCACCACCACCACACTAGAGTAGGGTATTACACCACAACGGTGGCCCGAACCAGTAAATCTTGTGTCTCTTGTGTTGTGAGTTCATCGAGCTAGGCTTAGAGACCGCGACGAGGTTGAGAGCAAGATTCGATAGGGGGAAATCTTCGTGCGCACCCCAGTGTTCGAACCTCAAGGGTTTTGCCGGAACCCTAAATCTGACAGCAATTGATAGAAGATCAAATAATCATGACGATATGCAAGGCAATGATCATTATATAGGCATCACGTCCAATACCAGTAGACCGAAACGATTCTGTATCTACTACTATTACTCCGCACATCGACTGCTATCCAGCATGCATCTAGTGTATTAATTTCATGGAGAAACGGAGTAATGCAATAAGAATGATGACATGATGTTGACGAGATCTATTCATGTAGAAATAGCCCCCATCTTCTTATCCTTTATAGAAATGATACATGCTTGTCTTGCTGCCCCTTCTGTCACTGGGAAAGAACACCGCAAGATCGAACACATCACAAAGCACCTCTACCCATCGCAAGAAAAATCTATCTAGTTGGCCTAACTAAACCAAATATTCGAAGAAGAAATACGAGGCTGTAAGTAATCATGCATATAAGAGATTAAAAGAAGACTCAAATAATATTCATGGATAGAAACTTTTCATAAAATCGATCTTCATCGGATCCCAACAAACACATCGGAAAAAGAGTTACATCAAATAGATCTCCAAGAGACCATTGTATTGAGAATCAAAAGATAGAGAGGAAGCCATCAAGCTACTACCTATGGACCCTTAGGTCTATGGTGGACTACTCACGCATCATCGAAGAGGCACCAATGAGGATGATGAACCCCTCCGTGATGGTTTTAGATTGGATCTCGTGGTTCTGGAACTTGCGGTGGCTGGAATTGTGTTTCTTCGACTCCCCTAGAGTTTTTGGAATGTTTGAGAATTTATAGGGTGACGAGGCAGTGCAGGGGGGCGTCGTGGAGGGCACAACCCCCCTGGACATGCCTGGGCTCCTGGTGGGTTGTGCTCACCACGGGCCTCCCCACTGGTACTTTTTTGGCCCACTGGGTGTCTTCTGGTCCAGAAAAAATCTCCAAAAAGTTTCGCTGCGTTTCAACTCTATTTGATACTGATATTCTGCAAAGTAAAAAACAAGCAAAAACAGCAACTGGCACTGGGCACTATGTCAATAGGTTAGTCCCAAAAAATGATATAAAGTTGTTACAAAATGATTGTAAAACATCCAAGAATGATAATATAATAGCATGGAACAATAAAAAATTATAGATACATTGGAGACGTATCAGACATGTATTTTGAAACTAAATTAGGAACATTTAGCTGACCAATTAAATGAATCTGTTTTGATAATATCAACATCATATCAGATTCATGTTTGAACAACTAAGCTTTTTTGGCTTTATGGGTGGAGTAGTGCTATTATGACACAAAACATGTAGGATGGTTGTATAGTGACCATAAAAGGGGGAAACCCTAAGCATGATCAATTAAACCCTATTATGACTGTGCCATGGCAGATTTGAAACTGCAAACTGTAGAAATGCTACTTAGCTTATATGAAGTCGTACCACCTCTGTTGCGGCACCGTGTAGACATCAGGGGTGCGATGGCTATTGGTTGCGTGGAAGCAGATATACGACGATAGACGGAGGCATCGAGGGATAAGTCCCGTTACGGTGGATGTGAAGGTGGTCAGAGCGGATCCAACAAGGAGGACGACGGTGTCGATGAAGCGAGAGGACGCGATGGAAGGCTCCTGGTCTGGTGCCGTGGATGAGAAACATCCATCTCTAGTAGTGGACGACATGGTCTTGGTAGGCCGGTATGGTGGAGGAGGACGGCGATGGATGTGGTGGCGGATGGAGGAGGTTGGTGTTGGGATGGTGTTCTAGCGCCAATGGTGTATGAATGGGAAAATGGAGGGACAAGTACCAGGAACAATGTGTTTGGGATGCGCCTATCTGAAATATGGGAAAGTTACGAACTTAGCCCCCGTTTAAAATTTGGACATCTCGTCGGTTGGGGTTAGGACGGTAATCTTGCATCTCCGCAATATTTGCCCAGAGTGATTTCGAGAGAGGAGAGGGTGTTTTGGCACACACAATTGGCGCCCATAGTGTATGAACATGGCTGACAGGTTGGGTGAGTGTAGGAACAAAGTATGTTTACCAGAGGGGGTGAATGGGAGCTTTAAATTTTCTTCGGAAAACATAAATCTCTCATAACCCAGCAGTTGAACAAATGAAAAACAAACTATAGTGAACTAACATAGAGTACCAAAAGGAAACTAGGGAATGCATTGATGTAAATCATATGAATGAAAATGCATCAAAGGTAAACACAAGTTACAGAGATAACCGAAGATTGCTCGATGGCGACAAGGTGTTTGTTCGACTAGTTCGTCCTTCTGCACAAGGACTACGTCTGGTTGGAGGGGTTGTGGCTTAACAGAGAAGATAAACTCTCTTCACCCTATTCTCCTCGACAATCGATTCATCAATCGGTGTCGATCACTCGTGGTAGATACTTGAAGTCGATCTCCGAACATTTACAGACTTCTTCTTCGAGAACCACAATCACTCTTGGTCTCTGAAGAAATTGACACCTAACCGTCTAGAGAGTTTGCAGTTCACAAGAGTAATAGGTGGAGTGTACTAAACCTAGATTCCAGTGTTGTTGAACCACTATCTAATTCTTCGGCTCTAGGGTTTTTCTCTCGGTGGATTTTAAACTCAAATCGCTCAGAAAGTGGGTTGCTCAACAATCTTCTCAGAATCAAATGGAGCAGCCACTGGACAACGCTGGTGCGGGGTGGCTATTTATAGCCGCAACCTTCCCGCATGGGAAATGACCATTTTGGACACGAGATTCAGCCAATGTCCAACCGACACGTTTACAACGATCGGATTTTTGGAGCAACGGTAACATTACTTGAGGAACAAGTAATGCTAACTGCTACGTCTTGAGCTTGCATTGATTTTCCTTGAAGAGGAAAGGGTGATGCAGCAATATTAGCGTAAGTTTTCCCCTTAGATTTTGAGAACCAAGGTATCAATCTAGTAGGAGGCTCCTCAAAAGTCCCACGCACCTACACAAACAAACAAAGAACTCACAACCAACGCAATAAAGGGGTTGTCAATCCCTTCACGGCCACTTGCGAAAGTGAGATCTAATAAAGATAGTAAGATAAGATAAATATATTTTTGGTATTTTATAATATAGATGCAAAAAGTAAAGATGCAAATAAAAGTAGATTGGAAGCAAATATGATAAGAGATAGACCCGGGGGCCATAGGTTTCACTAGTGGCTTCTCTCAAGATAGCATAAGTATTGCGGTGGGTGAACAAATTATTGTCGAGCAATTGATAGAAAAGCGAATAATTATGAGATTATCTAGGCATGATCATGTATATAGGCATCACATCTGTGACAAGTAGACCGGCTCCTGCCTGCATCTACTACTATTACTCCACACATCGACCGACTCCTGCCTGCATCTAGAGTATTAAGTTCATAAGAACAGAGTAACGCATTAAGCAAGATGACATGATGTAGAGGGATAAACTCAAGCAATATGATATAAACCCCATCTTGTTATCCTCTTGGCAACAATACAATACGTGCCTTGCAACCCTTTCTGTCACTAGGTAAGGACACCGCAAGATTGAACCCAAAGCTAAGCACTTCTCCCATGGCAAGAAAGATCAATCTAGTAGGCCAAACCAAACTAATAATTCAAAGAGACTTGAAAATATAACTCAATCATACATAAAAGAATTCAGAGAAGATTCAAATATTATTCATAGATAAACTTGATCATAAACCCACAACTCATCGGATCTCGACAAACACACCGCAAAAAGAGTTTACATCGAATAGATCTCCACAAGAGAGGGGGAGAACATTGTATTGACATCAAAAAAGAGAGAAGAAGCCAACTAGCTAATAAGTATGGACTCGTAGGTCTGTGGTAAACTACTCACAACTCATCGGAGGGGCAAGGATGTTGATGTAGAAGCCCTCCATGGTCGATTCCCCCTCCGGCAGAGTGCCGGCGAAGGCTCCAAGATGAGATCTCATGGATACAAAAGGTTACGGCGGTGGAAATTGTGTTTCGTCTGCTCCCTGGATGTTTTCGGGGTACGTAGGCTTATATAGGAGGAAGAAGTATGTCGGTGGACGCCCCAGGGGCCCATGAGACAGGGAGGTGCGCCCTATGGGGGGCCCTCCTATCTCGTGGAAGCTTCGACTGCTTCTTGACTTGCACTCCAAGTCCTCTGGATCACGTTCGTTCCAAAAATCACGCTGCCGAAGGTTTCATTCCGTTTGGACTTGGTTTGATATTCCTTTTCTTCGAAATACTGAAATAGGCAAAAAAATAGCAATACGGGCTGGGCCTCCGGTTAGTAGGTTAGTCCCAAAAATGATATGAATGTGTAAAATAAAGCCCATATACATCCAAAAGGGGTAATATAATAGCATGGAACAATAAAAAATTATAGATACGTTGGAGACGTATCACTAACTCCTCGGTCTGAGTCAATTCTCTCGCAGCAAAGAAGAACACAATCTCTTGCTGGCAAGTATTTGCTCGGAGCACAAAGAGATTTCTCTCACATCTTTCATAGGTTTTGGGTTTAGCATCAGAGAATCGAAGCTTCAAATGCTACACCCGTCTTAATAGTACGGTGGTCCTATGACTCAATGAATGAAGAAGAACAGTGAAACAAATGCTACGTCTTCATCTCATCTTCATTCTTCCTCGAGTACAGTCATTTGCTTTCAACAGGCACCGAACCAATTACTTCAACTTCAGCAATTTTTAGGGGTCACTCTTGTTAGCTTTATCTTCAGTGATAACCTTTGCTGCCATGCAGGGAGATTATCTTCGTTGTTTGCATCAAACTCCTCGATGCTTCAGGGACCTATTACTCCCTGTTCACTAGCAAACACATAAGTCCCATACTGTTTATGTCAACAAACTCCAAAACATAAGGGGCCTATCATTGCACAAACAATCTCCCCCTCTTTGGACGGTTGTTGACAAAACAGATAATCATCAAAGTGAAGATAAATAAGTGAAATGTAAATCGAACACGAGTGAACTTGTGTTTACTTGACTCGATGATGAAATATACACCCCCTAGATGTATGCAGGGCCAATTGATATAATGAAATTCCTTGCAATTCATTATCGTATAAGGAGGATTTTCAATCATGCGAGGTAATGATTCGCATTGATGATAGGTAATCCAACGAGAATATAGTGCAACCATTCATGACTTATGATAGTAATTCCACCTGCAAAACAAATACTTTGAGAGAAAATAGTGCAACAAGCGGGGTCATTAATATTACAGCCCATAACTGACATTTTACATCAGAGCACATGTGGTTGCAGAAAGAGTCTTTGAAGCATACACTGCAAGTCTCATAGACCAAAGAAAATAAACACGAATACCAAAACCAATAGAGGAAATCTCTCAAAACTCTCGATGTAATATTTCTTCATCGTTAGGAGTAGCAGATCCTTCAAGACTAGCTTGGGGCTGAGAAGACGAAGTCACATTGGGATCAACCTGTTGAGTCATGCGAGACAAAATATTTCCTTCAACAAGTTTCTCAGTGGACGAGGATGCTTCTGATTTGTCGAGCAATTTTCGTAGCAGAATCCGAAGTACATTGGTTGTTGGTTCACGAGCTGGCAGACGCGGAGTGATCCAATCTTGAAAACCTTCGGCGGAAAACCCTTGATCAATATACCTATAGAGTTCTTCGGGATCAGTGTTTATCTATTTCTTATGGGAAAAGAACTTCCGAAGTAATTTCCATAAACACTTGAATCAATTAAACTTGGCCCGAAGAGTATCAATTCTGGCTTCTTTCCGAGTTGAAACTCCTTCATTGATCTTTTCGACGACATCCCATAATTCCTTCGCAGTTTCACACTAGCGATAGTGAAGAAATTGCACCCGATTGAGATGGCTGGGATTCTCATCTTTGGCCTGAGCATCTAATTGAATAAGCTTCTTCTCTTCATCGGAAGGGGCTTGAGGAACAACAACATGGAACCCAACTTGCACCACATTCCACATATCATCATCTACTGCTCCAATATTGATCTTCATCTTCTCCTTCCAGAAGGGATAATCCGTCCCATCGAATATGGGAGTCTTGAGATTCGACTTGTAGTTCACTAAAGACACACTTAAACTCCAAAGCCGTTAGACTAAAATTAGCAGAGTCAAGGAGTACCTTGCTCTAATACCAACTGTCGGAATGAAGTATGTCTACCAGAGGGGGGTGAATGGGAGTTTTAACTTTTCTTCAGAAAACTTAAATCTGTCAGAACCCAGCAATGGAACAAATGAAAAAGAAACTATAGCGAACTAACATAGAGTACCGAAAGGAAACTAGGGCTTCCATTGATGTAAATCATATGAATAAAAATGCATCGAAGATAAACATGAGTGACAGAGATAACCGAAGATTCCTCGATGGAGACAAGGTGTTTGTTTGACCAGTTTGTCCTTCTGCACAAGGACTATGTCTGGTAGGAGGGGCTGTGACTTAACAAGGAAGACAAACTCTCTTCACCCTATTCTCCTCGACAATTGATTCATCAACCGATGCCGATCACTTGTGGTAGATACTTGAAGGCGATATCTGAACCTTTACAGACTTCTTCTTAGAGAACCACAATCACTCTTGGTCTCTATAGAAATTGACACCTAACCGTCTAGATAGTTTGCAGCTCTCAAGAGTAATAGGCGGAGCGTACTAAACTTAGATTCCAGTGATGTTGAACCACTATATATTTCTTTGGCTCTAGGGTTTTTCTCGGTGGATTTTAAACTCAAATCACCCGAAGAGTGGGTTGCTCAACAATCTTCTCAGAATCAAATGGAGCAGCCACCGAACAACGCCGGTGCGGGGTGGCTATTTATAGCCGCAACCTTCCCACATGGGAAATAACCATTTTGGACACAAGATCCAGCCAATGGCCAACCGACATGTTTACAACGGTCGGATTTTTGGAGCAACGGTAACATTACTTGAGGAAGAAGTAATGCTAATTCCTCGGTCCGATTCAAATCTCTCATAGCGAAGAAGAACACAGTCTTTTGCTGGCAACTATTTGCTCGGAGCACAAAGAGATTTCTCTCACAGCTTTCATAGGTTTTGGGTTTAGCATCAGAGAATCAAAGCTTCGAACGCTACACCCCTCTTAATAGTTCGGTGGTCCTATGACTCAATGAAAGAAGAAGAGCAAAAAAACAAATGCCACGTATTCATCTCGTCTTCATTCTTCCTAGAGCGCAATCATTTGCTTCGAACATGCACCGAATCAATTGCTTAAACTTCATCAAATTTTATGGGTCACTCTTGTTAGTTTTATCTTCGATGATAACCTTCACTGCCATGCAGGGAGATTATCTTTGTCGTTTGCATCAAACTCTTCGATGCTTCAGGGACCTGTTACTCTGTGTGCACTTCCAAAAACATAAGTCCCATACTATTTATGTCAACAAACTCCAAAACATAAGGGGCCGATCATTGCACCAACAGTGA
Organism: Triticum aestivum; assembly: GCF_018294505.1. Classification (NCBI taxonomy): domain Eukaryota; kingdom Viridiplantae; phylum Streptophyta; class Magnoliopsida; order Poales; family Poaceae; genus Triticum; species Triticum aestivum. Next base: position 255,340,150 of record NC_057813.1, on the reverse strand, counting down.
GTGAAGTTACAAACCTGCCCCTATTAAAAATATTGTCCTACATCAATTTTGGCTGAGTCGAGTTGTTTTGCCGCCCACCCTGTATGAATCGGGAAATGGAGGGAGAGACAGAGGTCTTTCAGGCGAGCTTGAATCAAATGTATTTTTCCGCCCACGTTTGGTGCCCACCATGTCTGAATGGGATGAGAGCCGGCGTGTCACTTCTGATTGAAATTACTAACCTACCCCTATTGAGAGTAGTGGAAATCGGGCTGATGGGTTGTCCGTGTAAGGGGTACACAATAATTTCCATCTCACAAACACTGGTTTCGGGCAGACGACATGGGAGTGGATGTTTTGCCGCTTCTTTCAAATTTTGGGACAATAAGCATTCATGTTTACCCTGGAAACTAAATTTGAATCCATTTTGTATTCTTATACGAATCTTCATAAATCATTCTATGTTCTTTTATATATCTTCAAAAAGCACAACAAAGATGTATTCCGCTATCATATATGAATATGATTTACAAATGCTGATACTCGAATTTACAGGATAGAATCCAACTTAAGGTGAATTCGAATATCTGAAACCACTTTATATCCAACTCAAGTGTAACATGTATGACACACGCATCATATAGTGTACTCCCATTTAGATATGTATACAAGCGATGTCTCAAGATTCAAAATAGTGAGTCAATCATCGAGTAATGTATAAAACTAACAGATATATAAACACTTGTAGAGTATATGGATCAATAATATCAACTAACACACATAAGCCAGGCTGATGTACTTTTTTTTGCTAGAAGGGCATCATTTGTTTTAGCAAAGCTAGTACAACATCTTGGCCCTTTCAGATGAGTGCCACTTAAGGACCATCTATACTTCTATTATTGCTAAATGCACATTCAGCTCGATTGGCATATTTGTAGGTCTGGCACGATAAACAAATTGAAATGTCTTTGCCTCAACAAAAAAAATGAAATGTCTCACAGTCTTATTAATTAATACATACTCGTGCTCGAAAAAAATACAAACCAAAAAACAAAAACAAGTATTACATGATCTATAAAACAAATGGTTTGATCGATTACATGAACAAGCAACACAAGGATTATTCAATGATGGAAAAACATTTCACCTATGATTTACCAAGTGGGATTTTAATCTCCTTTTTTCCTTCAGGACCTTAACAATGCGGTCAGTCTCCGCTCGCTTCATTTCGAAATCTACCAAATATTTAATGGTTGTCTTGAGTACTGCTTGTGATTGTGTTGTTTGCTTCCTCAACATGTCAACTTCATCTCTAAGTGCAGAAGCCGAATCTCTTTCTACCAATAGTTTAGCCTCTATAGCATCAGCAGTTGGCAATTCATGATGCACGATTGGGCCGGTGCCACTGCTCTGAAATGATACAACATCCATGGGGACCTCACTCTTTGATCTTGCGCTAACCTGTTTTGCCATTACAATTGTAATTGGATTCAGGAAAGTTGAAGTCAGCAAAATATCTCAACTAGGAGTTAGAACAACAACCCAGTTAAACAAACAAGGAATTAAAGAGTTTTGAGTAGATGCTCAAAAGTATAAGTTATTAACATCATTGCAACCAGTTGCAGCAGCAAAAGCAGTTAAACAAACAAGTTTTGCAAAAGGTACCTGTTGTGGCATTGGATTTTCTCTTGGATCCTAAAAAGTTTAGTAGCCAGTAACTTGATTAGAGCAACCGGTTGCAGCAGCAAAGCAGTTAAACAAACAAGTTTTCCAAAGGGCACCTGTTGTGGCATTGGAGTTTCTCTTGGATCCTGAAAAGTTGAGTAGTCAGTAACTAGATTAGAGCAACAAGTTACAATAGCAACCTGTTACGCAAATAAATTTTTGAAATGTACTTGTTGTGCAATTGGAGTTCCAATTGGAAGCTGAAAAGTTGAAGTTGGTAACATGATTACAACCACAAGTTACAGCAGCATGCCAGGTAAACAAGGACGTTTTTGAAAATGTACCCGTTGTGCCATCGGAGTTTTAGTTGGATCCTGCAAACTTGGATGTTAGCAATCATAAATAAAGTGTTGCAAGAGCCATAAGAAAATAACACCAAACTAGTAAAACTAACCAGTTTTGGCAATGTATTTAATTACACTTGAACTAGTAAAACTAACAAGTTCTTGGCAACGTATTAAAGTAACAAGTTGGTACCGTTTACCAGCAGCACAGACATCTGTAATTTTTTTGATGTAAGCAAAATAATTGTGACACATATACATAAGTTAAAAAGACGTTGTCCCTCATATAAACCTGACAGTTGTCGGTTGATGAACATTCAAACATTACTAGTGCTACAAGTCATAACAAACCATTTAAACAAACAGGGTATCCGAAGGTAAATTACACATGAATTTTGTTGCTATAACATCCCAAATTTTCAATTTGGAATGTAATACATTAGATCATCAATGCATATCATATTTTATTTGCTTTTGGTTTTGATCCTATAAATTCTATGCAACTCAAGGACCCACGGAGAGTTGGGGCTTTTGTTATTTTCACATTTGAGTTTTCTCAAATTTTGGGAATAGGATCATTTGATTTTATTTATTTTATCATCAATTATTTCTATTACAAAAATATGAGAGAGGAAATAAAATGACTTTCCCAAAATAAAGAAATATTGAGGATTTAATAATAAAATCAAATAAGATTTTATTTCGGAGTTTTTCGATATTTTTATTTGAATTTAGGAAAAATATACATTTTTCAAAATTGCATTTAGGCCCCAAATAAATGTTCACTTTGTCGGGCTTGATTTTAGAAGTCCGGGAAATATTTTTCAGGATTTTTGGAGTCGGTTTAGTATTTCTTTTTATTTTTTTTCTAAGCGTAATTATTTAAAAAAACAAACGAACCGACTTCAGGCCGTACCCGAGCGGGACACCGCCCGGGGGCAGCATTTAAATAGCGGCGCCCCGAGCCGGCCCAGCCCAATAGCGCCGCCGCCAGCCCACCCGTGCCGAAACCCTAACCCTAACCCTAACCGCTGCCGCTGCCGCCGCCCGCCGCCGCCGCCGGCCGCCGCCGCCGCCTCGTTTTCCGTGCCGTTTGTTTTTAGAAAACCGATTGGTTTTCTGTTAGTTTTATTTTCTTTTTTTTATTAGATCGGTTTTATTTTCGGTTTAGTTCAATTAGCAAGCGTTCGCTCGTTCGTTCATTTTAATGAACGCGTTCATCGTTTAGATCTGGATAACGAACGTTCGTTCATTAACCCATTCGTCGTTTTTCTTTTTCTCGGATTTTCCGTGGTTATTTTCTGATCGTGATTTCCGATCCGATTTTTGTTTCAGAATAACTTTTCGCTCGTTTATCGAAATCACGCGATTCAAGCGCCTGGAGTTTCATTTCGAAACCCTCTATCTGTTTAACCAACTTAAACTAGTTTTTGCTACTGTAAAAATTGACTTAGATCCAGATTAGTAGAACGAAGTTGTTTTGTTTCACCGTTTGATTTTCGTATCTTCGTTCGATTTGATTCTTTTTGCAAACCGGAGTTCTTAAGTTGGACTTTCTGGTTAGATCTCTTATTTGAGTTTTACCTGTGCATTAGATGAGTACTTATTGTATGCTTGTTTGTTTGTCTGCGATAGAATACCCGGAGTGCGCTTCCTGTTACTTCGAATCTCTAGGTTTCGCGGATCATCAGCAAGGCAAGTAACACTTTGATCATACCTCTTTTACTACCCAGTTTTATGGCATTAGATCAATCCTCAAACATTGCATGATTAGGATCTAATTAAACTGTGGGATGGGAAGTAGTTGAGGTAGTACCTATTACCTGTTTTACTATCAAACCTTTGGGAGTTACTTCTACGTTTGCTTATTATGCCATGCTATGCTAGTAGACGTGGATTGGGTGAGTGATATCCATGACAGATGTGAGTTTTGTTAATTTAATGGTTTATCTAAGGTGGCAACTTAAATACACATCTGGGTGGATTGAGGTACCTGGGTTTCCAGGATTTGCCTGTTTCTTTTTGGACCGCCACCCAGGCTCAAAGGGATCATGAGATTATTCATGCTAGAAACTTCGTGTGCAGCCACAAGCCATTATGGGCTCTGGCATAGTTGATTAAGTCGTGCGAACTCTTACAGGGTAGACTAGCAGATGTAGGGGAAAGTAGGTGTACCGGTCTATCCATCGTAAGGTGCTAGCGCTTCTGAAAGACTATGTCTCGGTCATCCGTTTCTCAAACACCATGTAGTGCGAGAAATCCAACGGAGGCGATCGAGTCTTGTGGGGAAAAGTGCGCAAACCTCTGCAGAGTGTACAAACTAATCATGATTAGCCGTGTCCCCGGTTATGGACGTTTTGAGTATCTAGTACTTGGATATCATGTGAATCTCATCATGTTACTCTAAATTAATTTTGTTGGGTTTTTAATGATGATTACTTTAATTGGGATTGAGGATGCTGTCAACCATTCTCAATGTTTAACAACTACCATGATAGTTAAATAAATTTATTCCTTTGCAGTAGGGAAAAATTGGCTTTACGCAAAACTGTAACCATAGAGCTTTCCACCAGCCAAATATGCATGTAGTATAGCTTACTCTTTCATTACTCTCTATGTGTTACATTGCCAGCATATTCCATGTGCTGACCCGTTTTCGGGCTGCAACGTTTCATGTTGCAGACTTTTCAGACGACGAGTAAGGTGCCTTTAGGTCGTGGTTCTATACTCAGTGATGCCGTTGGAGTTGATGGACTCACTTATCTTCCAAGCCTTCCGCTGTTATCGTTAGTAGATGGCCTTAAGCCATATTTATTGTAATAAGTTCTCTTTTGAGACACTCGATGTAATAAGTGTGTGATTGCTACTCTGTTATAAATCCTTCGAGTACTGTGTGGTGTCAGCATTACTGATCCAGGGATGACACCTGAGCACAGAGATCAGACTGTTTGAGGTCTGGTCGCTACAAAGATGGTATCAGAGCACACGCTGACTTTAGGACACGACCACTAAGCAAAAGCCCTATAATGCTACTCTCTTCTCATTTTCTGACTCCTCATCTTTTCTATTCTTTTAGGATGACGGAAGCGAGGATCAAGTTCACCCAGCCGGATGAAGATACACCTTTTGGATGACACCTGAAGGAAGTCACCAAGTACCTGAACATTGGAATACTAAGTTTCACCGGGACCTACAACGCCACTTTACCCGAAGAGGAGCGTTGGAAGATTCAAGCTCAAGTTCGAGGAAGGACGTTCGCGCCAGTCACGGAGCCCATAGAGTGTGTTTTTAATGCACCAACCTGGAGTCTAGGAAAGAGCATGGCAGCTCACATAACCATGGGACGCATTGGAGAAGTCTACCAAGAAGACCTCGAGGATACTATTTACCAGATTTACGGACGCCGAGATGAACAATGGGAGATAGTTAGCACCAAGAAGGATAGATCCATTGCAGCTTGCATCCAGGAGTTAAATCAGCACATTCGACGCCAGGAGAATCAGATGTGCGCAGACATGATGGATTTGAGGAAAGCAAAAGCCAAGATTAACGAACTAGAAGGAGAAATGAAGGCCACTCGCAAGGACTACATGGATGAGATTGTCGCTCTAGTGAGACAAAACGGCGATCTGAAGGAGAAGATTGAAGAACTCATGGGGAACTAAGCACCCGGAGGAGAAGATGAAGATTACACTTGCCCGAATAACTACATCATCATCGACGACACCGATTCCAATCCTAGTGATGATGATTTTGAAGACGAAGCTGGAGCAGATATCATGGAGTCTTCATCGGAGCAGTTTTTCTAGTAGACTACCATAACAGTAGTAGTGTTCCACCATGTATCTAGTATAGTCCACACACCTTTTGCGATAGTTCTAGACCGATTGTATGCCCTTGATTGATTGGATGAAGTGATTTTGTGTGCATTTGCCTCATGTGCATTTGGGTAGTGTTTTCTCTTTAGACCTCATTCTATTCTTAATTCTCATCTTTTCTAAACCCTCAGATGCCTCCGAGACGTGACAATGGATTTGCCTTCCCACCGGAGCTCACTCAGTTGATCCAGCAGCAGAATGCCTTGATACAGCTGTTAGTCCAGAACCAGAACAACAACAACAACAACAACAACAACAACAACAACCCACCGCCACCAACACCTGTTGATCACTTAACCCGTTTTCTTAGGCTGAATCTGCGGTGTTCTCCAGTAGCACCGAGCCGATAGTAGCAGATGATTGGCTCCGCGAGACAGGGAGGGAGTTGACCACTACAGGTTGTATAGATGGGGAGAAGGTGAAGTTTGCCGCACATCAGCTTGAAGGACCTGCGGCAGCATGCTGGGAGAATTTTACAGCCACTTACCCTGTAGACACTGTCACATGGGATCAGTTTCAGCAAGTGTTCCGTACTGCCCATGTTTCAGTAGGAGCTATGGCCATGAAGAAGCGTGAGTTTCGCAACTTGCGCCAAGGAGGACGGACAGTTGGCCAGTATGTGGATGACTTTAGTAAACTAGCACGTTATGCCCCAGATGACGTTGCTATGGATGCAGCTAAGCAGGAGAAGTTTCTGGAAGGGCTGAATGATGAGCTGAGCATGTAGTTGATGGTAGAAAGTTTCAGCAACTACCAGGAGTTGGTAGATCGTGCTCTTATGATTGAAGGGAAGCAGCAGCAGATTGAAAACCGCAAGCGGAAGTATGGACAGGGGAAGTACAATTCTGGAGCTCAATAGAAGCCCCGTCTTACCCCTAAACCGGGAGTTCATTTTTAGCATATCCATGGAGGAGGTAGCTCGCACAACCATAATGGCCCCAAAAATGGTAATGGGAATGGAGGAAGCAACGGCCAGAACCGTACCACCACAGCAACCCCAGCCAAGAGAGACCTGAGCCAAATCACCTGTTTTAAGTGTTCAAAGGCTGGACATTATGCCAATGAATGTCCTGAAGGCCAGAATGGCAATGGAAGCTCTGGAAAGAAGCCGAACCCTTTCAACAGGGGACAGGTGAACCACGTTAACATGGAGGAGGTTGAAGCTTAGCCTGATGCAGTAATAGGTATGTTTTTGGTTAACTCATTTACTACACTCGTTCTTTTTGATACTGGTGCATCGCATTCATACATATCAAGGGGATTTGTGGATAAGTATAGCCTACCCACTAGGATTCTTAAAACACATGTGCTAGTAAGCTCACCAGGAGCGGAGTATATGGCCAGACAAGGATGTTTTCAAGTGCCATTAAGTATAGGAAGGCATGTTTTTTCGACAGATTTGATTATTTTGGAATCATAAGGGTTGGATGTGATTCTCAGTATGGATTGGTTGTCGGTGTATGGAGGAAACATCCATTGCGCCAGTAAGACAATTTTGCTTACAACACCCGAAGGAAGAAGGATCAAGTATGTATCCCGTCATGCGCCAAACAGGACACAAGTCAATTCCTTATCAGGAGTTGTGCAGGAGGAAGTACGAGTGGTAAAGGATTTCCCGGATGTATTTCCAGAAGAGTTGCCAGGCATGCCACCGGATAGAGATATTGAGTTTTTGATTGAGCTTTTGCCAGGCACCGGGCCAATATCGAGGAGACCATACAGAATGCCCGCAAAGGATTTGGTGGAGATTAAGAAGCAGATTAAAGAGTTACTGGATAAAGGATACATTCGCCCAAGTTCTTCGCCTTGGGGATCACCAGTACTTCTTGTGGAGAAAAAGGATGGATCGTTAAGGATGATTGTTGATTATCGTGGATTGAACAAAGTAACGGTTAAGAACAAGTACCCGCTACCAATGATCAATGATCTGTTTGATCGGTTGCAAGGAGCTAAAGTGTTTTCCAAGATTGATTTGCGATCAGGGTACCATCAATTGAAGATTCGAGAACAGGACATACCCAAGACAGCTTTCACCACAAGATATGGACTGTATGAGTATACCGTTATGTCATTTGGACTGACTAATGCACCTGCCTATTTTATGAACATGATGAACAAGGTGTTTATGGAGTTTTTGGATAAGTTCGTCGTAGTGTTCATTGATGATATTCTGGTCTATTCGAAGAATGAAGAGGAGCATAAAGAACATTTGCGATTAGTACTTGAGAAGCTCAGAGAGCATCAGTTATATGCCAAGTTCAGCAAATGTGAGTTTTGGTTGAAGGAAGTGGGATTTCTTGGACAGGTTATATCCGGAGAAGGAATAGCGGTTGACCCCACAAAGGTTATCACTGTGACCAATTGGGAAGCACCAACAACAGTTGGAGAGATCCGGAGTTTTCTTGGACTCGCAGGATACTACCGGAGATTTATCGAGAACTTCTCAAAGATTGCGAAGCCTATGACAGAATTGCTGAAGAAGGATACTAAGTTTATATGGACTGAAGAGTGTGAGGCTAGTTTCCAGGAATTGAAGAAGCGTTTGGTCACCTCACCAGTGTTGATTTTGCCAGACCAGACCAAGGATTATGAGGTATATTGCGACGCTTCACGTCGAGGACTTGGAGCAGTGCTTATGCAGGAGGGAAGAGTTGTTTCGTATGCTTCACGACAACTGAAACCCCACGAATTGAATTATGCCACGCATGATTTGGAGTTGGCAGCCGTAGTGCATGCATTGAAAACATGGAGACATTTCCTTATTGGAAACCATTGTGAGGTGTACACGGATCACAAGAGTTTGAAGTACATTTTCACGCAGAAGGAGTTAAACCTCAGACAAAGGAGATGGTTGGAGCTCATCAAGGATTATGATATGAGATTGCATTACCATCCCGGAAAGGCTAATGTGGTAGCTGACGCATTAAGCCGTAAGAGCCATGTCAATACACTAATGACGGGAGAGTTGCCAAAGGAGTTAGCCAAGGATCTTCGTGAACTATGTTTAGAAATTGTTCCGAGGGGCTATGTAACAGCATTGGAGATTCAGTCAACTTTGATGGATAGAATCAGAGAAGCTCAGAAGAATGACAAGGAGATTGCCTCTATAAAAGAGAAAATGAGCGAAGGAAAGGCTAAAGGTTTTCGTGAGGATGAACACGATACCCTATGGTTTGAAGACCGTGTATATGTGCCCAATGACCCGGAGATCAGGAAGTTGATTCTGCAAGAAGCACATGATTCACCGTATTCGATTCACCCAGGAAATACCAAGATGTATTTGGATTTGAAGGATACATTCTGGTGGACCGGAATGAAGAAAGACATTGCGGAGTACGTAGCAGTTTGCGATGTATGTCAAAGAGTAAAAGCAGAGCATCAAAAGCCAGCAGGATTGCTACAGCCATTGCCGATACCCGAATGGAAGTGGGATAAGTTAGGCATGGATTTTATCACGGGATTACCAAGGACTCGTTCCGGCTATGACTCGATTTGGGTTGTAATTGATCGGTTGACGAAGGTAGCACATTTCATCCCAGTAAAGACCACTTACACCAGTGCTAAGTTGGCCAAGATATACATGACCAGGATCGTCTGTTTGCATGGAGTTCCGAGGAGTATCGTATCAGATAGAGGAACCCAGTTTACCTCAAAGTTCTGGAAGCAGTTGCACGAGACTTTGGGTACCAGGCTAGAGTTCAGTACAGCTTTTCATCCACAGACAGATGGACAGACCGAGAGAGTCAATCAGATTTTGGAGGATATGCTGAGAGCTTGTGCGCTAGATTATGGATCAAGTTGGGATGACAATTTGCCATATGCAGAGTTTTCTTACAACAACAGCTATCAAACCAGTTTGAAAATGGCCCCTTTCGAAGCCTTGTACGGAAGGAGGTGCAGGACACCGTTGTCGTGGGACGAGGTTGGAGACCGCCAGTTGTTTGGACCTGATTTGATTAAGGAGTCTGAACAGAAGGTGAAGTTGATTCGCGATAGGCTCAAGGTAGCCCAGTCCAGGCAGAAGAGCTACGCAGATTCTAAACGCAAGGAGACAGTCTATGAAGTCGGAGACCGAGTTTACCTTCGAGTATCACCACTTCGGGGAATTAAGCGTTTTGGAGTCAAGGGAAAGTTAGCGCCCCGATTTGTAGGACCATACCGAGTTTTGGAGCGTATGGGAGAAGTGGCCTACAAGTTGGAATTACCCGAAGAATTGTCAGGAGTTCATGATGTATTTCACGTTTCTCAGTTGAAGAAGTGTCACGCGGAGATGGCTGACATACCGTTGAGAGACACAGTGCCGTTGGAAGCAATTCAGTTGGATAACAATTTGACCTATGAGGAGAAACCAGTTAAGATTCTCGAGTTTGCCAGCAGAGTCACCCGCAGCAAGGTTATCAAGTTTTGTAAGGTTCAGTGGAGCCACCACACGGAGGACGAAGCCACTTGGGAACGAGAGGAAGATTTGCTCAAGGACCACCCTCACCTATTTTCTAGCCAACCCGAATCTCGAGGGCGAGATTCATCTTAAGGGGGGTAGGTTTGTAACATCCCAAATTTTCAATTTGGAATGTTATACATTAGATCATCAATGCATATCATATTTTATTTGCTTTTGGTTTTGATCCTAGAAATTCTACGCAACTCAAGGACCCACGGAGAGAGTTGGGGATTTCGTTATTTTCACATTTGAGTTTTCTCAAATTTTGGGAATAGGATCATTTGATTTTATTTATTTTATCATTAATTATCTCTATTACAAAAATATGAGAGAGGGAATAAAATGACTTTCCCAAAATAAATAAATATTGAGGATTTAATAATAAAATCAAATAAGATTTTATTTCGGAGTTTTTCGATATATTTATTTGAATTTAGGAAAAATATACGTTTTTCAAAATTTCATTTAGGCCCCAAATAAATGTTCACTTTGTCGGGCTTGATTTTAGAAGTCCGAGAAAATTTATTTCGGGATTTTTGGAGTCAGTTTAGTATTTCTTTTTATTTTTTTTCTGAGCGTAATTTTTTTTAAAAAAAAACAAACGAACCGACTTCGGGCCGTACCCGAGCGGGACACCGTCCGGGGGTAGCCTTTAAATAGCCGCGCCCTGAGCCGCCCCAGCACAATAGCGCCGCCGCCAGCCCACCCACGCCGAAACCCTAACCCTAACCCTAACCCTAGCCGCCGCCGCGACCCGCCGCCCGAGGTTCGCCGCCGCCTTGTTTTCCGCGCCGTTTTTTTAGAAAACCAATCGGTTTTCCGTCGGTTTTATTTTCGTTTTTTAGTTTCGTTTTTTTATTAGATTGGTTTTATTTTCGGTTTAGTTCAATTAGCGAGCGTTCGCTTGTTCGTTCGTTTTAACGAACGCGTTCATCGTTTAGATCTGGATAACGAGCGTTCGTTCGTTAACCCGTTCGTCGTTTTTCTTTTTCTTGGATTTTCCGCGGTTATTTTCTGATCGCGATTTCTGATCTGATTTTGGTTTTAGTATAACTTTTCGCTCGTTTATCGGAATCACGCGATTCAAGCGCATGGAGTTTCGTTTCGAAACCCTCTATCCGTTTAACCAACTTAAACTAGTTTTTGCTACTGTAAAAATTGACTTTGATCCAGATTAGTAGAACGAAGTTGTTTTCTTTCGCCGTTTGATTTTCATATCTTCGTTCGATTTGATTCTTTTTGCAAACCGGAGTTCTTAAGTTGGACTTTCTGGTTAGATCTCTTATTTGAGCTTTACCTATGCATTAGATGAGTACTTATTGTATGCTTGTTTGTTTGTCTATGACAGAATACCCGGAGTGCGCTGCTTGTTACTTCGAATCTCTAGGTTTCGCGGATCATCAGCAAGGCAAGTAACACTTTGATCATACCTCTTTTACTACCCAGTTTTATTGCATTAGATCAATCCTCAAACATTGCATGATTAGGATCTAATTAAACTGTGGGATGGGAAGTAGTTGAGGTAGTACCTATTACCTGTTTTACTATCAAACCTTTGGGAGTTACTTCTACGTTTGCTTATTATGCCATGCTATGCTAGTAGACGTGGATTGGGTGAGTGATATCCATGACAGATGTGAGTTTTGTTAATTTAATGGTTTATCTAAGGTGGCAACTTAAATACACATCTGGGTGGATTGAGGCACCTGGGTTTCCAGGACTTGCCTGTTTCTTTTGGACCGCCACCCAGGCTCAAAGGGATCATGAGATTATTCATGCTAGAAACTTACGTGTGCAGCCACAAGCCATTATGGGCTCTGGCATAGTTGATTAAGTCGTGCGAACTCTTACAGGGTAGACTAGCAGATGTAGGGGAAAGTAGGTGTACCGGTCTATCCATCGTAAGGTGCTAGCGCTTCTGAAAGACTATGTCTCGGTCATCCGTTTCTCAAACACCATGTAGTGCGAGAAATCCAACGGAGGCGATCGAGTCTTGTGGGGAAAAGTGCGCAAACCTCTGCAGAGTGTACAAACTAATCATGATTAGCCGTGTCCCCGGTTATGGACGTTTTGAGTATCTAGTACTTGGATATCATGTGAATCTCATCATGTTACTCTAAATTAATTTTGTTGGGTTTTAATGATGATTACTTTAATTGGGATTGAGGATGCTGTCAACCATTCTCAATGTTTAACAACCACCATGATAGTTAAATTAAATTTATTCCTTTGCAGTAGGGAAAAATTGGCTTTACGCAAAACTGTAACCATAGAGCTTTCCACCAGCCAAATATGCATGTAGTATAGCTTACTCTTTCATTACTCTCTATGTGTTACATTGCCAGCATATTCCATGTGCTGACCCGTTTTCGGGCTGCAACGTTTCATGTTGCAGACTTTTCAGACGATGAGTAAGGTGCCTTTAGGTCGTGGTTCTATACTCAGTGATGCCGTTGGAGTTGATGGACTCACTTATCCTCCAAGCCTTCCGCTGTTATCGTTATTAGATGGCCTTAAGCCATATTTATTGTAATAAGTTCTCTTTTGAGACACTCGATGTAATAAGTGTGTGATTGCTACTCTGTTATAAATCCTTCAAGTACTGTGTGGTGTCAGCATTACTGATCCAGGGATGACACCTAAGCAGAAAGATCAGACTGTTTGAGGTCTGGTCGCTATAGTTGCACCCTAGAAGTAGATATGACCAGCTATATGCGTGCTTAAGTAGCTATTAAAGTTTAGGAAAACAGGTAATTCTATAAATAGTAAGTGTCAAACACATAGATAGGCACAGTCTATAAAAGGATTAACAGGCTATGGCATTATGTAATCAGTAGCAAACTAAATTAAGCCAAGCAACGTAATTGAACAATTTTGCAAACAGTGGCTCACTAAAATTCCGAGAAGCAAGTAACTGAACTTAAGCAAGCTCTTTGTACAGGCACACTGCAGCTTATTTTTCGCTTACAAGGTTCTACGAAGGAGTCCATGGCATCAATTTCTTGGACACGTAGTCCCAATACTTCTTTCTTCCCACATTGCATTGGTAAGTTGAATGGTTAATCTGATAAGATGGTGCATCATTGATATGTTATATGAGGACGGGTTGTCAGACTAGTTGTAGCAACACACATCATACTGGATTTTAATGTATATTTCACGCAATTACATTTGGCATATTGAGATCTAAGCAATCTACAATAGGCTGAAAAGACTGGCATCCTTCTCATTATTGGTGAACTCAGTTCATAGAAACAAGCAATTCAACCATTCGGTGGGTAAATCAAAAGCGCCATTGGAATAGTATTCACTAGCCCAATCATACACGCAAAAAGGGGTGGCTCCGCTGTAGGGGCTGGTATAGGCTGCCGTCTCGGGTGGTTGGAAAGTGCGCACCTAGTTTGAGTCGTCCAGGTTGCCCAGGCTAGTTTTGTTCGTCCCAACGCACAAGCAAGCAATGTAAAAAAATGAAGAAAAAACATTTAAATTTGGATGGGCCAATAACATAAGTGCAAGGCAGGCCAAATAGCAGGCTTGCGTCCCAAACGAGCACCTCCCATATCAATTGACAGTAGGAAAATCCCCAATTCATTCGCACCAGCCTCCAGTCTGATTTGCTCCTAACCTAGCTACTATTGGACAGATCGACAAAGCTCTTCCTCGCGCCCTCATTGGATGTCGGTCGCCTGGTTTCAAGCGAATGGAAGGACAAGAAGATGAAGATCCAACCCTGGGTGTAGCCTGCGTGGGAGGTAACGGCGGCAACACGGGCATGGCATTGAGCTTGCGCAAACGGACAGTCATAGCTTGCAAGAGCACCATGTGCAATGAGCAGGTACATCCCATCCCTGATTATATCTAATTCAACTGTTCAATTTCTGGCCAATGGTTAAACCTGATGGTGCTGTAAAAGTGCTTGTATGTAGGGAATCTATAAGAAAATGAAACCAATTTCTTCTTATTTTATAACCCCCCCAATCAATACTGAACTGGCTGAACCTGATGTGTCTAAGCAAGTTTCCGGTGCAAACATACAAGCTCATGTTTTTCTTGAGCCTGAAGTGTCCAATGAATAGACTGCTAATGAAGGATTTGATGCAAACATTTTACATGCTCCTGGTGATGAACATATAGTGTCTATTGATGGATCTACTGCAAGCATTTTGCAAGCTCCCATTGAAGGATTTAGTGTCTAATAATGATCTGCTATGTTGAGAGAGAGAGAGATAGATAGATTTGCAGGAATTGATGACAAGCAAATTATAGTACATTTTCATGGCTTGAGGAATGTCGAGGCCATCTACCACAACGTCCCCGTATCATGACAATCTAGCATAAATACTTTTCTAATATGTTGTTTCAAACTATTGGAATACTTATGCAAGATAGATATATTGATATGCAATTTGCGCACTGGTTATAGGTGCGATTAGATTTGGATATTTTCGGCCAGGGAATGAATAACTCAAGAAGGTACAGTCCATGTTAGTCGTCCTTGCCCACCATGTTGTATTTTGTGTTTTTTGGTGCTTACATCATCTAGTTGTTTATAATCTGGAACCACTTTGGATCATTAGCCAGTTTTCAAAGTGCATGTAGCTTCACATTTCTCAAGTTATGTTGATTTCCAAAGTGCAAATGCCTTCGTATTTTTGAAGTTCAATTTGCGCCCCTGGTAACTTGAATTTGTGGATCCGCCACTGCACACAAATCATACATGCAGACCAATACAAACTAAATGAAATGTAGGGACTTATGCTAGCTCGTTGTACAGGCTCACTGCAGCTTTGCTTGTGCTTGGGAAGTTCCATGTAAAAGTCCATGTTAGCACTTGCTTGGATGTGCAGACCCTGTGCTCCTTCCACCCCTCTGCATTTTTGGCACAACAAATGGTTGATCAAATGAGAGGAATCGACCTCGCTATTGTACTAGAGGAGAGGTACTTACAAGGTTATACCGCGCGTGCAGGCTGTGTACCAGATCCGGTAGTGCCCTTATGCTTCACTAAAAAAATGGTTTTGCTTATTTCAGATGATATCTCCAGAACAAATAAGAGTTAAAGTCAGAGTTGCATAGGCGTGTAAGCTAAGAGAGCGGTAAAAGGATATCCAAACATCGTCGGAACAATGCACATGGTAGTGATATGTGGATACCTAGTTCGAGCTGACGTTTGGGCGTGCTCGCCTAGAGTGCGGGTCACTTCAGAGCCGTTGAGGCTGATGCATTGGCGTTGGCTGGCCGCGTAGAGATGCAGATCTTCAATGGCAGCGGAGCACTACAGTGCGGTGGACGATGCTGTTGGTGAAGCACCAATAGCCTCAGGGGGTGCAAGTGCGACGATGTGCTCAATGAAGTATCCCCGATGAGGTGGGAGACGGTGTCGGTGAAGCACACCTGATGTGGTGGAAGTCAGTGTCTGTGAGGCACGTCAGCTGCAGCGGCCGACATTGTCGGTTGACCACCCGGTGTGGTGGACGAGGGCATAGATGAGGTAGTGATACGTCTATTTTGCATCATGTATTTCCTACTATTATTTATGTTGTTTTATTGTATAATAATGCTTTTTGGAGTAATTATAATGTTGTTTCCCTCATAATATGCAAGGTATGAACCAAGGGGGAGAATTCTGGCAGCTGGAAATCTAGACCTGAAAAAGCTACATCAAGCTACCTATTCTGCACAACTCCAAATGATATGAAACTCCCCGAGGATTTTTATGGAATATTTAATAAATATTGGAGAAAATAAGTACCAGAGGAGGGCCACCAGGTGGGCACAACCTACCTGGGCGCGCCAGGAGGCCCAGGCGCGCCCTGGTTGGTGTTGCCGTCCTCGGCCACCTCCGGTGGCCATCATCCAGGGGAGGACATTCAGGACGAAGCGCCGCCGCCTCGAGGTGGAACTTGGGCAGGAGCACTTTTGCCCTCCGGCGGAGCGATTCCGCCGGGAACTTCCCTCCCGGAGGGGGGAAATCATCGTCATCATCATCACCAACAACTCTCCCATCTTGGGGAGGGCTATCTTCATCAACATCTTCACAGCACCGACTCCTCTCAAACCCTAGTTCATCTATTGTGTTCAATCTTTGTATCAAAACTATAGATTGGTGCTTGTGGGTGACTAGTAGTGTTGATTACATCTTGTAGTTGATTACAAGATGGTTTATTTGGTGGAATATTATATGTTCATATCCATTATGCTATTTAATACCCCTATGATCATGAGCATGTTTATCATTTGTAAGTAGTTACTTTTGTTCTTGAGGTCACGGGAGAAATCATGTTGCAAGTAATCATGTGAATTTGATATGTGTTCGATATTTTGATGGTATGTATGTTGCCATTCTCTTAGTGGTGTCATGTGAACGTCGACTACATGACACTTCACCATATTTGGGCCTAAGGGAATGCATTGTGGATGCACACCCCTAGTGTCATGCTACAGTAACCCTCTGTGATTAAGCCTAATCTTTTGGCTAAAGAATGCTTAATCACATCTGTTCAATATCTCTTTTCAACTCCCATCTGAATTCAAATTCAAATCATAAGTGAAACTTGAAGTTGCACAAAAGTTGCTGGAAAAATGTTCATCATTTAGCAAATATTCCAATGCAATTTGATGTAATTAAAAACAACATCACTCCTATGCTAAAATGGACACTAACATTTATAACAGTCCATTCCAGCAATTTAAAATGCAAATTCATTTATGAAAATTCCAAATGGATCTAAACCTCTCCCAAAAATAATTGTGGCAGTGCCTAAAAATGCACTGGACTTTTATGATCCAGTTTCACATTTTTCCTGAACCATTAAGGTCCCCAGATAATCTTTTTCCTTGTCTGGTAATTAAAGAAAAGAAAAGGAGAAGTAGAGGGGAGAGAGAGAAAGCCCTGCACCACTTGGGCTTCGGCCCACCCGAGCCAACTGGCCCAGCAGGCCGACCGACCCCCCCCCCTCACCGGTCGCTCCCTCCCCTTCCTGTTCCTCTGCTCCGTGTCGCTACAGGGGCAAGGTCGACCCCGACCACCTCGCCGGCCTCACCCGGGAGAGGATAAGGGCGACGCCTCAGGCTCCCCTCATCTCCCCTCACCCACTTGCCCTCCCCACTTGGTCGCCCACTCCCCCTTGCACTCCCTCGCCCTCTCCGCTCTCTCCCTCGCTCTCTAGATCCCCTCCTCACCTCACCGAGCGCCATCGTCGCCATGGCTGCGCCATAGCCGCGGCCACCGGCCACCCCGGGTCGTCTGCGCATGTCAAGTAGCGCCGGCGCCTTCACCTATGTTGCCTATGCCCTTGGATCGGAGCGGGGGAGCTCCACTGTCGCCGCACGCATCGTCTTCTTCCTCGACAGCGCTGGCGATACCCTTCTTCCCCGACGATGTTCTGCAGCTCCTAAACCTCCGAGGGCCACCGTGTGTGCCGCCCGGTGAGCCCCGCTTCTCCTCCCCTTGCTCCTCTAGCCTCTTGCGCTACCGTAGCCATCGCGCCGCCATGGCCGAGCTCGGCTCCGCCGAGCAGCTGGCCGCCGTCGTTGCCATGATCGCCTAAGCACGGGGACATGCTCCGTGCAGCCCGCCGAGGCCGCCCGTGCCGCTTGCCGACCTCGTCGACCCCCGTAGCACGATCCCGACGAGGTCCCGAATCCCACCGCCGCCTCCACTCGATGCCGACGTAGTTCCGGCCAGCCGCGAGCCCAACCGACCACACCACGCGACGCGGCGTTGAGCCCTCGTTCGAACGCAAGCAAAACCACGCGAAACGGTGCCCCACAGCGATTTTTCGAGCATCTCCGGCGAGCTCGCCGCCGCGGAAGGCCACCGGAGCAACTCCGGCGCCGTTTCCGGCGTTGCCAACGTGGCCGACCTTGGGCCACCCCCAGGGTCGCTGCCAGCGGGCCCCATGGCCCCCAATTGACCGGGTTGACCCAGTCAACTGCTGACTAGGCAGCCCAGTACCACTGACGTGTAGGCCCCACCACATAATTAAGCTAATTAAAATGGTTTTATAATTAAAAGTAATTAGTTTAGCTAATTAGTCACTGACATGTGGGGCCCAACTGCTAATTAACACCCTATTAATTTAACATAACCCACTGTTAGCCCTTTGTCTATGACATGTGGGACCCGTTGGTCAGTTTGACCTGGTCAGCGAGTCTGTTGACTGCTGACGTCATCAGCACGTCATGCTGACGTCTTATGCCTTTTCTGTTAATTTAAATAATTTCCGAATATTATTAAAACTTTAAACATTCATAGAAAATAAACCGTAACTCGGATGAAAATGTTTTCTATATGAAAGTTGCTCAGAAAAATCCAACGAATCCGAATACGTGGTCCGTTCATCTGTCACATGCCCCTAGAATGTTGAACATGGAACTTTCCCCCTCTTTTTCTTTGTCCGGAATCCACCTAACGTCGGGAATTCAACCTCGGATGTTTCCCCCCTTCGGCTGCAACGTGTAGTACCGCGTTAGAGCACGCTTAGCACTACGTATCGTCATGTCATGCTTAGTGTTACCTCTGTTGCTATGTATTTACTGTTTCTTCCCCCTCTTCTCTCCGGTAGACCCCGAGGCCGCTGATGCCCCGGTGATCGACTACGTCGTCGACAATGACCCCCTCCTTGCTAGAGCAACCAGGCAAGCCCCCCCTTTGATCATCCTGATATCGCCCATTCCATTCTCTCATGCTTGCATTAGATTTTGCTATTGTTATTGTTTGCTCCTAATCTGATGCATAGCCTTCTTTTGTAACCTGCTTATTGTTACCTTACCGGCTTATCCTAAACTGCTTAGTATAAGTTGGTTAGTGATCCATCAGTGACCCCCACCTTGTCCTTGTTGCCCCTGCTTCATCATTGAAGACCCAATTAACGGGATCGAAGACCAGGCCCCGGCACCGCACATCACTTTCCCCTTAGTTGCTCGACACTACTGGGATACTATCGAGTGCCGACGGTGAGACCTCTACAACGCTTCTGATGTTAACCCTGTAGTGTAGCTATTCGGTCGTGGTCATCGAGGGTGATTTCCTCTTTAACCACTTCCGATACGACTCTGTCGTGCAACCCCTCAAGTGTGAACCTCGGGGGTGATTCCTCTTACGTTCACCTTGATGATTACATCGAGTGGAATTCACCGGGGGTGATTCCTCGGGTTTTCCCCTTATTGTTTGGACACACGGATACTTGGACTTTACCACTGTTACTTGGAAAGACGGGTCGACCCTGAGGGGTACCCGCGCGAGCTTAATTGCGAGTGATGTGGAGTCGGGTTGACCTGGAGGGTGCCCGCGAGATAATTACGAGGCGTGGCCGGGCATTCCTAGCCCTTGCCGCAAGTCCTCGAGACGGGGCAACGGGGTCACATCTTTCGTGAGTCTATGCTTGTTATCGCGCGTTCCTAATCCACTACGATTTGGGTATTTGATCCGAGGGGCCTCTGGCCTGATAGCACTAACCATCACGTCGGCATAGTATGGGCGTTCTGCGTCGTATACATCAGCCGAAGCTTAATAGACGTCAGCGACTGAGTGGCGCGCGCCGGGTTGGACTGCGTAAGCGCCTGCCTTGTTGATGGAGGTAGCTAGGTCTGCTCACCGGCCGCGTACGCAACGTGCAGGAGTTTCTAGGGAGATGGCCCATGACCCCTGGGGGCATAGGTTTAGTCCGGCGTGCTGACCTCTCTGTTAAGTCTAGGTCGGGTTGCGGCGTATTGTTTAGCCGAGGCCGGGCATGACCCAGGAAAGTGTGTCCGGCCAGAGTTAATCAAGCGTGGTGGGTAAGTTGGTGCACCCCTGCAGGGAAGAACTAATCTATGTATAGACTGTCCTACGGTAACGGACACTTGGAGTTGTATCCCGATCGATACAACTAGAACTGGATACTTGTGATGAGAATTGGATTGTGATGATGATTGGATAGTACGGCTCTGGGATTTCTTTCTCACAGGGAGTCGAGAAAGGATCTCTGGCCGAGGTTGATAACGCTACTACTACTTTACTTTATGCTACTCTACTCCCTCCTGTTTGCTGCAAGAGGGTGGTTTCTAGAAGATGCTAGTCTTCGATAGGACTAGGCCTTCTCTCTATTCTGGCATTTCTGCAGTCCAGTCCACATATACAGCCTTCCTTTGATAATGTTGCATCTGTAGTGTAGATCCTTGCTAGCGAGTACTTTGGATGAGTACTCACGGTTGCTTTGCTCCCTCTTTTTCCCCTTTTCCATTCTTCTCGAATGACGCAACCTGATGACGGAGTCCAGGAGCCAGATGACACCTTTGACGACTGCTACTACCCCGAGGGTGCCTACTACCACGTGACGGAGACCGCGGATGACCAGGAGTAGTTAGGAGGCTCCCAGGCAGGAGGCCTTGCCTTTTCGATCATAGATGCTTTTGTGCTAGCCTTCTTAAGGCACTTGTCTAACTCATGTCTGTACTCAGATATTGTTGCTTCCGCTGCCTCTTGTGTTTTCGAGCTTATGTATTCGAGCCCTCGAGGCCCCTGGCTTGTAATATAAAGCTTGTATTGTTTTAATTTGTGTCTAGAGTTGTGTTGTGATATCTTCCTGTGAGTCCTTGATCTTGATCGTACACATTTGCATGTATGATTAGTGTACGATTGAATCGAGGGCGTTACAAGTTGGTATCAGAGCCGACTACCTGTAGGTAGCCCCCTTTCCAACTCCTTGGCCGAAGTTGAGTCTAGTCATTGAAAAACTTTTACTAACATTGGCTGTGTGTCTTACGGGCCCACGTCGCCATTGGGTGGTATTAGGATCTTTTATTCCTCTTCCTTACTCTGGGATTCTGATCTCTCGTCTATTCGGGTTAAACATTTTACTAACTCTGACATTAGGCGCTCGTACCCACTTCTTCCCGGAGAGCCCCTTCACCACAGATGATCGGCGGTTTCATCAGAAGACTCTAAAGATACTCCTCGATGAGTCCTGAGACCCTATGCCCACTACTTTGCAGTTCCTGACCACCTTTAAACTCCGATGGATAACTACTTACACTCATAGTTCATTTATTCATTTCAGTTACTCTCGAGTTCCATCCGACATATCGAAATACTATCTGACATTTCGAGATTCCTCTAAGCCTAATACCTTGCAGCTTCTTTCGCACTGCGGATAATTCCTCACATTTACCAGGGATCCGTCCAGCCCCAGTTGTTAATGTGTTTCTCAAATAATGCTAATCCTTCTTTCGAGAACCCTATGCAATCTATTGCTTTGGAAAGTCTTGCTTGCCTGCATTATGGTTAATTCCATATGTCTAGCAATATGTGCGAATACTCGCAATCATCAATTAATCCTTGGAAATTTTCTTTCCGGCTAAGACATCCTTTCAGATATGATCTGGTTCTTGCCCAATCCAGATTTGATCGGGTGCACCTCTAAGTCTATTCAATTTACTCATCTTTGATCAGAGCCTCTGCTTCTGATCCTTTGTCTTGAAATCATAATTCCTTTGCACCGAAGCATTGAATCATTCAGACGTTTCTTTAAGTCGATGCCTTTGCATCCCCTTCTTCATCTGGTTGAGTACCGAACTCACATCAGCTTCGTTGTGGACCGCTAGACCCCTTGCTGGATTTTATCCGACAACATCCTTCATATGCAATAACCTTGTGAGCTTTTCCTCGAATATATAAAGCCTTTGATATATTGTATCCTCTCCTTTTGTCAACCATGCTCTGTTTTCGAGCTTGTGTTAATTACTCCTGAAGCTTGTGGTATATGTTCCTAAGATGCCCCGATGGGTTGAACCTATGCCTTCCCTAGACCGTATGGACCCGAAAGTTTTCACGAGTCATATTCTTCTGGTGTCTTGCCAGATAACATTTGAACACTACAACTTCATTGAACGCGAGAAGTGAATGAAAGGTTATGCATTGGAGAAGTGGGAGTCGACCTTGAACTTTATGTTCATGCCCATCGACACGATGTAGATCTTATCATGGAAGCTTCTTTTTAAAAATTAACTATCCCCTTGGTGTAATATCATCTTATATCTGGGAATTGGTCCTTTGCAACCATGGTTCCGACCATGATTGTTCTTCTTTGGTCCCATTTCTTGAGCAAGTTTAATCACTTGTCTTCTGTAGGTCAATACACCTACCCAACCTCTGTTATGATCCACCTTCGAGTATTACCCCTGGTACCTTGAGGATATCATGCCATTGCACTACATCTTATGAACTTTTGATGAAGTACTACCTTACCCTGTCTTGTCGCTTCATGGGTTCTAGGGTTGTTTGTCAACCGAGAACACCGATAAGTGAATAGATTCCGCACTCCGATTCAATAACTTTAAGTCATTTTTGTTGCTTACGAGTTTAATAATCCTTCAAGTCAGTCCTAGCTTGATCGGCTATATCATTATCGTACTAAAAATTTTACCTGTGTTATCTGGCCCTTCTTCCCGGAGCACAATATCCGACAATGAGCTAAGCTTACATTGATATTCCTCGCCTTATCATTTTTTTCGCCTTGAACAGCAAGCTTGTTTTCGAGTTTGTGTTGTACATGTGGTTCCAATAACTTTTCGCTTCATCATTCCTATGACTTGATGTCATCGTCGATCGATTACATCTTCATGAAATCTCTCGACAAATGTGTCGTGACCATCATCAACATTCCGAGCTCTTCTAGGATATCAATTGAATTCATGATGAGAAACACCATCCTTGCCCCTCGATGATTTGAATTATCATCGACAACATTCTTGCCTCCCCCAACACAAACTTGTTCTTATAATTTTGGAAATACATCCTTTTTGACATGCCGATGGATTGTTGCTGAACCCGTCGGCCACACCCTCATCTTTTCCTTGCTGAAATGGTATGACTTATTTTCTAAGTTGTTTCCGATGGATCCTTTGTGTATCCGAAGTCTAACATTTCCCTGATGACCATGTCAACACTATCCCGAAGCATGTGTGTGGTACTCTGTTAATCCACAAGAACATTTGGGAGCGCAATGCTAACTGTTCTTGATCATTTATCCAAACATCGTTGTATGGATAAGCCTCATAAATTCCTTGCCCCTTTGCCTAAATGCTTTAATACTTGGAGCCCTATCATGCTCTGCCTTTCCTTGGGAAAGTTATACCCTAATACTTGGGTATAAACACCTTTCCTTTCCATTGGTCTGATTATCCTAATAACCACTTATTTCCTTGCCATTGTTTTGTTTAACCTTCTTGTGAGCTATATGATATAAGCAGGAATAATTTCCTCCTTATAAAACACCCCGATGTACAACCTTGTCAGTGGGACCCTGTTACTATTGTTGATGACATTCCGGTAACCACCGATGGACGAGAACTTTGCCTATTGGTCCGCCTCGTATTACGAGCAGGAAAATGGTTCTCTTCGTCCCTCGCCCTTGGTACCAATGCTGTTGCCAACATAATTGGCAGGCTATCCTCTGACATGCCTTACTATCATGACCATGCAAGATGTCATCCCCCTTTCTACCTTTAACCCACATGGTGGGCCTATAACCCACAGTTCCACAGGATCGAACCTGACTCTCCTGTACAACCTTGATTCCAAAATATTCTTGGCACTCGGCTTCGTATGTAATACACGAGCTAACCTCCTCACCATGTTTCATTTCGGTATCAGAGGCAGCATTCTTCTTCTTTGCTCTGAACCTCTTCATCACCTATTTTAGGCATCAACTGGATGCCTACCTGGTTAAAACTTGTTGAATCTCCGTCTAGCACTCTCAATACGTCCTGGTGCTTCTAAAATCTCCTTCCTTGAGATAACTACCGGATGTTGATCCTTTCAGACATTCGTCCTTATAGCTTCCCCCTTACTCCACCTCTTAAAAATCTCGGGACGAGATTTCTTGTAGTGGAGGAGATTTGTAACACCCCTAGTGTCATGCTACAGTAACCCTCTGTGATTAAGCCTAATCTTTTGGCTAAAGAATGCTTAATCACATCTGTTCAATATCTCTTTTCAACACCCATCTGAATTCAAATTCAAATCATAAGTGAAACTTGAAGTTGCACAAAAGTTGCTGGAAAAATGTTCATCATTTAGCAAATATTCCAATGCAATTTGATGTAATTAAAAACAACATCACTCCTATGCTAAAATGGACACTAACATTTATAACAGTCCATTCCAGCAATTTAAAATGCAAATTCATTTATGAAAATTCCAAATGGATCTAAACCTCTCCCAAAAATAAGTGTGGCAGTGCCTAAAAATGCACTGGACTTTTATGATCCAGTTTCACATTTTTCCTGAACCATTAAGGTCCCCAGATAATCTTTTTCCTTCTCTGGTAATTAAAGAAAAGAAAAGGAGAAGTAGAGGGGAGAGAGAGAAAGCCATGCACCACTTGGGCTTCGGCCCACCCGAGCCAACTGGCCCAGCAGGCCGACCGACCCCCCCCTCACCGGTGGCTCCCTCCCCTTCCTGTTCCTCTACTCCGTGTCCCTACAGGGGCAAGGTCGACCCCGACCACCTCGCCGGCCTCACCGGGAGAGGATAAGGGCGACGCCTCAGGCTCCCCTCATCTCCCCTCACCCACTTGCCCTCCCCACTTGGTCGCCCACTCCCCCTTGCACTCCCTCGCCCTCTCCGCTCTCTCCCTCGCTCTCTAGATCCCCTCCTCACCTCACCGAGCGCCATCGTCGCCATGGCTGCGCCATAGCCGCGGCCACCGGCCACCCCGGGTCGTCTGCGCATGTCAAGTAGCGCCGGCGCCTTCACCTATGTTGCCTATGCCCTTGGATCGGAGCGGGGGAGCTCCACTGTCGCTGCACGCATCGTCTTCTTCCTCGACGGCCTCTGGCGATCCCCTTCTTCCCCGACGACGTTCTGCAGCTCCTAAACCTCTGAGGGCCACCGTGTGTGCCGCCCGGTGAGCCCCGCTTCTCCTCCCCTTGCTCCTCTAGCCTCTTGCGCTACCGTAGCCACCGTGCCGCCATAGCCGAGCTCGGCTCCGCCGAGCAGCTGGCCACCGTCGTTGCCATGCTCGCCTGAGCACGGGGACATGCTCAGTGCAGCCTGCCGAGGCCGCCCGTGCCGCTTGCCGACCTCGTCGACCCCCGTAGCGCGATCCCGACGAAGTCCCGAATCCCACCGCCGCCTCCACTCGATGCCCACGTAGTTCCGGCCAGCCGCGAGCCCAACCGACCACACCACGCGACGCGGCGTTGAGCCCTCGTTCGAACGCAAGCAAAACCGCGCGAAACGGTGCCCCGCAGCGATTTTCCGAGCATCTTCGGCGAGCTCGCCGCCGCGGAAGGCCACCGGAGCAACTCCGGCGCCGTTTCCGGCGTTGCCAACATGGCCGACCTGGGGCCACCCCCAGGGTCGCTGCCAGCGGGCCCCATGGCCCCCAATTGACCGGGTTGACCCAGTCAACTGCTGACTAGGCAGCCCAGTACCACTGACGTGTAGGCCCCACCACATAATTAAGCTAATTAAAATGGTTTTATAATTAAAAGTAATTAGTTTAGCTTATTAGTCACTGACATGTGGGGCCCAACTGCTAATTAACACCCTGTTAATTTAACATAACCCACTGTTAGCCCTTTGTCTATGACATGTGGGACCCGTTGGTCAGTTTAACCTGGTCAGCGAGTCTGTTGACTGCTGACGTCATCAGCATGTCATGCTGAGGTCTTATTCCTTTTCTGTTAATTTAAATAATTTCCTAATATTATTAAAACTTTAAAAATTCATAGAAAATAAACCGTAACTCGGATGAAAATGTTTTCTATATGAAAGTTGCTCAGAAAAATCCAACGAATCCGAATACGTGGTCCGTTCATCTATCACATGCCCCTAGCATGCTGAACATGGAACTTTCCCCCTCTTTTCCTTTGTCCGGAATCCACCTAACATTGGGAATTCAACCTCGGATGTTTCCCCCCTTCGTCTGCAATGTGTAGTACCGAGTTAGAGCACGCTTAGCACTACGTATCGTCATGTCATGCTTAGTGTTACCTCTGTTGCTATGTATTTACTGTTTCTTCCCCCTCTTCTCTCCGGTAGACCCCGAGGCCGCTGATGCCCCGGTGATCGACTACGTCGTCGACAACGACCCCCTCCTTGCCAGAGCAACCAGGCAAGCCCCCCCCCCCCTTTGATCATCCCGATATCGCCCATTCCATTATCTCATGCTTGCATTAGATTTTGCTATTGTTATTGTTTGCTCCTATTCTGATGCATAGCCTTCTTTTGTAACCTGCTTATTGTTACCTTACCGGCTTATCCTAAACTTCTTAGTATAAGTTGGTTAGTGATCCATCAGTGACCCCCACCTTGTCCTTGTTGCCCCTGCTTCATCATTGAAGACCCAATCAACGGGATCGAAGGCCAGGCCCCGGCACCGCACATCACTTTCCCCTTAGTTGCTCGACACTACTGGGATACTATCGAGTGACGAGGGTGAGACCTCTACAATGCTTCTGATGTTAACCCTGTAGTGTAGCTATTCGGTCGTGGTCATCGAGGGTGATTTCCTCTTTAACCACTTCCGATACGACTCTGTCATGCAACCCCTCAATTGTGAACCTCGGGGGTGATTCCTCTTACGTTCACCTTGATGATTACATCGAGTGGAATTCACCGGGGGTGATTCCTCGGGTTTTCCCCTTATTGTTTGGACACACGGATACTTGGACTTTACCACTGTTACTTGGAAAGACGGGTCGACCCTGAGGGGTACCCGCACGAGCTTAATTGCGAGTGATGTGGGGTCGGGTTGACCTGGAGGGTGCCCGGGAGATAATTACGAGGCGTGGCCGGGCATCCCAAGCCCTTGCCGCAAGTCCTCGAGACGGGGCAACGGGGTCACATCTTTCGTGAGTCTCTGCTTGTTACCGCGCATTCCTAATCCACTACGATTTGGATATTTGATCCGAGGGGCCTCTGGCCTGATAGTACTAACCATCACGTGGGCATAGTATGGGCGTTCTGCGTCGTATACATCAGCCGAAGCTTAATAGACGTCAGCGACTGAGTGGCGCGTGCCGGGTTGGACTGCGTAAGCGCCTGCCTTGTTGAAGGAGGTAGCTAGGTTTGCTCACCGGCCGCGTACGCAACGTGCAGGAGTTTCCGTTGAGATGGCCCATGACCCCTGGGGGCATAGGTTTAGTTCGGCGTGCGGACCTCTCTGTTAAGTCTAGGTCGGGTTGCGGCGTATTGTTTGGCCGAGGCCGGGCATGACCCAGGAAAGTGTGTCCGGCCGGAGTTAATCAAGCGTGGTGGGTAAGTTGGTGCACCCCTGCAGGGAAGAACTAATCTATGCATAGCCTGTCCTACGGTAACGGACACTTGGAGTTGTATACCGATCGATACAACTAGAACTGGATACTTGTGATGAGAATTGGATTGTGATGATGATTGGATAGTACGGCTCTGGGATTTCTTTCTCGCAGGGAGTCGAGAAAGGATCTCTGGCCGAGGTTGATAACACTACTACTACTTTACTTTATGCTACTCTACTCCCTCATGTTTGCTGCAAGAGGGTGGTTTCCAGAAGATGCTAGTCTTCGATAGGACTAGGCCTTCTCTCTATTCTGGCATTTCTGCAGTCCAGTCCACATATACTGCCTTCCTTTGATAATGTTGCATCTGTAGTGTAGATCCTTGCTTGCGAGTACTTTGGATGAGTACTCACGGTTGCTTTGCTCCCTCTTTTTCCCCTTTTCCATTCTTCTCGGATGACGCAACCAGATGACGGAGTCCAGGAGCCAGATGACACCTTTGACGACTGCTACTACCCCGAGGGTGCCTACTACCACGTGACGGAGACCGCGGATGACCAGGAGTAGTTAGGAGGCTCCCAGGCAGGAGGCCTTGCCTTTTCGATCATAGATGCTTTTGTGCTAGCCTTCTTAAGGCACTTGTCTAACTCATGTCTGTACTCAGATATTGTTGCTTCCGCTGCCTCTTGTGTTTTCGAGCTTATGTATTCGAGCCCTCGAGGCCCCTGGCTTGTAATATAAAGCTTGTATTATTTTAATTTGTGTCTAGAGTTGTGTTGTGATATCTTCCCGTGAGTCCTTGATCTTGATCGTACACATTTGCGTGTATGATTAGTGTACGATTGAATCGAGGGTGTTACAGTGGAGTAGTTATTAGATGGTGGGTTGCGAGAGTGACAGAAGCTTAAACTCCAATTTATGCGCTATTCCGTAAGGGACCGATTGGATCCAAAAGTTTAATGCTATGGTGAGAATTTATTCTTAATAGTTTTCTTGTAGTTGTGGATGCTTGCGAGAGGGTTAATCATAAGTAGGAGGTTTTTTCAAGTAAGAACAACACCTAAGCACCAGTCCACCCACATATCAAATTATCAAAGTACCGAACACAAATTAAGCCAACATGATGAAAGTGACTAGATGAAATTCCCGTGTATCCTCAAGAACACTTTGCTTATCATAAGAAAACGTTTTGGCATGTCCTTAGCCTCAAAAGGATTGGGCTACCTTGCTGCACTTTTGCTACTACTATTGTTACTTGCTCATTACAAACTATCTTGCTATCAAACTACTCCGTTGCTTACAATTTTAGTACTTGTAGACATTACCTTGCTAAAAACCACTTGTCATTTCCTTCTGCTCCTCATTGGGTTCGACACTCTTACTTATTGAAAAGGGCTACAATTGACCCCATACACTTGTGGGTCATCAAGGCAATTTTCTGGCGCCATTGCCGGGGAGTGAAGCGCTCTTGGTAACTGGAAATTGGTAAGGAAACATTATTCCTACGTGCTGAAATTTATTATCACTTGCTACTATCGAAAACAATCCTTTGAGGCATTTGTTCGGGGTATCTTCACCTCGACCGGAACATTGCCCCTCAACCTACTATACCTACTAAAAATATTGAATATGAAATTCCTTCGGGTATATTAGAGCAACTGCTAGCTAATCCTTATGCAGGAGATGGAACCGAGCATCCTGATATGCACTTGATATATGTGGATGAAATTTGTGGATTGTTTAAGCTTGCAGGTTTGCCCGGAGGAGCTAAGAAGAATATTTTACCTTTATATTTGAAGGGAAAATCATTGACATGGTATAGACTATGCGATGATATTGGATCTTGGAACTGGAACCGCTTGAAAATTGAAATTTCCTCAAAAAATTATCCTATGCATCTAGTTCATCGTGATTGGAATTATATATATAACTTTTGGCCTCGTGAAGGAGAAAGCATTGTGTCAGCTTAGGGGAGGCTTAAGTCAATGTTATATTCATGCCCCAATCATGAGCTCTCAAGAGAAATTATTATTCAGAATTTTTATGCTCTGCTTTCTCGTAATGATCAATCCATGCTCAATACTTCATGTACTGGTTCTTTTACGAAGAAGACTATTGAATTCTGGTGGGATATTTTAGAAAGAATTAAACGCAACTCTGAAGATTGGGAACTCGACGAAGGTAAAGAGTCAGGTGTTGAATCTAGGTTCTTTTCAAAAGTTTAGCACTAAATATGGACTTGACTTTGAGATAGTAGTTTCCTTTTGTAATCTTTTCCTACTCATGTTGATCTCCCCAAGGAGAAGTGGTTCAAATATCACCCACCAATTAAAGAACCGGTAAAAGCTAAAGAAGAAACTATCATTTACAATGTTGATCCAGTTGTCCCCACTGTTTATATTGAAAACCCACCTTTTCCTGTTAGGATGAAGGAACATGCTAAAGCTTCAACTATGGTTAACAAAAGTTATGTTAGGACACCCAAACCACCTGAACAAATCAAACTTGAACCTAGTGTTGTTATGGTTAAAGATCTCTTAGTTGATAATATTGATGGGCGTGTTATTTACTTCTGTAGTGAAGCTTCTAGAATTGTCAAACCTGAAGGAAAAGATAAACATAGACCAGTTGTTGGCATGCACGTTGTCTTAGTTAAGATAGGAGATCACTGTTATCATGGGTTATGTGACCTAGGTGCTAGTGTGAGTGTTATTCCTTTCTCCTTATACTAATAAATTAAAGATGAAATAGCACCTGCTGAAATACAAGACATAGATGCTACTATTAAACTTGCTAATAGAGATATTATATCACCAATTGGGATTCTTAGAGATGTTGAAGTCTTGTGTGGGAAAATAAAATACCCTACTTATTTTCTTATTCTTAGCACCCCACAAGATGACTTTTGTCCCATTATTTTTTGTAAACCTTTCTTGAACACTGTAAATGCTAAAATAGATTGTGAGAAACAAACTATCGGTGTTAGTTGGTGATGAATCTCATGAATGTAATTTTTCCAAGTTTAGTAAACAACCTCATAAGAAAGATTTGCCTAGTAAGGATTAAATTGTTGGTCTTACTTCTATTGCTATGCCTCCTATTGATTCACTAGGACAATATTTGCTAGACCATGAAAATGATTTGCATATGCATGAAAGAAATGAAATAGATAGAATCTTTTTCCAACAACCACCTCTGCTTAAACACAATTTGCCTATTGAAACTCTAGGAGGTCCTCCTCCACCTAAAGGTGATCGTGTGTTTGAATTAAAATAGTTGCCAGACACTCTGAAATATGCTTATCTTGATGAAAAGAAGATATATCCTGTTTTTATTAGTGCTATCCTTTCACAACATGAAGAAGAAAGATTATTAAAAGTTCTAAGGAAGCACATGGCTGCTATTGGATATACTCTTGATGATCTTAAGGGCATTAGTCCCACTCTATGTCAGCATAAGATTAATATGGAACTTGATGCTAAACCCGTTGTTGATCACCAACGTCAGTTAAATCCGAAAATGAAAGAGGTGGTAAGAACGGAAATATTGAAACTTCTGGAAGCAGGTATAATCTATCCTATAGCTGATAGTAGATGGGTAAGTCATGTTCATTGTGTCCCTAAGAAAGGAGGTATTACTGTTGTTCCTAATGATTAGAACGAGCTTATTCCACAAAGAATTGTCATGGGCTATAGAATGGTAATTGATTATAGAAAATTAAATAAAGCTACTAGAAAAGATCATTACCCTCTGCCTTTTATTGATCAAATGTTAGAAAGATTATTTAAGCATACACATTTTTGCTTCCTTGATGGATACTCTGGCTTTTCACAAATACCCGTTTTACAATCTGATCAAGAAAAGACCACTTTTACTTGCCCTTTTGGAACATTTGCTTATAGACGTATACCTTTCGGTTTATGTAATGCACCTGCTACCTTTCAAAGATGTATGACTGCTATATTCTCTGATTTCTGTGAAAAGATTGTTGAGGTTTTCATGGATGACTTTTCTGTTTATGGGATGTCTTTTCATGATTGTTTAAGAAATCTTGATCGAGTCTTGCAGAGATGTAAACAAACAAATCTTATCTTGAATTGGGAGAAGTGCTTCTTTATGGTTAACGAAGGTATTGTCTTGGGGCATAAAGTTTCTGAAAGAGGCATTGAGGTGGACAAAGCCAAGGTTGATGCAATTGAGAAAATGCCATGTCCTAAAGATACCCAAGGTATTCGTAGTTTCCTTGGTCATGCTCGTTTCTATAGGAGGTTTATCAAAGACTTTTCTAGAATTTCTAGCACTACTGGAATCAGCGATTTTGCCGTCTGCCAGTTCTTTGCTGTCTGCTAGCAGACGGCAAAGAAGGTCTTTGCCATCAGCTACCCAAAAGCAGACGGCAAAGAACTTGCACACGACAAAGAAGGTCTTTGCCATTTGTCATTTCTTTGCCGTCTGCTGGCACATGCCAAAGAGCCCGAAAGCAGACGGCAAATAAAATAACCTAACGTATCTAATGGCCGCCCCCGGAACACACCCACCCACGACCCACACAGCCCCGGGCCCCACCCACGATGCACACACGCCCAACCCACGCGCACACACACACACGTTGGATCCCATTTCTCTCGTCTTTCTCGACCCCCTTTCTCCACCCCACGCTGCCGCCAGATTTCGGTGATCCCTGTTGTTCCCCATCACCCAGCTCTCCTCCCCGAGGTCACCTCTCCCCGCTCACCATCTCCATCGACCGATTTCTCTCCTCGCCCAGGAGAGTTCCGCCTCCTCACCGCCAAGGCTACCGCCACCCGCAGCCTCGAGCGATGCAGCCTCCTTCTCGAGCGCCGTGCTGCCGACCTCGCCTCACGCGCCCTTGCCGCCTGTGCTGACATCAACGCCACCCACACGTGTCGCCTCGCTGTCGCCCGCGACATCAGCTTGACCAATGGCGAGATCAAGGACGCACAGCGGAAGGCAGAGGAGTGTGACCCCTTCTACGAGTCCAAGAGAAAGGAGATGGAGGAGTTTCGGCCGTCGTCTCCATAGCCTCCATCCACCCCGGCCGCAGCCACTTCTCAACCCCACGAGCAACCTCCTGGCCTAGTTCCTCGTCACCGTCCTCCTCCCGGTCCCTTTCCACTTCCGCCTCCACCTGGTGGTCCCAGAGGCGATGACTCCCTGTTGCCTTGGCTGCCGTAGAGCTCCGCGAGGCCGCCGCGTGTGGTGGAGACTCTGTCATGACGCCGCAGCCCAACTCAAGTGTTAGCCCCGACTTTGCTCAATTAACTACCTCTCTGGTTGTATATGAGTTGGAGAGTCGCGTAATTCTGTAATGTGGGATGTTGTCTCAGTTTATGTGTGATGAGTTGACTAGATTAGGGGATAAACTGATGAATTGATGCTTGGTTCTGATGGTTATGGTGTGCTGCTTTGCAGGTTAAGTTCAGCATGGAGGCAACACTGCAGGAGCTGCAGAGCAGCGTGTTGCACTCGAACGACGCTCGGATCGGGGCTGCGGAAGCCAGGAAGGCCTACCTCATGGCTAAGAAGGCCAAGCTGGACGAGACCCTGGCTGCAGCCCGCTAGTTTAGAGCACTGCTTCAGCAGCAGCTCTAGAAAGCCTTCGCGTCACAGGTTAGGGATCAAAAGGCAGCACAAAACTGACTAGTTATGTGGTACAAGCAAAATGACATTCATTAGCTAGCTCATCAATCGCTTCGGATTAAGGATGCAATGCATGTGTGGCGGGCTAGTGGACAGTAACATAGTAGTACAAATGTAGTGTTACTTTTAGGCAAATGTTGAGCAAATTTTGAACTAATGGATGAGTTTCGTTGGACGAAGCGGGCTGCCACTTGCACTCCTCCTACTGATGAAACGAACTTCAAATGTCTCTACATGCAGATACATGCTTTGTATTCCAGTCTTGTTTAGAGGAGGCTTCTTCAGTGTAAGAGTTTCCTTAATATAGTAGGTATGTGGTTATACTTGGTTTCACCAATGAAGGCTCCTACAACATTGCATTTCACCAAGTGAAATGCTACATTTCTCCTCCTAACCCATTCTCTCTTTCTTAGTGTTTTTGTTATGCAGGTTGGAAGAAAAGAAGAAGATCCAGAGAAGATCTTAGTAATAAGATAGTTTTTAGGAATATAGATATTTAGTTTTAGGTCATTATTTCTTCTAATTTCAGATATGGAGTGCTTGTCTTTAGTTTTTGTTTTGACTTTGTAAAACTTGCTAACTATGGATGAAACTGTGTAATATTCATGAAACTATGTATATGTATGGATGAAACTTGCTACTATTGGTAACATGTGTTGGATATGCTATATTGGTACTATGTATGGATGATACTTGCTACTATGTATATATATGTGTGTTTGATTTTCTGTGAAAATGAATGGATATAAGAAGAAATAGAATTAATGCCTATTTGGTCTCTTTGCCATCTACCAGCAGATGGCAAAGAGCCTGCAGTCTTTGTCATTTGCCAGCAGATGGCAAAGAGGCCTCTTTGCCATCTACTGGCAGACGGCAAAGAGCCTGTCTTTGCCATCTGCCAGCAGACGGCAAAGAGCCATGACCTTTGCCATCCGCCAGCAAACGGCAAAGTGCCCTTTGCCTGCGCTTGTTCAGCCGGGCATTTTGCCATCTGCTTGCTGACGACAAAGGCCTTTGCCGTCCGCCATGGAGGACGGCAAAGAAGTTGATTCCAGTAGTGTAGGCCTCTTACTAATCTTTTGCAAAAAGATATTCCCTTTGTGTTTATGATGATTGCATGGAAGCCTTCGAAACACAAAATAAATCCTTAATCACTGCACCTGTTGTTCAACCACCTGATTGGAACTTGCCTTTTTAGATTATGTGTGATGCTAGTGATTATGCTGTTGGTGTTGTTCTAGGACAAAGAGTTGATAAGAAACTAAATGTTATTCATTATGCTAGTCAAACTCTAGATAGTGCTCAACGAAACTATGCTACTACTGAAAAAGAGTTCTTAGAAGTGGTGTTTGCTTGTGATAAATTCAGATCTTACATTGTTGATTCTAAAGTAATTGTTCACACCGATCATGATGCTATAAAACATCTTATGGAAAAGAAAGATGCTAAACCTAGACTCATTAGGTGGGTTCTTCTGCTACAATAATTTGATTTGCATATCATTGATAGGAAAGGAGCAGAGAACCCCGTAGCTGATAACTTGTCTAGACTTGAGAATATTCTTGATGACCCACAACCTATTAATGGTAGCTTCCCTAATGAACGACTAGCTGCAATAAATGTTTCTGATAGTACACCTTGGTATGCTGATTATGCTAATTATATTATTGCTAAATACATACCACCTAGCTTCACATACCAAACAAAGAAAAAAATCTTCTACGATTTAAGACATTACTTTTGGGATGACCCACATCTTCATAAAAAAGGAGTAGATGGTATTATTAGATGTTGTGTATCTGAGCATGAACAAGAACAAATCCTACGGAAATGTCACTCCGAAACTTATGGAGGACATCACGCGGGAGACATAACTGCTCATAAGGTATTGCAATTTGGTTTTTATTGGCCTAGTCTCTTCAAGGATGCCCGTAAGTTCGTTTCATCATGTGATGAATGCCAAAGAATAGGTAGTCGGTAAGCGTCAAGAAATGCCTATGAATTATTCACTTGTTGTTGAACCATTTGA
Organism: Triticum aestivum; assembly: GCF_018294505.1. Taxonomy (NCBI): domain Eukaryota; kingdom Viridiplantae; phylum Streptophyta; class Magnoliopsida; order Poales; family Poaceae; genus Triticum; species Triticum aestivum. The sequence goes on along the minus strand of NC_057813.1, from coordinate 255,304,906 downwards.
TGTTTGGGGATTTGACTTCATGGGACCCTTTCCTTCCTCTAATGGGTATACACATATTTTCGTTGTTGTTGATTATGTTACTAAATGGGTAGAATCTATTCCAACCAGTAATGCTGATCACAACACCTCTATTAAAATGCTTAAGGAAGTTATATTCCCAAGGTTTGGAGTCCCTGGATATTTAATGACTGATGATGGTTCACACTTTATTCATGGCGCTTTCCGTAAAATGCTTGCTAAGTCTGATGTTAACCATAGAATTGCGTCACCTTATCATCCTCAGCCTAGTGGTCAAGTTGAACTTAGCAATAGAGAAATAAAACTAATCTTACAAAAGACTGTCAATAGGTCCCAGAAGAATTGTTCTAAGAAATTAGATGATGCACTTTGGGCTTATAGAATAGCTTAAAAAAATCCTATGGGTATGTCTCCATATAAAATGGTTTATGGAAAAGCTTGTCATTTACCTCTTGAGTTAGAACACAAAGTTTTGGGCAATAAAAGAACTCAATTATGATTTCAAACTTGCTGGGGAAAATAGGTTATTTGATATTAGCTCATTAGATGAATGGAGAACACATGCTTATGAAAATGCTAAGTTATTCAAAGAAAAAGTTAAAAGATGGCATGATAAAAGAATCCAAAAGCGTGAGTTCAAAGTCGGAGAATATGTCCTTTTGTACAACTCTCATTTCAGATTCTTTGCAGGAAAACTCCTCTCCAAATGGGAAGCACCCTATGTCTTCGAGGAGGTCTATCGATCCGGAGCTATCAAAATAAATAATGCCGAAGGGACTAACCCGAATGGGCAACGAATAAAACACTACATCTCAGGTACACCCATTAATGTTGAAAGCAATGTTATCCAAACTTTGACACCAGAAGAGCACATAAAAGTGTCCTTCCGAAACATTCCAGAATTGTGAAAATAAGGAGGTACATGATACAGTAAGTAAACGGACTCCGAAAAATCCGCAAAAATATTTTTTGTCAGTTTTGGAATATTTAGATAATTAGGAAAATCAGAAACTTCCAGGAAAGTGACCATGGTGGGCACGATACACCAGGGCGCGCCAGCATGCCTGGTGCGCCCAGGTGGGTTGTGCCCACCTCGGGTACTCTCCGGACTCCGTTTTTCTTCCATTCTGCTTGTTCCCCAAGATAAAAAAAATCTATATATACCTCCCGAACCTGTTAACCTCCGTATCGCGGAGAAATCTCCTGTTTTCTTTTCTCTCTATTTTCCTGTCAGATCTGGAATAATGTCGTCCCAAGACTCGGAGGGTGAGAGCTATGTTGCGGATTATATCACAAACCCAAAGGTCTATGGAGATGCGGAGTACTATGGCTGGACTTCGGAGGATGAAGAAGACCATGAGCATAAGAGGAAGGAGGATACGGGCTCGGAGGAGGATGAAGTTCCATTGGCCCAACCTGGGGACATGCACCTTAAATTTAAGAAGTCAAGTCTCCCCAATAAAGCAAAGAGGCCTAAGATCCAGTTTATCCCTTTTCGTCTCTTGTAGGAAAATAAGCAAGATTTATGCAAATAGGTGTTGAAGCTTGAGTGGGAGGTCCGTGAACTGAAAGATGAGAACTCTGTCCTTAAGCATAAGCTGAGGAAGGAAGACAAGAAACCTTCTACTTCATCACCACCATCTTCTTCATCACCACCAAAAGAAAGCTGAGTATTGGGTATGGGCACTCCCCTTGGCTTTCGCCAAGCTTGGGGGAGGTGCCCCGGTATCGTATCATCTGCACTATCTTTTGCCTTTACTTTCTTAGTTCAGTCCATGGTTATCTTTTGCTATTAGATGAATAAAAGTTTAGTTCGATCCTTTCTTTTTGTGAGTTTCCCTAGTGATCAATCCTTGTAATCGTGTGCGAGATATAATAAAGTTTAGTTTGAGTTTTCCTTCTTTACTTTCTTGTTGCAATAAAAAGAAAGGAAATAAAATAAAAAGATCATATGCTAATCTTATGGTAAGTTATGACATTGCACAAGGAAAAGTATAAGTAGAAAATTTCATTGTAGATTGACAAACATAGCATTGGTCAATGATGCAACTCATGAATGAATTAATAAGGGAGGAGAAGATTCACATACAAATAAACTATCATGGAAATCTTTTGTGATTGTGAGCACCCATCAAAATATTATATGCCAAAATTGTTGACGTTGGACAAGGAAGACAACCTAATGATTTATGTTTGTTCATATTCACATAGAAGTCATATTGTCAAAGATCCTTCAACATGTGGTGCTTGCCCCTATCTTTGCTAGCCAAAAACTCTGCACTAAGTAGAGATACTACTTGTGCATCCAAAACCCTTAAACCCTATCTTGTTTGAGAGTCCACCATACTTACCTATAGATTGAGTAAGATCCTTCAAGTAAGTTGTCATCGGTGCAAAAAGGGCAATAAAAATGCTTATAAAAATGTGAGATCATTTAGTGTAAGGGAAAACTGAGCGTGTACGAACTTGTGATGGTGAAGAGTAAAAGCGACAAACTGCATAATAAAGGTTGCCATCACAAGGGGCAATACAATGTTACGTTCTCTTGCACTAAGGGGTTGAGCATACAAACAAAAAGCGCATGGCAACCTCTGCTTCCCTCTGCGAAGGGCCTATCTTTTACTTTCATGTATTTACTCTTATGCAAGAGTCAAAGTTTTTCTCTCTATTCCTTTTATTTTTCTCCTTTGGCAAGCATCATGTGGCGAGGAAAGATCTAGGCACATATGTTCAGTTGAATATGGGTGGCATAAGTTATTATTGTTGACATCACCCTTGAGGTGAGTGTGTTGGGAGGCGAAACTATAAGCCCCTATCTTTCTTTGTGTCTGGTTGAAACGTTTTGCTCAAGTGTACGCGGTGAGTGTTAGAAATCATTGAAGACTAAATGATGGTTGAGTATGTGGACTTGTCTAAAGGCGCCGATACACGATCCTTCCTGAAAAGATGATGAATTGTAGTTGCAAAGTTGACTGAGAATATAGTTTGTTGGTTTCCAATAGAGTTTATGCTTTGTACTTCAATGTTGTGATGAATTGTCACTTGTTCATGAGAAGTCTATGATAAAAAGTTCTATGATAAAAGTTTTATATTGAACTTTGTTGCTGTTATAATAAGACACATGATGCTACTATGTCCGTATTTTTGTTTTTATCGACACCTCTCTCTCTAAGCATGTGGACATGTTTTTTGATTTCGGTTTTTGCTTGAGGACAAGCGAGGTCTAAGCTTGGGGGAGTTGATACGTCCATTTTGCATCATGTTTTCCTACTATTATTTATGTTGTTTTATTGTATCATAATTCTTTTTGGAGTAATTCTAAAGCCTTTTCCCTCATAATATGCAAGGTATGTAGCAAGGGGGAGAATCTGGCAGCTGGAACTCTGGACCTGAAAGCTATGTCAAGATACCTATTATGTACAATCCCAAATGAGATGAAACTAACCGAGGATTTTTTTATGGAATATTTAATAAATATTGGAGCAAATAAGTACCATAGGAGGGCCACCAAGTGGGCACAACCCACCTAGGCGCGCCAGGAGGCCCAGGCGCGCCCTGGTGGGTGCTGCCATCCTCGGCCCACCTCCGGTGGCCATCTTCTGGTGTATAAGTCGTTTTGACCTAGAAAAATAATAAGGGGAGGACATTCAGGACAAAGCGTCGCTGCCTCGAGGCGGAACTTGGGCAGGAGCACTTTCGCCCTCCGGCGGAGCGATTTTGCCAGGGGAACTTCCCTCCCAAAGGGGGGGGGGGAAATCATCATCATCATCACCAACAACTCTCCCATCTTGGGGAGGGCTATATTCATCCACATCTTCACAGCACCGACTCCTCTCAAACCCTTGTTCATCTATTGTGTTCAATCTTTGTGTCAAAACTATAGATTGGTGCTTGTGGGTGACTAGTAGTGTTGATTACATCTTGTAGTTTATTACTATATGGTTTATTTGGTGGAAGATTATATGTTTAGATCCATTATGCTATTTAATACCCCTCTGATCTTGAGCATGTTTATCATTTGTGAGTAGTTACTTTCGTTCTTGAGGTCACTGGAGAAATCATGTTGCAAGTAATCATGTGAACTTGATATGTGTTCGATATTTTGATGGTATGTATGTTGCCATTCTCTTAGTGGTGTCATGTGAACGTCGACTACAGGACACTTCACCATATTTGGGCCTAAGGGAATGCATTGTGGATTAGTTATTAGATGGTGGGTTGCGAGAGTGACCGAAGCTTAAACCCGACTTTATGTGCTATTCCGTAAGGGACCGATTGGATCCAAAAGTTTAATGCAATGGTTAGAATTTATTATTAATACTTTTCTCATAGTTGCAGATGCTTGCGAGAGGATTAATCATAAGTAGGAGGTTTGTTCAAGTAAGAACAGCACCTAAGCACCGATACACCCACATATCAAATTATCAAAGTACCAAACACGAATTAAGCCAACATGATGAAAGTGACTAGATGAAATTCCCGTGTACCCTCAAGAACACTTTGCTTACATAAGAAACTGTTTTGGCCTGTCCTTTGCCTCAAAAGGATTGGGCTACCTTGCTACACTTTTGCTACTACTATTGTTACTTTCTCGTTACAAACTATCTTGCTATCAAACTACTCCGCTGCTTACAATTTTAGCACTTGCAGACATTACCTTGCTGAACACCACTTGTCATTTCCTTCTGCTTCTCATTGGTTTTGACACTCTTACTTATCAAAAAGGGCTACAATTGACCCCATACACTTGTGGGTCATCAGGTAGCTCCAGTGCGGTTGTGAAGGGCGACCGTCGTTGTCGTCCGGTACAGAGGTGGGGAAAGAGAGGAGATGAGGGGTGATTCGAATTTTTCTTGGGTTGGCGGCGAATTAGGGATTTGAGCGCTCTGGGCATGGAAGGGGACGACAAGGGATATTTTGCAGGGCTGGAATTGGGGCTGCCGGATACTTCAATCTGAAACATGGAAGCGCAAAGTTTTTTGTCATCATTCTTTTTGGGGGGGGGGGAGGGGGTGGGTGCTAGCATACCTACGACACACGCGATCACCACAACACGACCCTGGTCTGCTTGGTGCACATACATTTGAGAATGCAAATGAATCTTATTTCATTGGCAAAAGAATCTATATGTATTACCATGCCCGTGTTTTCCTTGCAAATAATTAGGTCTTTGAAACAAGATACTATAGATTAATTAATGAGTTCTTTGGATTAGAGTGTGTTTCTCACACATCGATCTCCAATTCTAATGTGGATTTCGCATTTCACGGTATCCATGCTACTTTTTAATACAAATTCATATGTATAAGATGAACACTATGGTAGTGAGAAAACTTTGGATGGATAGCATATGACCACACACAAAATACCATAATAATCGAGTCAATATTAGTACATCAACTTTTCCAAACCTAGTATCGCATGAATCTGAAATAATTACAGAAGCCATATGCATGGTCCTCAATTCAAATCTTACAATGTACACTAAATTGAAACATCAATATTAAGTCTAGTGCTATCTGCATTCAAATGTTATTTTTAGGTCCCCCTGTTGGTGTTCTGGGAACCGGGGTACCCAGACTTGCCTGCCTGCAGCCCACGCGTGGCTCCATCAATGGCCTGGTACAACCCATCTTCAGCACCAACAACGCAAGACCCTCGTGAGGGGCCAAGCTCGCGAGGCGGACAACGTTAAAACCTCCAGAAGGAGCAGCCTTCTCAGGCTAGCTCCTGAGGAGCAGAGATTACTATGCAAGCCCTCACCTCGTGAGGTTCGGATGACGCGACCCAGGACGACCAAGGCCAGGCGGGCACCAGTGGGCACAGTACAACAAGTTTCCTCTTTGGTGCTAAAGAGGCAAGCGCAGGCGTGGAGTCCCGAGGCATCTACCAAAGGTTTCCATTTCCATGCTACAAGACCAAGACCGCCAGGACGGCAGGACGGAGGTCATTGCTGGGCCCACCATGACATCACGACGAGAAGCTTTGCAGGTGAAGACTACCTTTTGTCAGGATAAGATGTACTAGTTGTCTCCCTTCGAATTTGGCCATTGTGGGATCCCTTGCCGCCTTCATTTTGGGGAGAGGACCAAGGCCACTATAAATAGAGACTAGCCACCACCGTAGAAGGGGATCCGGGGATCATTCAGATCATCCTCTCCCTCACCATCTCAAGAACACACCTCCTGAGGTTCTTCCTCCAATGTACTAGTTCATCCTCAGCCCACCTCTAGGCCAATTCACCACAAAGCAGGAGTAGGGTATTACACCACATGGTGGCACAAACCTGGGTAAACTGATGTGTCCTCTTTCCTTCTAGTTCATCGAGCTAGGCCGTGGGATCAACGAGTTGGAAAACTAGAGAGGTTGAGTTCTTTGCACGCACCCTAGAGTTCGAATCTATCTAGGGTCTGTGGAGCCCTAAATCCGACATTTGGCGCGCCAGGTAGGGGTGCGTTGGAGCATCTCTTGCTTTGGTCAATTCGCCACCGCTCTGCCGCTCTCATGGCTGACGCTCGTCGAGCTTGTGCTGAGCGTCGGGCCACCAGCGTCGCTCAGACAGCACCGACGGTTGACGACTGCCCTTGCCATCCCCCGTCGCTAGTGGTGAATGACGCTACCGGCCCCGCGGCCCATGAGCAATAGGCTTCGTTGTTGCATCCTTCTGTGAGGTGAGACGGGCGCACCGCACCCCTTCTCTGACTCTGGCTGCTGCTTCATCTTCCCATGATCGCCGTGGCCCGGTGAACGTGCAGGCCGCGCTGGTCATGGCATGTGAGCTTCTGCGCTATTGCCCGGTCAATGACCTCTACGAGGGCTCGCTGGACCGCATCACCGAGCTCATCAGCGCCACTGGAGAGTCTCCCGCACCATCTCGCTAGCTGCCTCACCCGCCGCCTTCCGTAGGTGATGTAGCTCACGGAGTGCCTCCTCCACCTCCCAGGCAGGATGCCATAGTCGAGCCAAGGCGGGAGGTTCCTCGGCGCGACCCGCCGTGCAGAGTGCCGGCGCATGACGATGCGAGCTGCCAAGTGGTGTAGGGGCCACAAGGAGAGGCGCGTGTGCTCCCAGCAGAGCCGTGTCAACACCGCGTGCTGCCCGAGGTGGTGGTGCACGAGCACCAGGACCTGGCTCCCCTTCCGCGGTGGGTCCCCGTGAGCGGCGGGCTGCTGTGCATTCACTCTAGAGCTGCGCCGCGTCGTCTGTCCTGGGAACTTCAAGCCAGACCTGCCTCCACGCTATGACGGCACCCCAACCCCGCCGAGTTCCTGCAGCTCTATGAGTTGAGCATCAAGGTGGCCAACGATGACGAGAAGGTCATGGCGAACTGGTTCACCATGGCCCTCAAGGACGGCATGCCTTCGTGGCTCCTGAACCTCCCTGAGGGATCGATCTCCTCTCAGGATGAGATGCGAGAGCGCTTCATCGCCAACTTCTAGGGCACTCATGACTGCCCACCGGCTGCGGGTGACCTGCCGCGCATCAAGCAGCAGCCAGGGGAGACCTTGCACAAATACTTCCAGCGCTTCAACAACGTTTGCCTCAAGATTCCCAAGGTGTCAGACGAGGCCATCATCTTGGCTTTCACGGATGGCGTCCGGGATGTCAAGATGAAGGAAGAGCTCGCCATACACAAGGACCTGTGCACCGCTCTAGAGATGTTCAACATGGCAAACAAATGCGCGATGGCCGAGGAAAGTCACCTCTCCCTCCAGGAGCTCCCGGAGGCTGACCCAGAAGACAAGAACGCCAAGGCCAAGGATGTGAAGCGCAAGGGGCCACCTGTGCTCGCGGCCGATCGAACCAGAGATGAAGCGCGGTTGCGACCACCCAGATTCATCCAAGGGCAGCCGCCCATTCTGCTTCTTCCACAACATGCGCAACCACAACACCAACGACTGGCAAGAGCTCAGGACCATTTGCGATGGGCTCCTTGGTCGTCGCCCCGAGCACAAAGACCGAGGCTACGACCGTGGAGGAGGCCGAGGCGGAGGGTGCTATGATAACCGCGACCCCCGCCAGGACTGGCGCGACCAGCCTCATGAGGACCACTGGCAAGGCCAGCCTCGCGAGGGTCCCTAGAGGGATCAGCCTTGTGAGGACCATCCTCAGGGCAACGCAGGCCTTCCTCCGCTACCGTCGCCACCAATAAGGAACGACGACCACCACCAAGATGATGGGGTTGGGGGCTTCCAAGAGCCTCGTGCAATCGCTTGCATCCTAGGTGGCGCTCAGGCCCCAACCTCCCATTGCATCTTCAAACAGTTCGCGCACGAGGTGAACGCGGCCCTCCCCAAGCTCGAGGCGATGCATCTGCTCAGGTGGTCCAAGTACGCCGCCACCTTCGACTCGGCTGATCACCTCAAGTGCTCGGCCACCAGTAGCGCCCTTTCGATGCTCTGCTCGCCCACCATCAGCAGTGGCCTCGTCACCAAGACACTCATTGATGGCGATGCAGGACTCAATGTTCTCTCCGTCCAGACGTTCGACATGCTCCAAGTGCCTACGACTAGGTCCAGGCTACCAAGCCCTTCTCAGGAGTGACCGACGGCTCCACCACCCCGATAGGGAAGATCCGCCTCCTCGTCAGCTTCGTCAAGCGCGACAACTACCGCACCGAGCTCATCGACATCGATGTCGTCCACATTCGCGTCCCATACAACGCCATCCTTGGGTATCCAGCCCTGGCCAAGTTCATGGCTGCAACACATCATGGCTACAATATCCTCAAGATGCCAGGAAGCTGCGTCATCATCACGGTCGCCTGTGACGAAAAGGATGCGGTGTGCTACCTCGCGCGTGCCTACCAGGCTGCGGCAGTCGAGAACCTAGATGACGAAGGCACCGCCTACCTCCATGAGGTCATCCCCAAGAAGAAGAAGCAACTACTCTACCGAGGACCTCAAGAGGATTGGGCAGCCGGTGGCCCTGCCTAAGGACCTGCGCCCACTGACGGTGCGCCTTCCCGTCTCGCATAGGAAGGCGCGCCTGGCGCCCCCCTCAGGCTGGGCTCGAGGCTCTCCTCTGGAGGGCCTCTGACTTGGCCAACGTCACGAGGGAGGCGCTCGGGCACCATGTGGAGGCCTGCTGTAGCGACCAGACCTCAAATAGTCTAGTCTCTGTGCATCAGTGTCATCCCTGGATCGGTCATGCTGACACGCACAGTACTTGAGGATTTATAACAGAGTTTCAATCACACACTTATTACATCGAATGTCTCAAAAGAGAACTTATTACAATAATATGGCTTAAGGCCATCTAAAAATGATAACATCGGAAGGTTTGGAAGATAAAGTGAGTCCATCAACTCCAACGGCATAGCTGAGTGAAAGACAACGACCTATGGCACCTTACTCGTCGTCTGAAAAGTCTGCAATATGAAATGTTGCAGCCCGAAATGGGTCAGCACATGAAATATGTTGGCAATGTAACACATAGAGTAATGAACAGAATGAATGCTATCACTACATGCATCTATGGCTGGTGTAAAGCTCTATGGTTACAATATTGCATAAAGCCAACTTTTTCCTACAACAAAGGAATAAATTTTATTTAACTATCATGGTGGTTGATAAACATTGAGAAGGTTCCTCCAACTCAATCCCAATTAAGCATCATCATTAAAACCAATCAAATTAATTTAGAGTGATGAGATCAACATGATAATCCAAGAACCAGATACTCAAGATGTCCATAACCGGGGACACGGCTAACCATGATTAGTTTATACACTCTGCAGAGGTTTGCGTACTTTTCCCCACAAGACTCGAACACATCCATGGTCGGAGATTCGAGACACAGTCTTTCTGAAGCTTTAACTCTCTACTCTAGGTAGACAGTACCACCTACAACCCACTACATCTGCTAATCTACCTCTTCAAGAGCTTCACGCAACTTACTCAACTATGCCAGAGCCCATATTGGCTTGTGGCTGCACACAGAATTTTCTAGAATGAATAATCTTATGATCCCTTTGAGCCTGGGTGGCGAACCGTAGGATGATCACATAGGTACTCCGGGATATCGTAGGACAACACTGGATTCTTCAGGTGCCCTAACAACCACTGGGTACTCCAGGGTGCCTCTACTAATCAACCTAGATGTGTATCTAAGTAGCCACCTTAAGTTAACCATTAATTAACAATACTCACATCTATCATGGATACACTCACCTAATCCACGTCTACGAGCATAGCATAGCAATATAAGCATAACGTAGAAGTAACTCCCAAAGGTTTGATAATAAAAGGCAATAGGTTCTACCTCATCATCTACTTCCCAAACCCACATGTTATTCAGATCCTAACCATGCAATGTTTGAGGGTTGATCTAATGCATAAAAACTGGGTAGTAAAGAGGTATGATCAAAGTGCTACTTGCCCTGCTGATGATCCGCAAAACCTGGAGACTCGTAGTACCACGCTTCGCACTCCGGGTACTCTATCGCAAACAACCAACAACATATATAAGCACTCAACTAGAAGCACTGGTAAAACTCAAATAAAAGATCTAACCAGAAAGTTCAACTGAAGAACTCCGGTTTGCAAAAAGAATCAAATCGAACGGAGCAACGAAACTCAAACTGCCAAAGAAACAAGATCCGTTTACTAATCTGGATGAAAGTCAAATTTTACAGTACCAAAATCTTGTTCAAGTTGATAAAACAGAAAGAGGGCTTCGAAACGAAGATCTAGGCGCTTGAATCACCTGATTCCGATAAACGAGCGAAAAGATAAACTAAAACAAAGATCAGGGCAGAAATCGCGATCGAAAATAACCGCGAAAAACCCTCGAAAAAGAAAAACTGACGAACAGGCTAACGAATGAACATTCGTTGTCTGCGGCTAATGGATGAACATCACTTGTTAAAACGAACGTACGGACGAACGTCTGCTATTTAACTAAACCGGAAAAAAACGAACCGATCTAAAAAAAAGAACACTAGGGTTTTTTAAAAAAACTAACGGTTTTCTCGCGAAAACCAGTGGCGGCGGCGGTTATACCTCCGGAGAGGTCAGATCCGGCGGCGGGGCGACGGAACAGTGGCTCCGGCGGCGAGCGGCGGCTGAACGGGGCGGTGGCACGGCGTCGCGGGCGGCAGCGCGGATCGCGGCGGCGGCGGCGGATCGGGCAGCGGCGGCTGGGGTTTTGGCGGGACTGGCGGGGCCTCGGTCTTTAAAGGGCCGTCCGGGTCGGAGTCCAGGTTGGACACGGCCCGGTAAGGCAGTTCACCTTTTTTTTAGATAAAACGTGATGCAGAAAAACTAATAAAAAATACTAAACGGACTCCAAAAATCCTGAAATAAATTTTCACGACCCTCTAATAATATTGCGGACAAAGTGAACATTTATTTGGGCCTCTAATGCAATTTTGAGAAATAGCAATAAAACTCCGAATAAAATACGTATTTGATTTTAATATTTTTCTCTAATATTTCTTTAGTTTGGAGAAGTCATTTTATCCCCTCTCTTTTATTTTCATATAAGAAATATTCGAAGAGAAAAATAATTAAAACCAAATGAACCTCCTTCAAAATTTGAGAAAAACTCAAATATGAAAATAACGAAATCCCCAACTCTATCCGTGGGTCCTTGAGTTGCGTAGAATTTCTAGGATCAACCAAAAATGCAATAAAATATGATATGCAATGATGATCTAATGTATAACATTCCAAATTGAAAATTTGGGATGTTGCAAACCTACCCCCCTTAAGATGAATCTCGCCCTCGAGATTCGGGTTGGCTAGATAATAGGTGCGGGTGATCCTTCCGTAGGTCTTCCTCTCGTTACCAGGTGGCTTCATCCTCGGTATGGTGGCTCCACTGAACTTTGCAAAACTTAATAACCTTGTTGCGTGTGACTCGGCTAGCAAACTCAAGAATCTTCACTGATTTCTCCTCGTAAGTCAAATCGCTATCCAACTGAATCACTTCCAGTGGCACTGTATCTCTCAGAGGAATATCGGCCATCTCTGCATGGCACTTCTTCAACTTGGAAACGTGGAACACATCATGAACTCCTGGCAAACCTTCTAGCAATTTCAACTTGTAAGCAACTTCTCCCTTACGCTCCAAAACTTTGTATGGTCCCACAAAACATGGTGCTAACTTTCCATTAACTCCAAAACACTTAACTCCTCAAAGTGGGGACACACGAAGATACACTCTATCTCCGACTTCGTAAACTGTCTCCTTGCATTTACAATCTGCATAGCTCTTCTGCCTGGATTGGGCTACCTTGAGACTATCGCGAATCAACTTAACCTTCTCTTCAGAGTCCTTAATCAAATCTGGTCCAAACAATTGACGGTCTCCAACTCCATCCCATAACAACGGTGTCCTGCACCTCCTTCCGTACAAAGCTTCAAAAGGGGCCATCTTCAAACTGGCTTGATTACTATTATTGTAAGAGAATTCTGCATACGGCAAATTGTCGTCCCAACTAGATCCATAGTCTAGCGCACAAGCTCTCAACATGTCCTCCAGAATTAGATTGACTCTCTCGGTCTATCCACCTATCTATGGATGAAAGGCTGTACTGAACTCTAGCCTGGTACCCAAAATCTCATGCAACTGATTCCAAAACTTGAGGTAAACTAGGTTCCTCTATCTGATACTATGGTCCTCGGAACTCCATGCAGACATACGGTCCTGGTCATGTATATCTTGGCCAACTTAGCACTAGTGTAAGTGGTCTTCACTGGGATGAAATGAGCTACCTTCGTCATACGATCGACTACAACCCGTATCGAGTCATAGCCTGAAAGAGTCCTGGGCAATCCCGTGATAAAATCCTTGCCTAGCTTATCCCACTTCCACTCGGGTATCGGCAATGGGTGTAGCAAACCTGCTGGCTTCTGATGCTCTGCCTTTACTCTCTGACATACATCACAAACTGCTACATACTCAGCAATATCTTTCTTCATTCCGGTCCACCAGAAACTATCCTTCAAATCCAGATAGGTATTCCCTGGGTGAATCAAGTACGTCGAAGCATGAGCCTCCTGCAGAATCAACTTCCTGCTCTCGGGGTCATTAGGCACATATGCACGGTCCTCAAACCATAAAGTATCGCGCTCATCCTCACGAAATCCTTTAGCCTTTCCTTTGCTCATCCTTTCCTTTATCTCGGCAATCTCCTTATCAGTCTTCTGAGCTTCTCTGATCTTATCCATCAAGGTAGACAGAATTTCCAATGCTGCTACATAGCCTCTCGGAACTATTTCCAAACATAGCTCGCGAAGATCCTCTGCTAACTCCTTGGGTAATCCTCCGGTCATGAGGGTATTGACATGACTGTTGTGACTCAACGCATCGGCCACTACGTTAGCCTTTCCGGGATGATAGTGCAACTTCATATCATAATCTTTGATAAGCTCCAACCATCTCCTCTGCCTGAGATTCAACTCGTTCTGCATGAAGATATACTTCAAACTCTTGTGATCCGTATACACCTCACAATGATTTCCGATGAGAAAATGTCTCCACGTCTTCAATGCATGCACTACAGCTACTAACTCCAAATCGTGTGTAGCATAAATTAGCTCATGGGGTTTAAGCTATCGTGAGGCATACGAAATAACTCTTCCTTCCTGCATAAGCACTGCTCCAAGTCCTCGACGAGAAGCGTCGCAATACACTTGATAATCCTTGCATTGATCTGGAAGAATCAACACTGGGGCTGTAACCAAACGTTTCTTCAACTCCTAAAAACTGGCTTCACACTCCTCATTCCATTTGAACTTGGTGTCCTTCTTCAACAACTCCTTCATGGGCTTTGCAATCTTCGAGAAATTCTCAATGAACCTTCTGAAGTATCCTGTGAGTCCAAGGAAACTCCGGATCTCTCCAACTGACGTGGGTGATTCCCAATTTGTCATAGTGACAACCTTGGTAGGGTCTACTGCTATTCCTTCTCCGGATATAACATGTTTGAGGAATCCAACTTCCTTCAACCAAAACTCACACTTGCTGAATTTGGCATCTAACTGATGTTCTCTGAGCTTCCCAAGTACCAAACGCAAATGTTCCTTATGCTCCTCTTCATTCTTTGACTAGACCAGAATATCATCAATGAACACCATGATGAACTTATCCAAAAACTCCATAAAAACCTTGTTCATCATATTCATGAAATATGCAGGAACGTTAGTGAGACCAAATGACATAATGGTATACTCATATAGCCCGTACCTTGTGGTAAAAGCTAACTTAGGTATATCATGCTCTCGAATCTTCAGCTGGTGGTATCCTGATCACAGATCGATCTTGGAAAATACTTTAGCTCCTTGCAACTCGTCAAACAAATCATTGATCATTGGCAGTGGCTACTTGTTCTTGATCGTCACTTCATTCAATCCAAGATAATCAACAACCATCCTCAATGATCCATCCTTCTTCTCCACTAGAAGCACTGGTGATCCCCAAGGTGACGAACTTGGGCGAAGATAGCCTTTATCCAGTAACTCCTTAATCTGCTTCTTGATTTCTTCCAAATCCTTTGCGGGCATCCGATATGGTCTCGTAGATATTGGCCCTGTGCCTGGCAAAAGCTCAATCAAAAACTCAATGTCTAGCAACTCCTCTGGAAATACATCAGGGAAATCCTTTACCATTGGTACTTCCTCATGTACAACTCCTGATAAGTAATTCACTTGAGTCCTCTTCGGCACATGCTGGGATACATACATAATCCTTCTTCCTTCTGGGGTGGTGAGCAAAATTGACTTACTGGCGCAGTCAATGTTCCCTCCATACTTCGATAACCAATCCATGCCTAATATTACATCCAGTCCTTGTGACTCCAATACTATTAGGTCTGAGGGAAACATGTAGTTACCAATCCTTAATGGTAACCGATCACACCATAGGCTAGCCATATACTCTGCTCCTGGCGAGGTTACTAACATGGGTGACCTAAGGGCTTGGGTTGGCAGGTTATACTTATCCACAAATCCCCTTGATATGTATGAATGCGATGCACCAGTATCAAAAAGAACGATTGCAGTGAATGACTTAACCAAAAACTTACCTATAACTGCATCGGGTTGCGCTTCAACCTCCTCCACGCTAACGTGGTTCACTTCTCCCCTATTGAAAGGGTTGGGCTTCTTCCCAGAGCTTCCATTGCCATTTCCATTCTTTGCTTCAGAACACTCCGTGGTGTAATGTCCATTCTTCCTGCACTTGAAACAAGTAAGTGACTTAGCTCCTTCTTGGTGGGCGTTGCTGCATTGGAACGGTTCTGGCTGTTGCTTCCTCCATTCCCATTCCCATTCTTGGGGCCACTATGGTTATGAGAACTCCCTCCATTTGAATTATGGCCTCCATGGTTATGGTGAATGTGTCCTCCCGAGTTCGGGGTAAAACCGGGCTTCTGCTGAGCTCCTAAATTGTACTTCCCTTGTCCATACTTCCTCTTGCGGTTGTCAATCTGCTGCTGCTTCCCTTCAATCATGAGAGCTCTATCTACCAACTCCTGGTAGTTGTTGAAGGTTGCGACCATCTACTGCATGCTCAACTCATCATTCAGTCGTTCCAGAAACTTCTCCTGCTTAGCGGCATCTGTAGCGACATCATCTGGGGCATAACATGCTAATTTACTAAAATCATCCACATACTGGCCCACTGTGTGTCCTTCTTGGCGCAAGTTGCGGAACTCATGCTTCTTCATGGCCATAGCTCCTACTGAAACATGGGCAGTATGAAAAGCTTGTTGAAACTGGTCCCATGTGATAGTGTCGTTGGGGTAAGTGGCTGTGAAATTCTCCCACCAAGATGCTGCGGGTCGATCAAGTTGGTGTGCGTCAAAATGCACTCTCTCCGCGTCTGTGCATCCTGCAGTGGTCAGCTCCCTTCCAATCTTGTGGAGCCAATCATCTGCAACAATCGGCTCGGTGCTACTAGAGAACACCGGCGGATTCAGCCTTAGAAAACGGGCTAAGTGATCAACATGTGGTGGTGGTGGTGGGTTGTTGTTGTTGTTGTTCCCCTGGTTCTGATTCTGGACTAGTAGGTGCATCAGGGTATTCTGCTACTGGATCAACTGAGTGAGCTCCGGCGGGAAAGCAAACCCATTGTCATGTCTCAGAGGCATCTGATGGGTTTAGAAAAGGTGAGAAAACAGAATAGAATGAGGTCTAAAGGGAAAAAACTACCCATATGCTCACGAGACAAACACAATCATATCACTTCAATCAATTCAAACAAGGGCATACAATCGGTCTAACTATCGTTACAGAAGTGCTCGAACTGTACTATATACATGGGGGAATACTACTACTGGTATGGTGGTCAACTAGAAGTTTTAATCGGTGGAAGACTCCATGATATCTGCTCCAGCTTCATCAATATAGTCATCATCACTATCGTCAGGGTGTGAGTCGGTGTCATCGATGATGATGTAGTCCTCTGAGCGAATGTCCTTGGAATCGTTGTCATCTCCTCTTGGCGCGGGGTCTCCCATGAATACTCCTAGCTTCCTTGTTAGGTCGTCATTCTTCTCCACGAGTATCGTCATTTCCTCCTCATATCCATCGCGTGTAGACTTGAGTTCTTCCTCCAGTTCCATGATCTTGGTCATTGCCTTCTTCAGGTCTATCATGCCTGCACACATCTGGTTCTCCTGGCGACGAATATGCTGGTTTAACTCCTGGATGAAAGTTGCAATGGACCTGTCCCTCCTGGTGCTGATCATTTCCCATTGCTCATCTCAGTGCCCACAAATTTGGTAGATAGTATCCTTGAGATCCTTGTGGTAAACTTCTCCAATGCGTCCCATGGTGATGTGGCTGCCATGCTCTTTCCTAGACTCCAGGTTGGTGCATCAAAGGAAAACTCTATGGGCTCAGTGACTGGCATGAACGTCCTTCCTGGTACTTGAACTCGAATCATCCAATGCTCCTCTTCTGGTAAAGTGGCAATGTAGGTCCTGGTGAAGCTTGATATTCCAATGTTCAGGTACCTAGTAACTTCCTTCAAGTGTCGTCCAAAAGGAGTGTCTTCATCCGGTTGTGTAAACTTGTTCCTTGCATCTTCCATCCTATAGGATAGAAAATGAGAGGAATAAAAAATGAGAAGAGAGTAATGATCTAGGGTTTTAGCTTAGTGATCATGGCCTACAGTCAGTGTGTGCTCTAATACCATCTTGTAGCGACCAGACCTCAAACAGTCTAGTCTCTGTGCATCAGTGTCATCCCTGGATCGGTAATGCTAACACACACATTACTTGAGGATTTATAATAGAGTTTCAGTCACACACTTATTACATCGAATGTCTCAAAAGAGAACTTATTTCAATAATATGGCTTAAGGCCATCTAAAAATGATAACAGCGAAAGGCTTGGAAGATAAACTGAGTCCATCAACTCCAATGGCATAGCTGAGTGAAAGACAACGACCTATGGCACCTTACTCATCGTCTGAAAAGTCTGCAACATGACATGTTGCAGCCCGAAACGGGTCAGCACATGGAATATGCTGGCAATGTAATACAAAGAGTAATGAACAGAATGAATTCTATCACTACATGCATATATGGCTCGTGTAAAACTCTATGGTTACAGTATTGCATAAAGCCAATTTTTCCCTACAACAAAGGAATAAATTTTATTTAACTATCATAGATAAACATTGAGAAGGTTCCTCCAACTCAATCCCAATTAAGCATCATCATTAAACCCAATCAAATTAATTTAGAGTGATGAGATCAACATGATAATCCAAGAACCGGATAGTCAAGATATCCATAACTGGGGACACGGCTAACCATGATTAGTTTATACACTCTGCAGAGGTTTGCACACTTTTCCCCACAAGACTCGAACACATCCATGGTCGGAGATTCGAGACACGGTCTTTCTGAAGCATTAACTCTCTACTCTGGGTAGACAGTACCACCTACAACCCACTACATCTGCTAGTCTACCTCTTCAAGAGCTTCACGCAACTTACTCAACTATGCCAGAGCCCATATTGGCTTGTGGCTGCACACAGAAGTTTCTAGCATGAATAATCTTATGATCCCTGTAAGTCTGGGTGGCGAAACATAGGATGATCACACGGGTACTCCGGGATATCCTATGACAACACTGGATTCTCCAGGTGCCCTGACAACCACTGGGTACTCCAGGGTGCCTCTACCAATCCACCCAGATGTGTATTTTAGTAGCCACCTTAAGTTAACCATTAATTAACAATACTCACATATGTCATGGATACCCTCACCCAATCCACGTCTACGAGCATAGGATAGCAATATAAGCATAAGGTAGAAGTAACTCCCAAAGGTTTGATAATAAAAGTCAATAGGTTCTACCTCATCATCTACTTCACAAACCCACATGTTATTCAGATCCTAACCATGCAATATTTGAGGGTTGATCTAATGCATAAAAACTGGGTAGTAAAGAGGTATGATCAAAGTGTTACTTGCCTTGCTGATGATCCGCAAAACCTAGAGACTTGTAGTAGCACGCTTCGCACTCCGGGTACTCTATCACAAACAAACAATAACATACATAAGCACTCAACTAGAAGCACGAGTAAAACTCAAATAAAAGATCTAACCAGAAAGTTCAACTGAAGAACTCCGGTTTGCAAAAAGAATCAAATCGAGCGGAGCAACGAAACTCAAACTACGAAAGAAACAAGATCTGTTACTAATCTGGACTAAAGTCAAATTTTACAGTACCAAAATCTTGTTCAAGTTGATTAATAGAAATAGGGCTTCAAAACAAAGATCTAGGCGCTTGAATCACCTGATTCCGATAAACGAGCAAAAAGATAAACTAAAACGAAGATCAGGGCAGAAATCGCGATCGAAAATAATCATGGAAAAACCCTGGAAAAAAAACAGACGAACAGACTAACGAACGAACACTCGCTGTCTGCGGCTAACGGATGAACATCGTTCGTTAAAACGAACATACGGACGAACGTCTGCTATTTAACTAAACCGAAAAAACGAACCGATCTAAAAAACGAAAACTAGGGTTTTCTAAAAAATGAACGGTTTTGTCATGAAAACCTGCGGCAGCGGCGGCGGTTATACCTCCTGCGAGGTCGGATCCGGCGGTGGAACTCCGGCTCCGGCGGCGAGCGGCGGCGGCGGGTCTCTGGCGGCGGCGGCGGGACTGGGTGGTGGCGCGGCGTCGTGGGCGGCGGCATGGATCGCGACCGCAGCTAGGGTTTTGGCGGGGATGTCGGGCCGGCGGGGCTGGCAGGTCCTCGGACTTTAAAGGGCCGGCTGGGTCGGAGTCTAGGTCGGACACGACCCGGTAAGGTGGTTCACCTTTTTTTAAAATAAAACCTGATGTAGAAAAACTAATAAAAGAAATACTAAACGGACTCCAAAAATCCTGAAATAAATTTTCACGGTCCTCTAATAATATTGCGGACAAAGTGAACATTTATTTGGGCCTATAATGCAATTTATAAAAAACACATTTTTTCCTAATTCAAATAAAATAGCAATAAAACTCCGAATAAAATACTTATTTGATTTTAATATTTTTCCTCCAATATTTCTTTATTTTGGAGAAGTCATTTTATCCCCTCTCTTTTATTTTCATATAAGAAATATTCGAAGAGAAAAATAATTAAAACCAAATGATCCTCCTTCAAAATTTGAGAAAAACTCAAATATGAAAATAATGAAATCCCCAACTCTCTCCATGGGTCCACGAGTTGCGTAGAATTTCTAGGATCAACCAAAAATGCAATAAAAGATATGCAATGATGTCTAATGTATAACATTCCAAATTAAAAATTTGGGATGTTACACGTGCTTCAACGCGCGTTTTCGCGAGGAGGGTGCATGGCACGAGGCGCTAGGTGCTCAGGAGTTCATCACCAAGGCGATCAAGGAGCTTTAGGAGGCGCAAGCCATCCATGGCGAGGGCCATCACGCACCCCCTAGTGCAGCTTCTGCCCCTGACGAGGGTAGCGAGCTGCGCGTCTGCGTCAACATCCCAGGGCTCAACAGGGTCGCGTCTCAGGAGCTCTTCTGGCCGTCCACGTTGGCTGGTGCAAGGGCCCACCTCACAGCTATGTTCGCATGCCTTTTGGTTGCTGAACAGAGTCGCCACGCACCAGTGCCACATGCGGGGCGTCCAGGCGGCTCATGAGGCCAGGCACCAGGCGATCCTATTGGAGGTGGCGTTGGATCCTCGCGAGCCCCCCGGACCTCCATAGCTTCACGAGGTTCAGGACCCGGACGGCTCGTGAGGAGCAAGTTCTGCAGCATGCGTCTCCAGCTACTCGAACACTTCTTTAGCAACAGTGCCAGGTGACACTTTTTGGTTTGTTCAGTTGGGGGCGCCCCTCGGGCTGCATTATCCCCAAGTCGCGTGGGTCCGTCCCTACGGCATGTATTATTCTTTGCATCTATCAGAACTGGCTTTACCCTATCCATGAGTTGCTTTTACGATTATCACCTGTCTGTCCGGCGCATTGACGCCATGAACTTCGTACGCCCTTGCAAACTCACCCACGACCGGCTAATGATTAAGGACTGGCACGACGTCTGTGCTGGGGTTCGTCCCTACAGCGTTGCTAAACCCAAGCGGCTGAGCTCTTGCTCGCGGACCAGCTCCCGTGCACGTCACCTCCCATGGTCCTTGGTGCCTTGTTCTCGCATGAGCTAATCGGGGGAGGATAAGTTAGGGCCCGTGACCCGGTGCCTCGCCGCTGTGGGAGCCGTGCACTGGTTGTCTTTCTTCAGGACTTTCACATGAGAAGACTGGGCATGGCGTCTGTGCTTGGGTCCGTCCCTGTAGCATTGACAAACCCAACGGCTGAGCTCTGTCTGGTGGGCCGGCCCCATTCACGTCACCTCCTGGGGTCATTGGTGTTTGGCCTTCTCATGCGATAACCTCAGGAGATTCACTCGGCGCAGGCTCACAAGTGTTCTGAATCAAATTCAGGCACAACCTGCCTTGAGGTAGGGCCTCGTGAGTCCCGCTCTGGATCACGAGTGCCCATACACACCTCCTCTAGCCCTGTCGTGCAAGCGAGGTGTCAGGGCGGGGTTGTACACGCCCCGGAGTCTCCCCTCAGAGAGATCTCCCACCCACGTACCAGTGGAAGCCCCATGCTCTACGCTGGTGGATGACACGGTTGAGGAGTGGCTATGCCCGTGTAAGAGAGGAAGCACCATGCTCCGCGCTGGTGACTAAATAACTAAGGGTAGCCTGACGGCTGTAATAACCTTAGGAGAGCCACCAGACTCGCTGCTCAGCCTCACCGCGCCGCTTTTCCCTCAGGAGAGTTGCGCGAGGGGGCTGGGCACGGGGGCTATGCTTAGGTCACGCCTGGTGTACGTCACCTTCCCAGGTCCCTCGAACCTGGTCTTCGCGCACCCCTCCTGAGCGAGAGCTCGGTGAGGAAAGATATGGAGGGTCATTCGTACGTCAAGGGGTACTCCTGGGCATCGCGACTCAGGAGCCTCACTGGTCACATAGCTCCTCACCCCTTGATCTCGTCCTAGTGATCCAAACGACCCAACGGTGGCTGAGGTATGCGCGGGGCAGGGCCCTGCTGATGCAGAATGCTAAGACCTACACCCACATCTCCCTCCTGAGGGTTGTTTGTACGTCAAGGGGGACACCTAAGCATCGCGACTCAGGAGCCTCACTGGTCACATAGCCCCTCACCCCTTGGTCTCATCCTGGTGATCCGGACGACCAACGGCTAATGAGGTATGCGCGGGGTCGGGCCATGCCAACGCAGAATGCTAAAGAAAATAGGAAAGGAAATCACAGAACCATAGCAAATTATTACAAAGCATACTGTCTCTTAAAAATCTCAGAAGCCTGAGTTCTTACGCCTGCACGAGGCATGATAAATATTGCAGGTTAAAATAGGGAGGAGTGCCATCTTCGAGCCTCTTCCTCGGCCTTGGATACCATTGTCGCCCACCTAGGGAGGCCCGCCATCGACAACATCGCCACCGTCCTTGTCAGCCGTGGCCGCTGGGTCGATATAGAGGAAGTTTGGCAGTAAGAACTCCACCTGCTCCTTCACGGCCTCGGTGGAAGTATCATGGAGCTCAGGATCCACAGGTTCGAGCAACGCACCAAGGTCGAAGCTGGGGTCCCGAAGATGGAGGTGGCTGAAGATGCGCATCACGGCCAAGGTAAAAAACATGCGAGCCTCTCCCTCCACCATGGGGCCCACTCCGACAATGATACCCTCGAGCACCGTGGCAAGCTTGGGAAGCAGCCCAGCGGGGCCCTCCTACAGAGTTGCCAGCGGCTTCTCATACCCTTCCCTTTAAAGGTCGTGCAGTGCCTTGTGGACCTCAGCTCGAGGAAAATGATGGCGTCACAACCCTCGGCGGCCACCTACTCTGCCGCGGCAAGGAGCTTGTCCTTGGACTCCAGCCAAGCTTTATCCTCGGAGACGAGCTTGGTGTGGGACGCCTGGGCCGCCTCCACCTCTTCCTTTATCTTCTCTAGGCGGTTGCACTCTGCAGCCTGTTCCTGGGCTGCCTGCTCCAGCTCGGCACTGCGGTTGGTGAGTGCAGTCTACTGGGTCTTCAGCTTCTCCTCCTGCTCCTTGAGCTGATAGGTGCAGGAGGCCTTCTCGTCGCGGAGAGCCTTCAGCTCGGCCTCCGCCGCACGGCAGCACTTCTCTACGGATGCTGCATCGGCCAATGTTGCATCGTGAGTAGCTGCGGCCACGTAGGCCACCTTCCTGCCCTCCTCGGTGGCAGCCTTGGCCTGTCCCCAAGCCGTCCTGACGGACGAGTCGGCTTGGAGCCACCACGAGACTTACCCTAGGCGGTTCGAGACCATGCGCCAGTCAGTTCCCCGAAGATCAGCCCAGAGCCGGTCCAGCATGGAGAAGGCCTCCTCTAGAGCACTGGGCATGGCAGAAGAACCATGATCCGCCTGCCTGACGGCTTGGGGAGGAGGCGGCACTGGTACCAGGGCTGGCAAAGCAACAACAACAGGGACGGCCGGGGGCTCCGGAGCCCTTGGACCCCCAGTAGGTGCGCTGATGACGGGTGCCTCCGGAGTCAGCTTAGCCGCAGAGGCGGACTTCTCCGGAGGCTGGGCCCCCAAGCCTCGAGAGGCTGACCTCGTCACAAGGAGACGCAAGGTGGCCTCTTCTTTCTGCGTCGGAGTAGCCGCGGCCGCGGCGGGTTGCTTGGCCTCGGAGGCCCTGGCCTCCTCCTTCTTCCTGTTCGTCGTCAACGTCAGCTTGGCCATCAAGGGGAAAATGTCTAAGCAATATGGCAAGAGCGGGAAGCAAAGACAAGGCGAAGTGCTTACTCATCATCAGCAATGTACGACCTCTTCCTGCCCAGGAGTGCGGCACCCCCGAGCTTTCTGGGCACAAGCTTCACTCCGCCTTGAGGGGCGGACGAGCGCGCGGCCGGCTCCATGACGGTGGCGGCCGGCGACAAGGTGGAGGCGCCGCCCCTAGGAAGCGACACCGTCCCTCCCTTCTTTGGGGTCCCGTGCTTCAGCCTCTTCAGAGGGGTGCCCCCAGACCTCATGGCAACCCTGGTGGAGCACGGCAACCCCTCGACCAGGTGCTCACCGGCATCGTCATCATCGGAGAAGGCGCAGAGGAGCTCACTCTGCCACAGGGGAGTGGTCTCCCCCACCCCCTCCAAGGTCACCTCCGAGTCCTCGTTCCCCTCCTCCTCGGAGAGCTCGTCGGAGGACACCGATACCAGGGAGCAAGGGGGTTGGGAAGGCTTCAGCGGCACGAGTCCCCGCTCGTTGAAGATAGGCATGGTGGGGCTACCTTCTCTCCATTGTCACGGTGGTACAGTGGGAAATAGGCTTCTGGGTGGTCGCCCGGGTCCTTCTCGAGCAAGGTGCGCACGGCCTTGCTCAGCTCCTCGTCGGACAGGTCATCCAGGCCCAGCTGGAGGTCGTCTTCCGCACCCTTAAGGCTCCACAAAGGGCACGAGCGCGCCTGGAGCGGAGCCAGGCGCTGCGTCAGGAACTCCCTGACGAGCATGGCCCCAGACAGCTTCTCCGCCTTCAGGTCACCCGTCATGTTCTCCAACAGCAGCTCCGCCTGAGGGTCGGTGAGCTTCTCGTGAGCCCACCGGTCCAGCTTCATCGGCAACGCGGTCGACAGCTCCAGCCCAGCGTGAGAGCGCTTGGCGTCCATGAAGATCCACTTGTGCTAGAAGTCTTCCACCCTATTCCTGGCCCTCGAGATCGCCTTGCTGTCGTTAGCTGCGATGAAGCAGACGCAGCTGGAGCACTGGGCGTTGCCCATTCGGAGGTAGAAGAAGTGGCGAAACAGCGCGACGGTGGGCGCCACTCCCACGAATGCCTCGCAATAGAAGGCGAAGATTGACAAGAGGAGGATTGAGTTGGGGTGAAGATGAAGGGTGTGGATCTGGTAATGGTTGAGGATGGTGTAGAAGAAATTGGAGAAGGGGGGAATGAGTCCAGCAAAAATGATGTGCAGGAAGAAGGGGTAGAAGGTTTCTCCCAAAGATTCCGGGTCAGCGGAGCCTACCTGGAGCACAGTCTCCCATCCCTCATTGGTGTCACTCGCCGTCAGCGGGAGCACAGCGGCAAGGTTCTTCTCCTCGGTGACGATGTATGTGTTGAGGGCCAGCTCGGGCGAGCAGGCCGAGCGCGTGGCAGGAGCTGCTGGCTTTGCTTTATCGGTCGCCATGTTCGGGGAGAGGTCGGCAGATCTGGAGGCGCTCTGAGCAGGGAGAGAAGGGGATTTGGAGCAAGACGAAGGGGAGGCAGTAAAGGCTCAATGGCGGGCACCAGCCTTTTGTCAGCCTGCGACGGTTGCCGAGGCTGCTTGGGAAAGCAAAAACGCCCACGTCCCATCAAGCGCCACACATCAATCGAGGCCGCGGGCGATTGGGGCCCGTGGTGCTTCGCCCTTGCCCTTTGGCTTCGCCTCGAAGCCAAGTCCGAGCGCGCCTTGGACCCGGGGGCTACTGTCGGTGTTCTGAGAACTGGGGTACCCAAACTTGCCTGCCTGCGGCCCACGCGTGTCTCCATCGACGGCCTGGTACGGCCCATCTTCAGCACCAACAACACAAGACCCTCGCGAGGGGCCAAGCCTCACGAGGTAGACGATGTAAAGACCTCCAAAAGGAGTGGCCTTCTCGGGCTGGCTCCTGAGGAGCGGAGATTACTATACAAGCCCTCACCTAGTGAGGTTCGGATGACGCGAGCCATGACGACTGTCGGTGTCAAAACCGGCGGATCTCGGGTAGGGGTCCCGAACTGTGCGTCTAAGGCTAATGGTAATTGGAGGCGAGGGACACAAAGTTTACCCAGGTTCGGCCCTCTCTATGGAGGTAATACCCTACTTCCTACTTGATTGATCTTGATGAATATGAGTATTACAAGAGTTGATCTACCACAAGATCGTAATGGCTAAACCCTAGAAGTCTAGCCTATGAGGTTATGATTGTTGTGGCTTAACCCTAGAAGTCCAAACCCTCCGGTTTATATAGACACCGAGGGGGGCTAGGGTTGTACAAAGTCGGCTACAGAGAAAGGAATCTACATATACGAATCGCCAAGCTTGCCTTCCACGCCAAGGAGAGTCCCATCCGGACACGGGACGAAGTCTTCTATCTTGTATGTTCATAGTCCAACAGTTCGGCCAAAGTATATAGTCCGGCTGTCCGAGGACCCCTTAGTCCAGGACTCCCTCAGTAGCCCCTGAACCAGGCTTCAATGACGATGAGTCCGGTGCGCAAATTGTCTTCGGAATTGCAAGGTGGGTTTCTTCTCTGAGTACTTCAGCATAGCCTTTCGAACATAGAAAATGTGTCTGGCTCTGCAAAAACAAGTACCACAGACAACCGTAGAGAGTATAATATTTCACGAGTCCAACCCGATGACAACTTTTTGTAGCGTGACATCATGCCACTACCCAGACATTATTCGGACCATTTTTAGCCTGCCGCTCAGTATATCGAGGTGCGGTTTCATTGTATGTCTTGTCGAAGCAGAGATCGTGTCCCCTTATCATGGGATTCTCATCAATACGGGCATGGGTAACCCAACCATGCCATCTGCACGGCGCTTGGGGAATAGGCGGATTTTGAGGCAAGCAGGGAGGCGCATAACATTTACTGCCTTTATAAAGGGATAAGGAATCATCCTCATTCACCCACGCCTTCTCCTTCCTCTGCCCATCCATTCTCGAGCTCCAGCGCCCAAGCTCTTGCCTTCTCCGCCCAAAAAAGCACTCGAATCATGTCCGGATGTGGATGGCCTCCTCCATGAAGAAGAAGGACATCAAGGAGCTTCGGGAAGCCGGTTACCTGGCCAAGGCGATCGTTCACCGACTTCCGGCTAAGGGACAGATCGTCCCTACCCCCATTGCCCCATGAGAGGGTTGTCTTTCTCACACACTTCTTCCACGGGGTGGGATTCCCCCTCCACCCATTTTGTCCGCGGACTGATGTTTTACTACGAGCTGGACTTCCATGATTTGGCCCCAACTCTATCCTCAACATCTCGGCATTTATTGTCGTGTGCGAGGCCTTTCTTCGCATCCCACCTCACTTCGGCTTATGGCTGAAGACCTTCAATGTGAAGCCGAAGGTGGTGAGCGGCCAACAAGCAGAGTGCAAAGGCGCCATGGTGGGAAAGATGCCCAATGTTACCTGGCCCGAAGGCTCCTTTGTGGAGACGGTGAAGGGGTGGCAGTCGGGGTGGTTCTACATCACCGAGCCGCGCGGCACCAACTGGGCGGCGGCCCACGAATTCTGATCCGGAGCCCCGATGCGGCTCACCTCCTGGCAAGAGAAGGGCCTGACCTGGGGTTCCTTGGACGAGCTGATTGGGCTCCAGACGTGTGTCCAGAACATGATAACCAAGAGAATCAAGCTCGTCAACGTGATCCAGGTTATGCTCATTCGCCGGGTCCTTCCATGCCAACGTCAGACTTGCTATTTGTGGGAGTTCGATCCAGCCAAGCACCAGACGCTACTAGAGATCTTCGGCACAATAGACAAAGACATCTGGAAGGTGCTCTTCAAGGCCGGCGAGACACCACCGCCCACGACCGAGGACCGCGGGCTTAGCTTAAAACGCCAGGCTAATTCGGTAAGTTCTTTCATGTTTTCAAGGTATACCCTTCACTGGTATTTTTAAGGAAGGAGTCTAAGCCTTCCTATAAATTGTTTGAAGCCTGGATAGAGATAGCGGGCGGATTAACTGTCCGACTCTGCTACCCGAAGACCAAGAAACCCCACTTCTAACAAAGATGCTGTTTTCGGTGCCTTATGAGGTGCCAAAGAAGAAGGCCAAGAAGACGGCCAAGGGGACCAGAGATGGTCTCCGTGGCAAGGGCGCTTCGGACGCAATGTCCAAAGACGTCGAGGATCACTCCTCCGTCGCCGGAGATAACAAGGAGGAGGAGGAAGAAGAAGAAATCCATTCCCCCCTGTCGGGGGAAGAAAGAAGAGGACGTCCTCCACACGCGGGGAGGCCGAGGCGTCTAAGAGGGGGAAAACTTCCCATCCGGACAACTCCACGGCGGCCGCCGACAGCGGCGGGGAGTGGGAGCCCAGGGTCAAAGCCCCTGGCCAAATCGTAAGTACCCGGACATAGTAATATATCCGGCCTTTTTACTTTATTGTGTTTAATATGATGGATCATGTACTTGCAGTCCAGCTCAATCCAACATCGATCTATCCTCCTCTTCGGAGGGATGGCTGGACCCGTCGGCGATGAACAGTGAGTCCCTTCCGACTTCCTCCTCCGCCAAGGCCGCGAACAACACCGGCGTGTTGTCTCGAAGGATCCCAGGCCAGGGAGAGGATCAGAAGGCCGTCCCAGTTGTGCCAGAGGGTAAAATCTCGGTTGCCGAACACATGGGGGGACATACCCCTATGGACACCGACGATGGTGGCCGTATCCAATTCGGCCCCCAGCCAAATACAGCTCTGGAGACCCAAGTGGCTCCGGATTCCGGCAGTCCGCCTCTTTCGAACGAGGGGGGCGAGCCAACTCCACCGGTGACCTCCGTCCATCTAGAGGCACCAGATAGATTACTGGAAGCGCTGCAAGGCGCTTCTATTGCGGAAGATCACCGTACTCTTATGAGTACGATGATGGAGAAGGTCCAGTCTGCCAAAAGCGGACAGACCGAAGCCTGCACTAGCCTTCTAATAGGCTTTGAGGTAACTAATATAATTGTAAAAATAATATCACAGTGTAGACAGTAGCCCCTGATGCTCTGTTCGGTGTTCGGAAACAAAAGCCGAACAGAGGATCAAAATATTTTTCCGCATGAGTCTAACATAAGATGTCTATGTGAATAAGAAGGCGTCATTGCTGGCTGCTGCTGCTCATACTGCAGAGGTGTCTGGACTGAAGCAGAACCTAGAGTGGGCCGAGGAAGAGCTCGGCCTCATGAAGAAGCAGCTGGAAGAAAGCAAAGGTATGTAGTAACCTACGTGTATATTTAGGAATGATGTATGGTTCGTGCTGACTAAAGCGTCATGAACTTTATTAGGGGCCACGATCGAAGTGGCGGCCCTCAAGAAGGCATTGGCTGAGGCCGAGGACAAAGCGGCCAAGGAACACGCCGCGCGCGAGAAGCAGGAGGCCCGGGTCAGCGAGGTCCAGCAAGAGCTCCAGGACGCTGTCAAGAAGTACGAGTCCTTGGAGCGTTATTCGAAGACTCAAGAGTCCGAACTTGCCAAGGCCTGCTAGAGCGTGCAAGATGCCCGAGCAGAAGCCTAGAGCACCCTCCAAGAAATCCAGGCGGCCAAGAAGATTGCGGTGGGTAAGGCTTTTATTATGCAAAGCAAGTATGTGAAGGAAACGTTCCTTTTACTTACCTAGATTTGGCGCTCTCCAAGAGCGTTTGCGGATCTGCCGCGCAGCATATTCGTTGCTGCAAAGTTCTATTGAGCTGAAGAAGGGAGCTCTATGGAGAAGCTATTCTGGTCTCAATACCTTGGACCAGAACATCCAGTGCGCTTTAGCGACCAACTGAAATAGTTGGTCGAGCTGCACAAGGCGGCCGAACTATCCATGAAGGACCTAATAGTCTGGCTATGGCCTGCTGAGCCCATGCCCAACAGCTACTTCAGACTCGTGAAGCGTCTTGTGAGTGCCTGCCCACGGCTTGAAGTTATAAAGCGGTCGATCTGCAATGAAGGTGCGCGGATGGCCTTTGCCCACGCCAAGGTGCACTGGGCGAAGATGGATGCCAAGAAGCTGATGACCTAGGGGCCTCCTGAGGGCAAGGAGCACCGCCCACCCGAGCTATATTTTGATAGTGTCCTGGAGGGATCACGCCTTGTGGCGGAGCAATGTGCGAAGGATGTTATATTCCCATGAAAACATTCATGTTATCCTGTCCTGTAATATTAAACATATCCGTTATGTAATATAATGTCTGCTAGTTTAAAATTTTACCTCCTGTGCGCCATTTACGAAAATGTGAGAGTTGGCCAGTTGTCGGCTTCTGCCCCCACATAGATAGTACGGGGGTGTTCGGGATAAATCTAAACACTCTTTACTCCACATTTTGGTCCTTAAAGGTGGTGTTTAGCGCAACGAACAAGGCAATCGGACTATACGGCTTTATCACCCTCACTTAGCCATAGGAGTTTGACAATGAGAATTTTGGTGAAGCCCCTGATATTCGGAAGGCTGAAGTTGGGGCGCTATACACGCCTAATCGAATAAAAACCGATTCCTCGCATAAAGCGGAAAAAATCTCTAAGGATTTGAAAACCTCTCGAACAGCTGACCAGCTCTCGCCACATCATGACAATCAGTGAGGGAGTCCCGGACTAGGGGGTGTCCAGATAGCCAAACTTCATCATCAGCCGGACTCCAAGACTATGAAGATACAAGATTGAAGACTTCGTCCCGTGTCCGGATGGGACTTTCCTTGGCGTGGAAGGCAAGCTTGGTGATACGGATATGTAGATCTCCTACCTTTGTAACCGACTTTGTGTAACCCTAGCCCTCTCCGGTGTCTATATAAACCGGATGGCTGTAGTCCATAGGACGAACAACAATCATACCATAGGCTAGCTTCTAGGGTTTATGTCGGTGTACTAGAGTAGGGGTACCCTAGTATCCCGAACTTGTGCACGGGCAGTCGCAGCACCCCGCGGCAAGGCTTGCCGGGTGACCACCAAGATCCTCCGTGGTTCCTTTGGAGCCATTCAAGAACAAAGTATTCAAGCCAAGGAGACAAGGCCCCGGCAAGAGGAGCTTGCCGGGAAGGCCAACCAAGACATCTCAAGGAACTTGCCGCGAGGCGCCACGCGTCCCGGCGAGGCCCGGTGAGCGACAAGCTTCCGGAGCGACAAGACAACAACCGCGGCAAGGCGCTTGCCGCGGCAAGCTACCACTCTGTACCCACGCTCCAGCACATCCACCAACGTGTCGCCCTGGGGCCTTTCCAGGCGCGCGTGGCAAGAGGTTGTGCGGCCAGCGGTGCACGGTGGCAAGTGACGCTGACAAGACCACCATCGTGGCGAGCGGTGGCGTCCCTGACGGTCCCTTTTTGCACTATTTGGGCGATGCAGACGGGCATTAAATGCCTTTGTCCCCTGCCGTCAGGGTTAGGTATGATACACTGTACAGGTAGTTGTACCAACCGCAATTCCTTTTCCATTTTTACCCTTGTCTACGTTGCCACCTGTCGGAGACCCCTTTAGCATATAAAAGGAGGCCCGTGTGCAATGTAGAAGGGGGTTCGAAGGCAGAAAAACACTCACGCTCGGTCTCGTTGGCAGCTAGTGTGTACTGTAGCACTCAGCGCTCCCGAGCAAGAACTCAATACACTCAGACATGCAGCAGTAGGAGTGTTATCTCTCCGGAGAGCTCTGAAGCTGGGTAAACTGCTCGTGTGCTTCGCCTTGATCCGCTCTTCGTGCGATCTCCGCCCCTCGCCAAACCGAAAGGGGCTCGGTCCGCCGGTCCCATAGGTGTTCGTGGATCAGTTTCCTCGACATCTTTGGCGCGCCAGGTAGGGGGCGTCGAGGTTGTGTGAACCTGATCCGGCGTTCACACGAGCTAGATCTTCATCTTCTTCATCGACATGCCACCGAAGAAGAAGGCTTCGGCGGCAGCTGTTCCGTCCACGTCGATCCCACCACCACCGAAGCAAATGAGTGGTGGGGTAGACGCCGGCGGAAGAACGGGCATCGACGAGGGAGCTCACGGTGCTGCCAGGTCCAAGGACAAGGCTGCGCAGACCTCTGCGTCCATACATGCACCGCGCCCATCTCAAGAGGCGCAGGACCGATAGCGTCATGGTATTCGCAGTGCCATACATTTGTTGGAGCAAGATCGAGATGGTGGATCTCGGGGTGCTCAAGACCAGCATGCACGCCAACATGCTGGCATGAGCGAGACACGGTCGCCTGAACGGGATACTGCTCCTTCTAACATAGTTAGAAGTCCGAGCATATCCCGCTCCTCGCACCGTTCGCCACTGCTGCCCACCACTCCAGCAGAAGCTTTGGCGCAAGCTCAACTGCTCCTGGATTACCCTCCAACGGCAGACAAGATCGATGGAAGGAGGGCCACCATTCAGAGTCTCATCGGCTTCGCCAACAGCGACACTCCGCGGCAGCCGAGTACATCGCTGCCGCGGCAGGACTGCCAGGCACGAGCCGATGGCGGCGAAACTGGTGGGGGTGCAACCACCATGCACTCTCCACCCCGAAGGCCAAGATCGCCGACTCACCGGATCCACCTCGACAGCGACTCCACCGCATCATCAGATCCACAAGCTCGTCGCGATCAACGCCAAGATCTTCACGAACGACAGCAAGAAGATGCTCGTACTCGCATCGAGCGCCGAAGAGAAGCGCGGCGTCAATCGGACCAGCGCGCTGGGCCCTCTGTCGACATGCATGCACCAGGGGAACCAGGCGACTTGCCGTACGCGGTAGGTTGCCCTGCGTTCACTCGTGAGCTGCGGCAAGTCCAGTGGCCCAGCACGAAGAATTTCTAGCCAGATGTGCCAGAGAAGTACGACGGCAAGTCGCATCCGTCGGAGTTCCTCAACATCTACACCATCGCGGTGCAAGCTGCCGAGGGGCGGGACGACAAGATCCTGGCCAACTACTTCCCGCTGGTGCTCAAGCCCAATGTTAGATCCTGGCTCATGCACTTGCCGGACAACTCCATATCCTCCTGGGCAGACCTATGCCATCAGTTTGTCGGCGCCTTTACAGGCAGCCACAAGCCTCATGGCCAAGAGAGCGACCTTCATCTGCTCGCCCAAAAGGAAGGAGAGCCCCTGCGCAAGTACATTCAGAGATTCAGCCGTGTACAGCACAACATCCCAGATGTCCACCCTGCCCCGGTAATCAGCGCGTTCCATCAGAACATGCGAAACCGTAGGATGCGGGAGGAGATGGCGATGTGCAAGATCAGAGACGTCAGTGAGCTATATGCCTTGGCCGACAAGTGTGCACGTGCTGAGGAAGGGAGGAAACTCCCCGGAGAGAATACAGAAGCAGGAGGATCTGATAGTGAGGAGGCTGCCCCGGCAAAGAAAAACCGGCGGCGGAACAACAGGAAGAAGAAAGGCAAAGATGTGCTAGTCGTTGAGCAGTCCGGCAACGGAGGTGGCACCAAGAAAGCCAAAGTTGGTAGCTCCGGCAAGGAGATTGCCGCAGGCACCAAATACCAGGCTGTGGCGGTCGCCGACAAGCAGGACGGCACCAACAAGCAGTACTGCAAGATCCACCGCACCAAGGGCCATGACCTCCAGAGCTGCAAGAAGGTCGAGCAGCTTGTCGAGCAGCAAAAGGATGAATACGAGCGACGCGACAAGGAGAAGGCCCAGGAAGGTGCTGGAGGAGCCGGCAAGAAACGTCCCGGCCGAGGAGGACGCCGCGGCAAGGCCAAGCAGTGGCAAGGAGACAAACCTCCCCGCGGCCGCGACAAGGATGAAGATGACGACGACGATGAAGATATGGATGATGACGAGACCGATGAGCAGGAGTTCCAGAAAGCCACAGAGGTCCTGTGCATTGACGGTGGTGCTTCTCTGCATACTTCACACCGCCAGCTCAAGCAGTGGGTGCGGGAAGTCAATGCAGCAGAACCACCCGTTGAGTCACGCAAGCCTCTGAAATGGTCTAGCACGCCTATCATCTTTGATATTGAGGACCACCCTGATCGCATAACTGCGGTCGGGTGCTTGCCGATGTTGGTTTCACCAACTATCCGCAACCTCAAGGTCACTAAGATGCTAGTTGACGGCGGGGCCGGCTTGAACCTGATCTCCTCCGCGGTACTCCAAAAACTCCAGATCCCTGATGGCGAGCTCGAAGAGGCTGGCACATTCCAAGGAATCAATCCGGGAAGGAGCAAGCCGAAGGGAAAGATCACGTTGCCAGTGACATTTGGCAGCGAGTTGAACTTCAGGACTGAGAGGGTCACTTTTGATGTTGTTGACTTTCCATTGCCTTACAATGGGATACTCGGTCGTCCAGCACTCGCCAAATTCATGGCAGCCTCTCATTATGCATACAACATGCTGAAGATGCCAGGCCCGATAAGTGTCATCTCTGTCCCTGGCGACAAGAAGGATGCTCTTATCTGCGCCGACAAGATCTACCGAGAAGCAGCAGCCACAACAGATCGCAAGTCACTTGCCGTTGAAGCTCCCGGGGCGAAGAAGAAGACCAAGTCCAGCAAGAGTTCTGATGCCCACTCCGGCAAGCGCACCTCTTCGGAGTGCTGTGCTACCGTCGAGAACGCACCATCGAGCTCTACTGGCAAGTGTAAGAAGACAATGGCAGCTCCACCAGAGACCAAGAAGGTGTCCGCCAAGGAGGATGGCACCGGTGGTACCTTCACCATCAGTGCCACTCTTGACCCTAAATAGGAAAGCGCGCTCGTTGCTTTCCTGCGGGCGAACGTCGACGTATTTGCGTGGCAACCGTCTGACATCCCCGGTGTTCCCAGGAAAGTAATCGAGCACCATCTTGCCATCTGTCCTCACGCGCGGCCCGTCAAGCAGAAAGTCAGGAAATAGGCAGTGGAGCGCCAAGAATTCATCGCAGAAGAAATCAAGAAATTGGAAGCAGAAGGCCTTGTCAGAGGAGTGCTCCATCCTACGTGGTTGGCCAACCCTGTAGTTGTGCGCAAGGCAAACGGGAAATGGAGGCTTTGTATCGACTTTACTGATGTCAATAAAGCTTGTCCCAAAGACCCATTTCCCTTGCCGCCCATCGACCAGATTGTTGACTCCACGGCCGGATGTGACTTGCTTTCATTTCTTGATGCATACTCAGGATACCATCAGATCTTCATGGCAGAAGAGGATGAGGAGAAGACCGCATTCATCACCCCATGTGGCACATACTATTTCATACGGATGCCTTTCGGTTTAAAGAATGTTGGTTCAACATTTGCAAGGGTAGTCCATGACGCTTTTGAGCCGCAAATACACAGAAATGTGGAAGCCTACATGGATGACATAGTGGTCAAGAGCAAGGACAAGGCGACTTTGATTCAAGATTTAGACGAAACCTTTGCAAATCTGCGCAAGATCAACCTCAAGCTTAATCCTGAGAAGTGTGTGTTTGGAGTCCCCTCCGGCAAGCTTCTCGGGTTCTTCGTGTCTCAGCTGGGAATTGAAGCCAATCCCGACAAGATCAAGGCCATTGAGCATATTGAAGCACCAAAGCGCGTCAAGGATGTACGAAGACTTGCCGGTTGCGTAGCTGCTCTCAGCAGGTTTATCTCTAGGTCTGCTGAGCGCGCCCTGCCATTTTTCAAAATATTGAAAAAGGCAGGTCCAATGAAATGGACTCCGGAAGCGGAGGCTGCACTGCAGGACTTAAAGAGATACCTGTCCTCCACTCCAACACTTGTCGCACCTAAGCCACAAGAGAAGTTGGTACTATATATAGCGGCAACCAATCAAGTGGTTAGTGCTGCGTTAGTAGCGGAGAGGGAGGCAGATGATGAGCCAGCAACCACGGCAGATGCATCCAACGACAAGCAGGGGACTTCACCGACAAGCTCTGGTCCCGACAAAGATGGATCTGCGCAGGCGCGTGAGAAGATGCAGAAAAGAATAGTGCAGCGCCCAGTTTACTTTGTCAGTTCCCTTCTGCAGGGGGCTAGGTCAAGGTACTCTGGTGTGCAGAAATTGCTTTTCGGCCTTCTCATGGCCTCGAGAAAGCCGCGCCATTACTTCCAAGCACATGAGATCACAGTCGTCACTCGTTTTCCGCTGAAGAGGATACTGCAAAATCCAGAAGCAACAGGCAGAATTGTCGAGTGGGCACTGGAACTGTCAAGCTTTGGCCTCAAGTTTGAGAGCACTTCAACTATCCAAAGTAGAGCATTGGCGGAGTTCATAGCAGAATGGACGCCAACACAAGATGAAGAAATTCCAGAAACAAGCATCCCCGACAAGGAAGCAAGCAAAGAGTGGTTGATGTACTTTGATGGTGCCTTCTCGCTGAAGGCGCCGGTGCGGGCGTGCTACTTGTTGCACCCACCGGAGAGCACCTCAAGTACGTAGTCCAGATGCACTTTCCCAAGGAGCAAGCAACGAACAATACCACAGAGTATGAAGGCTTGCTTGCCGGTCTCAGGATCGCAGCAGACCTTGGGATCAAGAAGCTCATTGTCAGGGGTCACTCACAGCTTGTCGTCCGCCAAGTGAACAAGAATTATCAAAGTCCGTTGATGGAAGCTTACGTTGATGAAGTGAGAAAGCTAAAGGAGCACTTTGACGGCCTACAGATGGAACATGTTCCAAGAGCTCAGAACGACATTGCCGATGGCCTGTCGAAGTGCGCCGCACTTAGGTTACCTGTGGAACCCGGGATCTTTGTGCTCAAACTGACTCAACCGTCTGTAACGCCATCAACCGGACAAAGCAAGAAGAGGAAGTTGATTTCTGGTGACTATTTTCCGGCATAGCTCCCCGAAGCCGCCGCCAAGAAGGTCCTCAAGATCGACACCAAGGGTGCTGAGGAGCAGTCTGCTCCGGCAAGCCCTAGGGTTTGTTCCGTTGAAGCAGACGCTCCCGACAAGTTTTGCTCTGGCAAGCTTGCCGGGGAACGTCAAGCTCCGGCTGAGCCGCAGGTTCTCGCCGTAGAAGCGGATGTTCCCGCAGCAGCAGATGTGCCATTAGTCCTTGTTGTCGAGCCGCAAGCTCCAGCATGGGCACAGCAGATTGTCCTTTTCCTTCAGACAGGAGAACTTCCCGAAGAGTAAGAAGAAGCGGAAAGAGTAGCCTGGCAGTCAAGTATGTACCAGTTTGTCGACAACACACTGTACAGAAGAAGACTCAATGGCGTGAAATTGAAGTGTATTCACCGGGAAGACAGACAAAAGCAGTTGGCAGAGATACATGGAGGCATATGTGGTCACCACATTGGCGCAAGAGCACTTGTCGGCAAAGCGTTCCGGCAAGGTTTCTTTTGGCCGACAGCCCTCCAGGATGCAACTGCACAAGTAACCAAGTGTGAAGCGTGCCAGTTCCATTCCAAACAGATACACCAGCCAGCTCAAGCTCTCCAGACGATCCCTTTATCCTGGCCATTTTCGGTCTGGGGGCTCGACATCCTCGGCCCCTTTCCCCGAGCTGTCGGGGGCTTTGAGTACTTGTACGTTGCAATCGACAAGTTCACAAAGTGGCCAGAAGTGGAAGCAGTGAGGAAGGTGATAGCACAGTCAGCGGTCAAGTTCTTCAGGTCGATTGTTTGCCGCTTCGGGATCCCTAACAGGATCATCACCGACAACAACACGCAATTCACGAGCCGCACCTTCATGCAGTACGTCCAAGATCTTGGCGCCAAGGTCTGCTTCGCTTCTATTGCTCATCCAAGAAGTAACGGTCAAGCGGAGAGAGCGAATGCTGAAGTGCTGCACGGGCTCAAGACCAGGATTTTCAACAGGCTGCGCAAGTGTGGAAAGAACTGGATTGAGGAGCTGCCGGTGGTTCTTTGGTCGATCAGGACGATGCCAAATCGAGCCACTGGCCAGACACCTTTCTCTCTAGTCTATGGAGCAGAGGCAGTTCTCCCCACGGAACTCATATACGGGTCACCTCGAGTGCTCGCTTATGATGAGCTTGAGCAAGAGCAACTGCGACAAGATGACGCGCTGCTCCTTGAGGAGGACCGTCTTCAGGCTGCTGTACGAGCTGCTCGATACCAGCAAGCTTTGCGCCGCTACCATAGCCGCAAAGTTAATGCCAGAAGTTTCGAGGAAGGCGACCTTGTTCTTCGGCGCGTTCAGTCCGCCAAGAATTCCAACAAGTTGACGCCAAAGTGGGAGGGCCCTTACCGGGTGAAACGATTCACTAGGCCTGGCACTGTCCCCTTGAGACCGAAGATGGCATTCCGGTGAGCAACTCCTGGAACATTGAGCATCTTCGTAAGTTTTACCCGTAAGGCGCGGTTGCCGGAACCTGTTCCGGCAACCACCTTTTGTACAAGTCTTGCGGATGTTGCATGTAATCCTTTGTACGAAGCCGGGCGCAGACCCCATGCATAAGTAAAGCTCATGTGCTCCGCACATCTTGTCAATTTCATGCTTTCTACTTTGCATGCATTATCTGACACTTTTGTGCAACGCCTACCCCCGGTAAGCAATAACGATCCATAAGGCTCCATATCTTTATTTTCTCTTCTTTCTCTTTCTCAAAGAAAGGAAGGTTCCCTCGCCCACAAGTTTGCCGGGGGGAAAGGAGAAGATAATGGTGTGGACCAAGCATCGTTCGAGGAAGTTTCGCCTTACCGGGAAGCAAACGACAGAAAAGCTAAGTTGCTAAAGTTTGAGCAATCAGTTTTAAATTTCTTAAGTTATCTTCCTCGAACGACCGTGCTTTGTATGGAAAACCTATGCGCGGAGGAACCAACTCGTAGCTAGTTGCGCCCTTACTTTGTTTCGAGTCCGCTCAACAACTTAAGTGAGCTGCGACTAGTTGCGACAAGGTTTCTTGTCGGAAGCGGCACCGACAGCAGGCTGCTGACGTCCCGCACCTCCACGCGCCTCGGCTCCGCCGCTCCACCGCTCTTCAACTTCAGCCTTCTCGAGGAGGAAGGCTTTCTGCTCCTCGGCGACTTGCTCCCGCTCCTCTGCCAGGGACCGGAGAGCTTCCTGCCTGAGACCCCGGAGCTCCTCCGCGCGCCTCTCGATGTCCACTCCCGCCTTCGCGACAAGCGCTTCTCAGGATTCCAGCTTGGCCTGCCGGGCGCGGTAAAGCGACAACAGCTTCCACAGCAGCCGCTCCTCCTCAGGCTCGTCGCTGCTGCTGCTTGGCGCGTCGACCAGCGTCAGCCCAGCGGAGGCGAGCACCTCTCCATCCAAGATCTCTCCTTCGACCGGCGCCCTGGAGCTTGACGCCCAGGGGAGCTTGATAAAGATGCCGTCGCCGGCCTTCAAATAGGCGCCGGGCTGGGGCTCTTCGGAGCCTGGCGCTGTAGTAGCGACGGAGGGATCGGCGGTCGGCGTAGCGCCTGACGCTCCTGCGGCCTCGGGGCCGTCAGTGCGATCGCCGGATCCCTCGCCAGCTTCTGCGGCGGCAGCTTTGGCGGCCTCTTCGCCGGCGGGATCATCAGCGCCGGCTTCTCCTTCGGTGGAAACGGCATCATCGGTATTGCTGCGCGCGTTCTCCTCGCCGGCGACCTCGGTTTCCATCGGCTCCGTGGCAGATGGATCTGACAAACGGAAAAAGGAGAAAAGTCAAGCAAATATCCAAAAAGAAAATCAGAAGAAGAAGAACCCCAGGGAAGTTTTTCAAGCAAGAGGATTACCTGTACTAGGATCTGCTGTCATGGTCTCAACCATCGGAGGGTCGCTGGTGCTGTCCCTTGCCGGAGAACTGTCCCTTGCAGGAGAATTCTCCCTTGCCGGAGAACTGTCCCTTGCCGGAGAATTCTCCCTTGCCGGAGAACGCTCCCTTGCCGGGGAATCATCCCTTGGCGGTGTAGTCAAAGCAGATGGCATTTCGGGAGCGGCTTCCGGGCACTCCTGGTGAGGCTGCTCTGCTCCTACACAAACCAACAGTCAGATATCAGCAAAGAAAGAGCACCCATGCGCGCCTGATAGCAGGAAGTAAACTATATACTTACGCTGGGGGCTGCGCTGGGGGCTGCTTTGGGGAAAAGTTGCCGGCTCTGGCAAGGTGGTCTCGGACACGCCCCCTGCCGTCGCGGTGGGTTCGTCCTCGATGACAATCACCGGGACCTTGGCTCTCTTTGCCGCTCTCTGGGCCAGAGTCCTGAAAAGGAATGGGTTCGGAGTAAAGCAAATCAGATACAAGACAAAACAGCAAGAATTGAAGAACTACAAGTACAGCAAAGAATCTTACTCTTCTTCTTCCTCGTCGGAGCTGAGCGCGGAGAGATCGAAGTCCGGCTCGCCTCCGGTGCGACGAGGCGGAGGAGTAGGTTCCCTTGTCCGCTTGGCAGGAGCAGTAGCGGTGGACTGGGAAGACCCCGCTCCAGTTGCCGCAGCGGCGTGAGGCGCTCCCGCGGCAACAGTGCTTGCCGCGGTAGAGCGTGTCGCACGGCACGGCGGCTGTTGACTCGTCTGCCGCCCCGCTACGTCCCCGGCCTTGCGGAGACGCCTTCTGGGTGGAGCTGGGGGCTCCGCTTGCGGCGAGCTGGCTGAAGGTGGGGAGGAGGAGGAGCCGATCTTCAACGAGTCGCTCGCGCCCTCGGCGGGCTCGCTCGACTTAGCTTCAGGCCCGACAAGCTCTTCCTCACCGGCAAGCTCCTCTCGCTCGACAAGGCTTGCCGCCTCTGCTACCTCTGCCTCCTCTACGGTGAATCCGAACTCGCCTGCGGCAGCGGCTGCTGCCGCCTCTTCCAGCCTAGTAGCGATGCGCTGCATCTCTGCATCGGTGGTGTCGCGAGTAAGGCTCTTCTGTTCATCGGAGCGGACCGGCACTTCTACCAAGCCGTCAAAGAAATCCCGCACGACGTCGTCTGCAGGCTCTTGCCAAGTTGGGACAATTCCATGCGAATCGCACAGCGGCATCATTGCACAGATGCGGTCGAGCGAGGAGTTGTTGCACAGCGGAACAACACCCCTCGGCAACATGAATGCTTCGGGATGCTGAGGATCGCGCTTGAACAGTTCTAGGATCATCGCGTCCAGTTCCAGGACAGTGAAGTTGAAGTTGAGGCCCGGGCGCAGCCTCATGATATCTGCCGCATTCTGGAACTCCCAGGCGGGTCTCCTCCTCTCCTGCAGGGGGGCGATGCGGCGGCGAAGAAAATCTGCGCCAACGGCGCCTACGGTGAGCCCGGCAAGCCTGAGGCGTAGGATCCGGGTGACGGCAATCTTCAGCCTATCGTCTTCCGGGGCCACGTTGCTCCAATCATTGCCGCGCGCTATTGGGGCTTGGCGCTGGGCGATAAATGGCTGCGGGTTCTCCTCGACAATCCAGCACCATTCTGCTCTCCATTCCTCCCGCTTGCTGCGGAGCTCTCCCTCCAGATAAGATTCCTTCTTGCCAGCTCTCGAGATCCAAGCGATTCCGCCGGAAAGAGGCTCCCCTCTCTCAACTTGGGGCATAAAGAAGTGGCAGAAAAGAGCTACGTTTGGATAGACTCCGACAAAGTTTTCCCAGAGATGTGCGAAAACTGCCATGGTCAGAACAGCATTGGGGGTGAAGTCAAGGAGGCGGAACCCGTAGGTGTTCATGATATCGCATAAAAATTCAGAGAAAGGCGGGCAGAGCTCGTAGTAGAAGAACAGCGCGAAGAAAGGGTATCCATTCGGAGCTAGTTCTGAAGCGGCAGCTAGGAGTACCTTCGTACGCGGATGCGCTCGCGTCTCCGTCGACCAGAAGAGGTAGTAGTACTCCCTCAGCTCCTTCGCGTCGAGCAGGGGGGGGGGGGAGATTGCCTGCTCCTCGGCCGACTTCACGACCTTCCCCTTGTCGGCTTTCGGAGCCATGGCGGAGGCGGTGGGGGAGATCGACGGCGTTGGTGATGCTGGTGGCGATGGGGGGCGAAGCGCTGCTCTCTTTCAGCTTTGGGAAGAAGGGGGGAGCGGCGGAGATTTCTGAGATTGGAGTAGCAACCGGCGAGATGGGTGAACTGCCCCTGTTTCCCCTGCTTATAAAGAGGAAGGGGGCGGGCGTTCCGTCTTTCCGAATAAAGAAACCACCCACGATCTCTCCCACGACGCCGCATTCGACGCGTGCCATTCGGGGAGGGTGCGGTGGATACGGAGTAAGATACGGCGTAACCCAGGCCGCGCGTGCCCATGCCCTGTTTTGGGCCTGGCCCAACAGCGCTCGGTGCCATGTGTGGCCCAGACCCGGGGGCTCCTGTCGGTGTACTAGAGTAGGGGTACCCTAGTATCCCGAACTTGTGCACGGGCAGTCGCAGCACCCCGCGGCAAGGCTTGCCGGGTGACCGCCAAGATCCTCCGTGGTTCCTTTGGAGCCATTCAAGAACAAAGTATTCAAGCCAAGGAGACAAGGCCCCGGCAAGAGGAGCTTGCCGGGAAGGCCAACCAAGACATCTCAAGGAACTTGCCGCGACACGCCACGCGTCCCGGCGAGGCCCGGTGAGCGACAAGCTTCCGGACGTGACAAGACAACGACCGCGGCAAGGTGCTTGCCGTGACAAGCTACCACTCTGTACCCGCGCTCCAGCACATCCACCAACGTGTCGCCCTGGGGCCTTTCCAGGCGCGCGTGGCAAGAGGCTGTGCGGCCAGCGGTGCGTGGTGGCAAGCGATGCTGACAAGACCGCCATTGTGGCGAGCGGTGGCGTCCCTGACGGTCCCTTTTTGCACAATTTGGGCGACGCAGACGGGCATTAAATGCCTTTGTCCCCTGCCGTCAGGGTTAGGTATGATACACTGTACAGGTAGTTGTACCAACCGCAATTCCTTTTCCATTTTTACCCTTGTCTACGTTGCCACCTGTCGGAGACCCCTTTAGCATATAAAAGGAGGCCCATGCGCAACGTAGAAGGGGGTTCGAAGGCAGAAAAACACTCACGCTCGGTCTCATTAGCAGCTAGTGTGTACTGTAGCACTCAGCGCTCCCGAGCAAGAACTCAATACACTCAGACATGCAGTAGTAGGAGTGTTATCTCTCCGGAGAGCTCCGAAGCTGGTTAAGCTGCTCGTGTGCTTCACCTCGATCCGCTCTTCATGCGATCTCCGCCCCTCGCCGAACCGAAAGGGGCTCAGTCCGCCGGTCCCATAGGTGTTCGTGGATCAGTTTCCCCGACAGTTTAGCCTCCTTGATCTCGTGGTAGATCCACTCTTGTAACACACATCATCAATATTAATCAAGCAGGACGTAGGGTTTTACCTCCATCAAGAGGGCCCGAACCTGGGTAAAACATCGTGTCCCTCGTCTCCTGTTACCATCCGCCTAGATGCACAGTTCGGGACCCCCAATCCGAGATCCGCCGGTTTTGACACCGACATTGGTGCTTTCATTGAGAGTTCCTCTGTGCCGTCACCATCTAGAAGGATGCCTTTTCC
Source organism: Triticum aestivum (assembly GCF_018294505.1). NCBI lineage: Eukaryota > Viridiplantae > Streptophyta > Magnoliopsida > Poales > Poaceae > Triticum > Triticum aestivum. The sequence goes on along the minus strand of NC_057813.1, from coordinate 255,262,451 downwards.
CGTCTTTAAAGACGGCGCCGTCGTCAAGGGAGCTTTGGCCGCCGGCCAGACTATCCGGCTAGGCGGTTTTCTCATGACCGCCTGTTCGGCCACCGCCCCTACAATGACCTCTCAAGTCATTGAAAGCGATCTTCACGTCAGCTCGGAATTCGCCGAGCAGCTAGATCCGATTGAGCTCTCCTCTGTAAACCAGCTCTTGGATCGGATCGCCGCCCTGGGAGTCGCCACCGACTACGATCAGATTGGGCTTAAAACCGATCTGAGAGAAATTAACTCTCCCCAGGCTACCCACCACGTTGTCGTGGTAGAGGAACAATGCGGCAACTCTTCTTCTATGTTAAAATTCAACTGTGTCCAGATTCCGGATCCCTCCATGATGGATTCCGGCGGAAGGACGGACGCTAATCAAATACTGAACCTAAAGTCAGGCATCGGACCAGATCCGTTGGAAAGCGCTCAGCAAACCAAGCTTCCGAATCCGGAAGCTTCTTGGCCTTTGAGCCTCGGATCGGGCGGGGTTCCGAACTTAATTCCACCCGCCCACCCAAACATAAGCGATCTATCTCAAATACGGCAAGAGCCCGCTAAAAGAGTACATCATTACTGGGCCAGATTCCTCCTGGTTATGAACAGGATAAAGGACTGCCGTGAAGACAGCGCGATCTCAATCTTGTGCAACAATTGCACGGAAAAGGGAATCATAAACTCCATCAGTCGTCGTGAAGTTTCACGCTTCGCCGACCTAGCGACCATTGTACGAAAATACTGCGCGATGGAGAGTGCCTGGAAAACCGAAACCATGTTTTGGGACAATCCGGCCCTGAATAAAACCCTAGTCCGAAATAAAAGGGTGCGTCATACTCAAGCACCTGGGTTAAAAACCAAAAAGCAAAAAACCCCTAAAGGGTACGGAACCGTACTAGAGGGATGGCTCAACGGACCCTGCAAAATCCACAGTACGGAGGGCGCCACTCCAACACACAGCCTTCGAGCATGTTGGATACTACGGCAGGTGGCCAAAAGTGGCGTGGGCTTTTTAGCCCCGGGCAACCAACCCAACAGTACCAGTACGGTATTAACAGTCTTCGAGACTTTCGCATCAAATAACGTGCAGAAACGAACAATCTGCAGCCTCGCCGAAGTCTACCAAGTAGCAACAACAAATCCATGGAGCGACACGGCTATCACCTTTAACGCCAGCGACGAACCTAAATTCCGAACAGCTAGAGCATCAGCCGCATTGGTCCTCAGTCCGACAGTGGACGATTTCCGTCTTACTAAGGTACTCATGGATGGCGGCAGCGGACTAAACCTCATCTATGAGGAAACCCTTCAAAAAAATGGAAATTGACTGGGGCTGCATCGAGCGAAGCAGCACAACATTCAGAGGGATAATCCCTAGTCGAGAAGTACGTTGCATAGGAAAAATCACACTAGATGTAGTGTTCGGCTCACCGGACAATTACAGGTCCGAGGAGGTCACCTTCCAAGTGGCCCCATTCGGCAGCGGATATCACGCTTTGTTAGGGCGAGAGGCATTCACAATCTTCCAAGCTATACCCCACTACGGGTACATGAAGCTCAAAATGCCCGGACCCAATGGGATAATCACTCTTGCCAGTGATCCAGATACAGCACTCCGCGCTGAAAATAAGACAGCCGCACTGGCCCTAGAGGCATTGTCCGAAGCCCTAGCGGCAGAGGAACTAACTACGCTGCGCTCCACGGTGGATAGGGACGATGTGATACTCGATAAGAGGTCCAAGTCCACCTCTTTTAAACCAGCAGACGAAATAGTCAAATTTCAGGTCCATCCAACGGACCCCACAAAGACGGCCTCCATTGGGGCACAATTAAGTCCTGATGTCGAAGCCGCACTACGAGAATTCCTTCGGGAAAATTGGGACATTTTTGCCTGGCACCCTTCAGACATGCCAGGAATCCCACGCAGGCTGGCAGAGCACAGCCTAAACATCCTAAAAGGATTCAAGCCGGTCAAACAAGCTCTTCGGCGATTTTCCGAACCCAAAAGACAGGCAATGGGAGAGGAGCTAGCCAAACTCTTAGAAGCCGGATTCATCAGAGATATAAAACATCCGGACTGGCTAGCCAATCTAGTAATGGTACCAAAAAAGGACAAATCCTGGCGCCTCTGCGTCGATTTTAAAGACCTTAACAAGGCCTGTCCAAAGGACCCTTTCCCCCTCCCTCGCATCGACCAAATCATCGATGCTACCGCAGGGCACGATTCATTGTGCTTCCTCGACGCATACTCCGGATACCATCAAATCAAGATGGCGGAGAAAGACCAGGCCGCAACGGCATTCATTACTCCATATGGGCCATTCTGCTTCAACACAATGCCCTTCGGACTCAAAAACGCCGGCGCAACATATCAGCGCATGATTCAAACATGTCTGGCTACCCAGATAGGCAAAACAGTAGAGGCATACGTAGACGATGTGGTCGTCAAGACCAAACACGTCGAAACTCTAGTAGAAGACTTGAGGGTGACATTCGACAACCTCCGAGCATATGACATTAAGCTCAATCCGGAAAAATGCGTCTTCGGCGTACCAGCCGGAAAGCTCTTGGGCTTCATCGTATCCGGTAGAGGAATTGAAGCAAACCCGGCCAAAATCCGAGCTCTGTCACAATTGGATATTCCAAAGGACCTCAAGCAAATACAAAAACTAACCGGATGCGTAGCGGCCTTAAGTCGCTTCATCTCCCGTTTGGGAGAAAAGGCTCTGCCCCTCTACCGCCTCCTCCGGCGCACCGAACATTTCGAATGGACGGATGCTGCCACAGCCGGACTCGAAGAAATAAAGGCCATACTGGCAACAAATCCGGTCCTGGCCGCGCCCAACCTGGGCGAACCTATGTTATTATATATCGCAGCAACACATCAAGTTGTCAGCGCGGTACTCGTCGTCGAGCGAGAGACAGAAGGGCACAGATTCCCTCTTCAAAAACCAGTGTACTACGTATCCACTGTTCTAACTCCATGCAAGTCCCGGTACCCACATTATCAAAAGATAGCGTATGCGGTGTTCATGGCATCCCGGAAGCTGCGACACTACTTTCAAGAGTGTTCCATAACGGTGGCCTCCGAAGTACCTCTCAACGATATTATAAACAATCGCGACGCAACGGGCAGGATTGCAAAATGGGCTATTGAGCTCTTACCATTTGACATAACCTATAAACCACGGCGAGCTATAAAGTCGCAGGTTCTGGCTGACTTCGTCGCCGAATGGACCGAAGCCGAACTCCCTAAAGAGTACGGCGCATACTCCAATTGGATCATGCATTTCGACGGATCCAAAATGTTGGCTGGCTTGGGGGCTGGCGTCGTCCTGACGTCCCCAACTGGAGACACAATCCAATACGTACTTCAAATAATGTACATGGACTCCAACAACGCAGCCGAATACGAGGCCCTTCTACATGGCCTCCGGATGGCAATCTCCATGGGCATTCAACGCCTAGAGGTGCGCGGGGATTCAAACCTTGCAATATCCCAAGTAAATGGAGACTTTGACGCCAAAGATCCAAAAATGGCAGCTTACCGCAACGCCGTCCTAAAAATGTCAGCTCGGTTCGAAGGACTCGAATTCCACCATGTAGCCCGGGATAATAACCAGGCAGCAGACGTGTTAGCACGCATCGGCGCGAAACGAGACGCCGTCCCTCCAAACATCTTCCTGGAACGGCTCTTTAAGCCATCCGTGTTATGGGAAGAGGAGTCCGGAAATAACAATCCGGAGCCAGCTGCATCACCTAACTCAGACCATTCTGACACAATCGGCGGCTCAGCCAATGAAATAACACCTTCAGCTCACGAAATAATGGCAGTAATTGCCCCGTGGACAGAACCATTCCTAGCCTACTTAATTCGGCAGGAACTTCCCGAAGACCAAAATGAGGCCCGCTGCATAGTTCGGCGATCTAAAGCCTACAAGGTCCATGAGGGAGAACTTTATAAGAAAAGCACAACCGGAGTCCTTCAAAGGTGTATCTCCGAAGAGGAGGGGCGGAATCTCCTGGCTGAAATTCACGCCGGACTCGGCGGGCACCACGCTGCAGCCCGGGCCCTTGTAGGCAAGGCCTTCCGTACAGGATTTTATTGGCCGACAGCCCGGGCAGATGCTCAGGACTTAGTCCAACGATGCGTCGGTTGCCAGCTCTTTGCTAATCAGAGCCACATGCCACCCACCGCCCTCAAAACTATACCCATTACCTGGCCGTTCGCGGTCTGGGGGCTTGACATGGTTGGACCCCTTAAAGGGGGAACCCACAAGCACAAATACTTATTGGTCATGGTGGACAAATTCACCAAATGGATTGAGGCCAAGCCGGTTAAAACGGCAGAATCCGGACCGGTGATAGACTTCATATCCGGGGTAGTACACCGTTTTGGCGTCCCCCACAGCATCATCACTGATAACGGCACGAACTTCACGGCCGACGAGGTTAAACTCTGGTGCAAAAACATGGGCATCAAGCTCGATTACGCTTCAGTCTATCACCCCCAAACTAACGGTCAAGTCGAGCGAGCAAATGGTCTAATCATGAGCGGCATCAAACCCAGACTAGTGCGGTCCCTCAAGGAATCTAACACGCACTGGGTAGAGGAGCTCGACTCCGTACTCTGGGGACTGCGGACCACGCCAAACCGAACTACTGGATTCACACCATTTTTCATGGTATACGGCGCAGAGGCAGTTCTGCCCTGCGATATAATTCATGACTCACCTCGTGTGCGCATGTACGAAGAAAGAGAAGCCGAGTTGGATCGGCAGGACAGTTTGGACGCCTTAGAGGAGGAGCGGGACGTGGCAAAGGCTCGTTCCGCATTTTATCAGCAGCAGGCTCGAAGATATCAAAGCAGAGAAGTACGGGCCAAAACTTACAATGTCGGCGAACTCGTTCTACGCCTGCCGGACAAGAAAAAGGACAAACTTAAGCCCAAGTGGGAAGGTCCCTTCATCATCGACCAAGTCCTGACCGGCGGAGCATACCGTCTACGTAAAGCATCTGACAACCGACTCGAGCCGAACCCATGGAACGCAGCCCGTCTCCGAAGATTCTACGCCTAAACACCGGACTCAGAGTTCGTCTCACTCCCCCGTCCACCTTTTTATATTTTTTACTGTCTCTTGTCCCCCTCCTTCTTCCCACTTTTTTTCAATACCTTTTATAGGCTGATTTGCGCTTTGTTCGCACACACTTGATGTGCTCCTAGCACTCATTATACCTGGGGGCTTCTTTACCAGAAGCTTATTCATATGGGCTTCACGCCCAATACATGTGTCATACTTCCGCATGTACCTTTTATTCACCATTATATGCATCGATATGACTTAAGTTTTGGCCAAGCTGGGTTGCCTGGCTCCTGTGCTTACCCCTACGTTCCCGATTGTTCGGCTAGGAGGTAAAGGGAGCACCTCTGCGATTGTTACTGCCGGGTCAGCCGGATGTGTACCTCAGACTGGGTGAAGCCGAAAGCTAGCGTTCTTAAGAGAATATTCGGTCGGTGACTTGAAAGATGATTTATTACTTACTTATTTATCTGCCCCCAGATGCTTTTTCTGCTATTTTCGCAGTCCGGCATTGCACCTTAGGGCATGCCTCCCAGGGAAAGGAACCCTTAACGGAACTATTCTCCCTGGAAGATGTTTCTTACTAACCATGTAATATAACATAACTAGTTGGGCACTTGTCTGATAAAGCAATTATGACCCCGACGCCTTGTCTCCATGCATGCCCCGGTTCTTTTATAACCGTAAGGGTATTCGGACACACTCCGGACTGTTGGGTCCCGAGGTTGAAGCGAAACGGTCCGCAAAGACAAACGATCTACAATCCGGCTAGAAGGCATTTTACATGTCATTTCAAATTACATCGTCAAACCGACTGATTGTACTCCTCCTCAATCCCATCTAACAGGCTGTCTAATTTACAGTCCTGTTGGGAATATTTCGCGGCCAGTTCTACTTGGCCGTACATCAAGCTCACAGGGATCTCCTTCCCATCAGGCCCCGCAGGTCCGACCTCGGCCATGTGGTTTGGGTCAGCCTTCGGGTAGCGCGTCTTCACCATGGCCCAGGCCTCCCTGGCGCCCTGACGGCAGGCCGATATCTTCCACAAACGGAGGCGTCGCCGTGCTCCCTGGAGCTTCTCAGCAAGCTCACCAAGGCCCTCGGGTAGGGAGACGGATGGCCATAAAGCCTGAACGACGCCACTCATCGCCTGCCGAACACGTTCGAACAATTGCACCAGCTCGGGAAGTTGGTCACCCGTTGACCCAGGCATTTCCTCCGCAGGGCGACCTGTGAGCACACCTAAAGACATATTTCTGTCAATCGACTTCCTCGCCGAATTCTTCTTTTCAAAGGAATTTGCTCAAGCACTTACTATAAATGCCGCGACGAAGCCGCTGATTCTCCTTCACGGAGCCAGACAGCTGGGCCCGAACACCTTTCAGCTCTTCTCCTAGCTGGGTGTGGGCATCTTGGAGCTTGTTTCTCTCCTGCTGCACCTTCATAAGCACCCTCTCGCCGGCCTTTAGCTGACGCAGTAGCTGTTGCTTGTCCGGATCTAGTCCGGCGCCCTCTGCAATATTATTGTCAGATTCACGCCGCACTTTGTTAATTAATCATCTTTTCAAAGTACGTCTTACCAGCGGGGGTCTCTGTGGCTCCCCCTGTGGCGGCCAGTGCGGCCTCAAGTTGGGCCTTGCACTCTTGGAGCTCCTGGGACAGATGGGTATTCTTCTCCATAAGATCCTGCATAAAAATTGATCCTTAAATCAGTTATTTTAACTATTTTAAGTCTCGGGGGCTACTGGCATATATAACTATTAAAATTACTTACACGTATGTCTTTCACATACTGCTCCGTGGCTCTGGTTAACCCATCTTGAGCGGCACGGAGGTGCGCGTTTCCCGCATCAAAGGCATTTAACGCCTCCAGGGAGAAACACGCGTCACGAAGAACTGTCCGGCGACGCCTGTGATTCATGGCGCTCTCCACCTCAGACCGGGTGGCGGACAGCCTATCGGCATCCTCCGTCGGAGGAGCGTCCGGCTCATGCCTTGTATTCGCCTCCCCTCCCGGGCCATGCGTTGGAGCATGGCTGGCGGAGGCTTGATTGGTAACCTCTCCGGACACTGTCCGGCGAGCGCTCTTTCTGGAAAAGTTATGAGCATTAATATACCTCCTAGGAATCCTTCCCTTAAAAATAGCGGTGCTCCGTACCGTTGCGGCGACGTTTCAGTTCGCGTCGCACTCCTCTTCCGCCTGCTGGGCTGGACTGACCCTTGTTGGCCGGCCACCGCGGGTTCGGCTTCCCGCCTTAAAGGCACCTCCTGCGATGCACCATCAGTATGGGATGGTCAGAATTGAGCGCAGATCAAATGATGGTGTCAAGACCTCGGTCGTAGTCACCTGGGAGGCCGGAAATAAACCGAGGTAGTCAGCCGTAATGGCGACTAGGGCATTGTCCATGCTAAATTGGTCGAACACCCTATCGATCAGCTCCACCTTTATGTCCGGATCCTCTTCGGAGGTCGGATCAAGGGATCGTTTTGGATCCTCGGGCTGTGGAGTTAGGCTTCGTATGCCTTCCACATCCCGACGCAACTCCTGCGTCGAAATCACAGAGTAAGATACTTGACTTTGAAAGTATGGATCGGGTGGATGAATATCCGCTTACCCAGCTCCGAGGGTTATTCATAGAGAATCCATTCAGCGGATTCGTGCGGAGGAAGTCCTCCTCCTCTCCCTTGTACAAGCCGGACAGGATCTTTGCCAGATCGGCTGCCGAGCCTGGCCCTTTGCGGCCATGACGGGTGGCGTCATCTTCCCCGTTGAAATCCCACATAGGGTGGCCCCTATATTGGAGTGGCTGCACCCCTCGCATAATGCACGTGGCCATGACTCCAATCATGGTCAATCCGGAGTGGGCCAGTAATCTAATCCGGCCCATCAGATAATGGACGCTCCTATCATCTTCCCGTTGAGGGCTCCGCGGGCGCCAACTCAGGCGTTTCTTCAAGGGAGCATTGCTGAACTCCGGGAGGCCGATCCGAACTGGATCCGGCAGAGGGGCGTCCTCCATGTAGAACCATTCCGAAGGCCAGTCTTCGGACGCCTTCTTCGGGGTGCCGGATAGATATCCGGTCCCGGCGATGCGCCATATTTCGGCTCCGCCCACTTGATATATCGACCCCTCATGAGAACGGGGTACGAGGCAAAACAATCTCTTCCACAGCGCAAAATGGGGCTCGATGCCCAAGAACAGCTCGCAAAGAGCTACGAAGCCCGCGATGTGCAAAATGGAGGCAGGCGTGAGGTGGTGAAGCTGGAGTCCGTAGAACTCTAGGAGCCCCCGGAGAAACGGATGTATGGGAAATCCGAGTCCCCTTATTAGGTAGGGGACAAAGCATATCCGCTCCCCTTTGGAGGGGTTGGGGACGCTCTCCGCCTGCTTCCCACCCTTGTAGGTGGCTAGTCCGGCTCGAACCGGAACCATGAAAGCTGGGGGAAGATATCCCTCGGTTTGGAGCGCCACTAGCTCGCTGTGTGGAACTGAGCATCTCCCCCAATCTCCTGGCTTAGGGCTGGGAGCGCGAGAGGAGGAGCCGCGTCGACTATCCATGATGGAATGGATTTTTGTCAGAGGCGCTTCGATGAGAACTTGCGGATGGAGGATGGTGTAAGCTGGATCTAGATCCTCGCCTCTCTTATAGGCGGCTCGTTCGCACGGTTAGGGGGTAAAATGTAAAAATACCCCAGCCTTTCGCATTCGTACGACACGTGGAAGAGGGCCATTATTGGGCGTAGAAGCCAAGGAGCGCAACATTTATAAGGAAGCCGGACACTATTCGACGGGAACATGAAGTTTGAAGGAGAACCCGCCTTACAACGCCGAAGACAATATACGCGCCGGACTCGTCGTCGCTGAAGCCCGGTTCGGGGGCTACTGAGGGAGTCCGGACTAGGGGGTGTCCGGATAGCCGAACTATCATCATCGGCCGGACTCCAAGACTATGAAGATACAAGATTGAAGATTTCGTCCCGTGTCCGGATGGGACTTTCCTTGGCGTGGAAGGCAAGCTTGGCGATATGGATATGTAGATCTCCTACCTTTGTAACCGACTTTGTGTAACCCTAGCCCTCTCCGGTGTCTATATAAACCGGATGGCTGTAGTCCATAGGATGAACAACAATCATACCATAGGCTAGCTTCTAGGGTTTAGCCTCCTTGATCTCGTGGTAGATCCACTCTTATAACACACATCATCAATATTAATCAAGCAGGACATAGGGTTTTACCTCCATCAAGAGGGCCCGAACCTGGGTAAAACATCGTGTCCCTCGTCTCCTATTACCATCCGCCTAGACGCACAGTTCGGGACCCCCTACCCGAGATCCACCGGTTTTGACACCGACAGTCAGTTTTCAGCTTTCTCTACTGAGGTGCTCGTCCGAAAGAACCGGGACACAATCGCAGTAGTTCTCCCTTTACTACCCTAGATGATATAGCGGAAAGTAAGCTAGTAAGCACAGGAGTCGGGCAACCCAACTATTGACCAAAGACATGATTCAGAGCCGATGCATATAATGCTATAAGTTCGGGGTGCTGAACTCTACTGTAAAAGTGTTCGGACTTTATTGCCATATTGCGGGGCGTGATGAAGCCCCTAGCAAATTAATGCGTACCAGAGTGTATGGGTGCAGTTGATAAAAAATACAAATACAAGAAAAATATAAGTAATAAGCTGACGCTGCAAATTATTTTCCATTGTAATTTTATTAATAAGTCGAGGCGTACTTGTACAAGTAACTCGATAAGCAATTATGGCTATTTAACATGCCATGACCAAGGGTGAGTTGCGTGCGGGTATTTAAAACAGGTATAACGATCATTAGCAGAGACCACCTGGGAATTCCCTTGTACGTCAAAGCCCCTTGCCTTTTTGGTGTATCTGTCCCATGATGGGTCCGATGATCAGGTTATCAGAAAAAGCCTTGAGAAGAGAAAAACCTGAAAGAAAGAGAAAAAGTGAGGGAATGTGGATCCAGGGGCGGTTGAGCTGCATTGTGGACAGCGGTCTAGTTGTGCCTCCATCCATGCACATGGTACTTTAAGCGTGTAGTTATGTGCGCGCCGCACGAATGTCATCGCTTGATTGGGACCGGGGCGGAGGCCGAATTGCTAGTCGAGCTCTGGACGAGCTGGACGGTTCTGCTGCAGAGTAGTTCGGACTCGCTTGACAGTGTCCGGGGGCTTTACTGTCGAATTGAGGTTCTGCCTAAAAAGGCTACTCTGTACTTCTGCTGCAAGGGACGCGGTGTGCTCCTCAGTACGGAGGGAGCGCTCCGTATTTCCGTTGACCGTTATTACACCTTGTGGTTCGGGCATCTTGAGCTTGAGGTAGGCGTAGTGCGGCACTGCATTGAATTTGGCGAATGCGGTTCGTCCAAGCAGTGCATTATAACCACTATGGAAAGGGACGGTACCGAAGATTAACTCTTTTCTTCGGAAATTATCCGGGGATCCGAAGACCACTTCCAATGTGATTGAGCCCGTACAGCAGGCCTCTACACCTGGTATGACACCTTTAAAGGTGTTCTTTGTGGGATTGATCTTTGAGGGATCGATACCCATATTGCACACTGTATCCTGATAGAGCAGGTTCAGGCTGCTGCCACCATCCATGAGGACTCACATGAGATTTAATTCATCAATAATTGGGTCAAGGACTAGTGCGGCTGAACCACCATGACAGATACTGATCGGATGGTCCCTGCGATCGAAGGTGATCATACAGGAGGACCATGGGTTGAACTTTGGGGCGACTGGATCCATCGCATAGACGTCCCTGAGTGCGTGCTTGCGCTCCCTCTTGGGGATATGGGTGACGTATATCATGTTCACCGTTTTGACTTGGGGGTGGGGGGAATTTCTTCTGTCCCCCTGTGTTCGGTGGTCGGGGTTCCTCGTCATCGTCATTGCTTTGCGACCATTTCTCCTTATTCTCGGCATTTAACTTGCTGGCCTGTTTGTAGACCCAACATTCCCTGTTGGTATGATTGGCTGGTTTATCAGGAGTGCCATGGATTTGGCATGGTCGATCGAGTATGCGGTCCAGACTGGATGGGCCCAGATTGTTCCTTTTAAATGGCTTCTTCCACTAACCGTACTTAGAGCCACTGAATCCGGCGTTGAGCGTCGTGTCTTCGGTACTATCACCGTTGTTTCGACGCTGATGTCTATTGCGTCGGGGCTTCCGTTGTTGTTTCTGGCTTCAGAAGTGCCAGGTTCGCTTGTATTGTTGTTGCTACGGGCTAGCCAGCTGTCTTCGCCCGCACAGAAGCGGGTCATGAGGGCCGTAAGGGCTGACATGGACTTTGATTTTTCCTGGCCGAGGTGTTTGGCCAGCCATTCGTCGCGGATGCTGTGCTTAAAGGCCGCTAGGGATTCGGCGTCCGGACAGTCGACGATCTGGTTCTTTTTAGTTAAGAACCGAGTCCAGAATTTCCTGGCTGACTCTCCAGGCTATTGAATTATATGACTTAGGTCATCGACATCCGGAGCTCAGACATATGTTCCTTAGAAGTTGTCGAGGAAGGCGCCCTCCAATTCCTCCCAGCTAACAATGGAGTTTTCAGGCAGACTGTTTAACCAGTATCTAGCTGGTCCCTTGAGTTTGAGCGGGAGGTATTTCATGGCGTGAAGATCATCGCCGCGGGCCATATGAACGTGGAGAAGAAAATCCTCAATCCACACAGCGGGGTCTATTGTGCCATCATATGATTCGATGTTTACGGGTTTAAACCCTTTTGGGAAATCATGTCCAATTACTTCGTCAGTGAAGCAAAGGGGGTGTGCGGCGCCTCTATATTGGGCCAAGCCGTGACGTAGCTCGGATGGAGCTCGTCTGCGGTTTTCAGCCCAGACGTGGTTATGTTTGTCACGTTCAGCCAGATGGCCATCATCACGCGTAGAGGCACGCCCCCGTGATCCATAGATTGATCTTGTCTGACCTGCTCTCTTCTCCAAATCGCGTCACAGGTCATGTGTATATCCTTGAGGTGTTGTATTCCTGTTTGTTCGGCGAGGTAGTGTGGGCTGGTATTCGGCTTGAGGTGCCACTTTGTCCCAGCCACATGGTGGTCGGTCAGCCGTATTGTACCTTGGTAGGACGGGCTCCAGCGCCTCATCATCGAACTATGGTAACAGTTTGCACTTCGGATAGCTTTTGGTTGGGCGCTCGAGGCCATATTCTTCGGCTGCCAGGACACAATCCATCTTTCATTGAGCAGATCTTGATCAGCTTGAAGCCACTGCTGCTTCTTTTTCTGGCTTCTTGCAGTGGCAATTTGCTGACGCTTAAAGCGTTCATGTTCGGCGGGCTCTGCAGGCATGATGAAACCTTCGTCACCGAGGCTAACCTCGTCCTCGGAGAGCGGAAGGTAGTTGCTATCCTCCGAGTCTTTGTTCATGGCCTGTTCGCCAGGACTGACTTGCCCATCGTCCCGTTCCTCCTGTTCAGAGGTTGGCTCAACGAGGTCTTCATTGTTTCTGGCACCGTCCGGAGTGTTGTCCTCTTCTTTGACGGTATTGCTGTTTTTACTACGGCGTCGCTTAGAGCGGCGCCGCTGACATCGGCACTTCGGCTGTATCTCAGAAGGTTTATCCTCGACTGGATTTTTATCGTCACTGTTATTTTCTTTGGGTGTATCCACCATGTATATGTCGTACGAGGAGGTGGTGTCCAACACCCTATAGGCAGTGGTTCCTGATCCTCTCCGGCATCGTTGTCCATACCGTCGATGTCTTCGGAGTCGTACTCAAGCATGTCAGTTAAGTCGTCGACAGTGGCTATAAAGTGGGTGGTGGGTGGGGAACGAATTTCTTCATCATCCACTTCCCATTCGAGCCGGACATAGTTCGGCCAAGAGTTCCCTGACAAGGAAAGGGATCTTAATGAGCTTAACACATCGCCAAAAGGCGAGTGCTGGAAAATGTCCGCGGAGCTGAACTCTAAGACCGGCGCCCAATCAGGTTCGATGGACGTGGATGCACGCGGTCCGGAGCCCATGGCCGGAGACGAGTCCGAGGTTCCAGTAATACAAGCCTAGCCTGATGTTGGGTCTGTGTGCGGCTCGAGCGCCGCTGAGTCTGCGGCCTCCGCGGCGGGGTTGAGCTTCCTGTCTTCGGACGATGCAGTCCGCTCCGGCTCTAGGGCTAGGGTGGTCACAGGCGCTATCTCTGCGGCCAGATGACAGATCTAGGTCATGTTCATTGTGGTGGCCGAGACAGACGTCATGGGCTCGAATCGGTCGAAGATCAAGTCTCTGCGGATATCGGCCACAAAATTCAGGCTTTCAAATCTGACCTGATGGCCAGGGGCGTAGCTATCGATCTGCTCTAGATGGCCAAGCGAGTTGGCCCGCAGTGTGAAGCCGCCTAATACGAAGATGTGTCCCGGGAGGAAGATCTCCCCCTGGACTGCATTGTTGCAGATGATTGATGGAGCCATCAAGCCTATCTCCAATGTCACAGTGGAACTCTCAATGAAAGCACCAATGTCGGTGTCAAAACCGGCGGATCTCAGGTAGGCGGTCCCGAACTATGCGTCTAAGGCTAAACGTAACAGGAGGCGAGGGACACAATGTTTACCCAGGTTCGGGCCCTCTCTATGGAGGTAATACCCTACTTCCTGCTTGATTGATCTTGATGAATATGAGTATTACAAGAGTTGATCTACCATGAGATCGTAATGGCTAAACCCTAGAAGTCTAGCCTATGAGGTTATGATTGTTGTGGCTTAACCCTAGAAGTCCAAACCCTTCGGTTTATATAGACACCGAGGGGCGCTAGGGTTGTACAAAGCCGGCTACAGAGAAAGGAATCTACATATCCAAATCGCCAAGCTTGCCTTCCACGCCAAGGAGAGTCCCATCCGGACACGGACGAAGTCTTCTATTTTGTATCTGCATAGTCCAACAGTTCGGCCAAAGTATATAGTCCGGTTGTCCGAGGACCCCTTAGTCTAGGACTCCCTCAACGACCAAGGCCAGGCAGGCGCGAGCGGGCGCAATACTGCAGGTTCGCTTTTTGGTGCTAAAGATGAAAGCATAGGCATGGAGTCTCGAGGCATCAACCAAAGGTTTCCATTTCCATGCTACAAGACCAAGACCGCCATGACGGCAGGATGGAGGTCATTGCCGAGCCCACCAGGGCATCACGACCAGAAGTTTTGCAGGTGAAGACTACCTTTTATCAGGATAAGATGTACTAGTTGTTTCCCTTCGAATTTGGCCATTGTGGGATCCCTTCCCGCCTTCATTTTATGGAGAGGACCAAGGCCACTATAAATAGAGCCTAGCCACCACCGTAGAAGGGGATTCGGGGATCATTCAGATCATCCTCTCCCTCACCAGCTCAAGAACACACCTCCCAAGGTTGTTCTTCCATTGTACTATTTCATCCTCAGCCCACCTCGAGGCCAATCCACCACAAAGTAGGAGTAGGGTATTACACCGCAAGGTGACCCGAACCTGGGTAAACTATTGTGTCCTCTCTCCTTATAGTTCATCGAGCTAGGCCGTGGGATCAACGAGTTGGCAGACTAGGGAGGTTGAGTTCTTCGCACGCACCCCAGAGTTCGAATCTATCCAGGGTCTGTAAAGCCTGAAATCCAACACCCCGTCATCACACACACTACATACTTCCTCTATTGATCAATATTCCTCTCCTAACCACCTTACGAATCTATTGGTTTCCGACATATGCTCATTCTTTCTCTCCATGTTTCTATCTCTAACTCTCTCAAATACGCAACCCCCTTTTACACTCTGTAAACAAATGTATCTCTCCCACACACCCTCCATTGCACTCCATGCCGAGCTCTCTCTCTCCCTCCCACCCTCTCTACCTAGATACATGCATTGCCTATCTAGACCCCCCCACTCGGGTGCACGCACACACATTGTCTATCTAGGTCACTCTCTCGAGACCGTCTTACTCTTTCGTCCGCACGGCAGCCCACACACGCTCATCTCTCTCTATATATATAAATCTTGATTAACCTTGCTTTCTGTCACACACAAATGATATATCGCCCTGTTTGGGCCTCGACCGACAAACTCTATACTCTCTCATGCAGATTGCCTATCTAGGTTAGTCTCTCCAAGCCGACCCACTCTTTCGACCTTATGGCGGCCCACTCTCGCTCAATCTTTCTCTCTCTTTATGTATATCTCGATTGACCTCGCTATTTCTCACACACAATCAATATATCTTCACGTTTGGGCCCAATTCGACATATTGTATACTCTCTCATGCACATTGTCTATCTAGGTCACTCTTCCAACCCATCTCACTCTTTCGACTGCATGACGATCCACACTCGCTCAATCTCTCTCTCTCTCTATCTCTCTCTCTATCTATCTATCTATCTATCTATGTATTTGACCTTGCTCCCCTCACGCAAAAATGATATATCTACCAGTCTGTGACTGGATCCACGCTATGTATACCCTAGCATGCACATCGTCTATGTAGGTCAAGCTCTCAAGCTCTCTCTTCCAGCCCTCACCCTTCCCAAAAGCTCAATCGGACAATATCTCTCTAGAGCATATATATCTTTTCAAAAAATGCTGGGCCACACTCACTTTGTCTCTCTATCTATCTATGTCTCGATTGACCTTGCTTTGTCACGCCGTCTCTTCCACACATTGAAGCTACCTCTCCATCCCTCACAGAACCGGAGCTATTTACATTGAGAGGGGGGCTCCGAGCTTGGATTAATTTGTGAAGGCATTTATTCCGGTGGGTTTAGATTATATTTTTGTAGCATTCGGCCCACAACTACGCGAAACACCGTTGCAACCCCTGCCCGTCCCCCAATTGATTTCCGTCTGGCTCGGTTACTGCTCTCTTGCACGCCCTTTCTCACCATCCACGTCGCACCATGGTATTTTTACAAAAAACTCTGGTATTCTCTTTAATTATTACAAATAAGCTACAAACTACACACCGGGAGTCCACCTGTAATGGAACAAATTTTGACCCAGAAATTAAAGTGCTACAAACTACACAACATGGGCCCACCTGTCATGGAACAAATTTGGACCCATATATAAATTAAAAATGAAAAAGGACGAGATCGAATATGTGACCAGGGCCTTCCAGGTGCACGTCAATAAGCAACATAGTAGGAACGTTTGTTGTACTCCCCTGTGTTGATATAGTGTTTTATATTACCACAACCTATTTAATGGATAACATGTTTTTATATTAATTTTAGTAGATTAGTGGGACCAGCTCGTCAATACGTAGTATTCCCCTTCACTTACTTGTGGGTTCCATATCGGCTCTCTCTCTCTCTCTCTCTCTCCCTCTCCCCCCCTTCTACGTTTAGGTGCATGGGCAAACACGAAGAACGCACAGGCGGTGTTGCTGTTGACCGTATCTGGACGCATTCACAAGTTACGACACCAGTTTCATGTACTACTAGTAGTATATGTAACAAGTTTAGGAACAAAAGTGACCGTGACGAACAAGTTAGGCCAGTAGTAGTATTTATCTAGTAATAGTTAAACATGTGGACAAATAGATGTATCGCCTAGTGCTCAAACAAGGGGCCTTGTTGCGCCCTACAAGTATTTGGAATTGACTTTACTAAAAAAGAGTTTGGAATTGACGTGGTATTTAATATGAAATGTTTGCGATGATAAGGGATACATGTCGCTTGATGATCTTTTATATTTAATTTGATACGACTCTAGCAAAACATTCAATCGATCAAACCATAGATTTCATTCAGTCTGACTGCGACTTGACCATACCACGATCGAACTAACATAAACGGAAATGATAAATCCCACATGTTCAGATTTTAAGCATGGAAATTTTAGATCATGTAGTGGTGATGGATGCATCTTGCGGCAGGAAGCGGCTCCTCTGTCGTCCTCTGTGTGTTGTTGGGCACTGATCGGCGGCGACAGCAGCGTCTTGCACTATTGTTGGCGTACTCCTCGATGTTGGCCCTAGCTTCAAGAAAGGACATAATGTTCTGGACTTTGGTCTCCAGGCGTTAGTCAACCGGCGGGAGGCGGCGACTGGCATTGGAGCAAGGAAGCGGTCGACGACGGCGATCCATGCTGCTAAGGGGGCACTGGCACCAGCATGGGGACATGCGCTGGCAATAGCGCGTCAGAGACATTCGTGTGCACGGGCACTAGCACGGGCGTGTGCATCAGTACACACATAGGCGCATGCGCTGTGAGGTGCACGAGCATGTCAAAGTTAGCAGGGACCTCGTGGAACCCCATGGCATCAATCTCGGTGACAATGTGTGGCTCTCAGCCCATCAATGCCATGGGGATGAGCGCTGGCTGATAACCCACAAGTATAGGGGATCGCAATAGTTTTTGAGGGTAGAGTATTCAACCCAAATTTATTTATTCGACACAAGGGGAGCCAAAGAATATTTGCAAGTATTAGCAGCTGAGTTGTCAATTCAACCGCACCTAGGATTAATTATCTGTAGCAAGGTGATCGGTAGCAAAGTAGTATGATAGTTTTGATAGTAGTAGCAACAATGATAACAGTGATTTTGTAGCAAGTGCAATAGTAACAATAGCAGTAGTAACTTAGCAAGAACAATCTGAGAGAAATTTGTAGGCATGGGATCAGTGAATTTGTTGGATGATATTCATCATATAACAGTCATAACCTAGGGCGCTGCTCCAGTTCATAAATATAATGTAGGCATGTATTCCATAAATAGTCATACGTGCTTATGGAAATAACTTGCATGACATCTTTTGTCCTACCCTCCCGTGGCAGCGGGGTCCTATTGGAAACTAAGGGATATTAAGGCATCCTTTTAATAGAGAACTGGAACAAAGCATTAACACACGACGAATACATGAACTCCTCAAACTACGGTCATCACCGGGAAGTGTCCCGACTTCTGTCACTCTGGCTTTGCCGGATCATACCACGTAGTAGGTGACTATAATAACTTGCAAGATCAGATCTAGAACATAGGTATAATGGTCATAACATCAATGGTTCAGATCTGAAATTATGGCACCCGGGCCCAAAGTGACAAGCATTAAGCATGGCAAAGTCAGAGCAACATCAATCTCAAAACATAATGGATACTAGGGATCAAGCCCTAACAAAATTAACTCGACTACATGATGAATCTCATCCAACTCCTCACCGACCAGCGAGCCTACGAAGGAATTACTCACTTTCGGTGGGGAGCATCATGGAATCGACAATGGTGAAGGGTTAGTGATGATGAAGATCGAAGATCCCCCTCTCCGGAGCCCCAAACGGACTCCAAATCTTGCCTCCCAATGAAGAACAGGAGGTGCTAGAGGCTCCATCTCGCAAAATGTGATAACTCTTTTCCCCTCATTTTTTACTTCGAAAATATGAATTTATAGTATCAGGGTTGAGGTCTGTGGGGCCACCAGGTGGGGACAACCCACCTGGGTGCGCTTGGATGATGGGCGCCCTGGTGGGTTGTGCCCACCCAGGTGCCCCCCTCCGGTGGTTCTTGGCTCTAGAAATTCTCTTTTATTGTATAAAAAATCCTCGCAAAGTTCTGCTGAAAATGAAAATTAGATGCAGTCCAGGTTAGATTCATTCAAATCATGCAAATTAGAGTCCAAAACAAGAGGAAAAGCATTAGGAAAAGTAGATACGTTGGAGACGTATCAACTCCCCCAAGCTTAAACCTTTTCTTGTCCTAAAGCAATTCAGTTGATAAACTGAAAGTGAAAAAGAAAAACTTTTACGAACTCTTTTGCTCTTGTTTACATAAATAAGCTTAAGCAGCACCCTTTTCACCCAAGATTATAACTAACCATGTCAACAGTAACTCTTACAAACTATATTAACTCATATCATTGACATAATCAACTAGCGTGCAATAATAATATATCTCAAATAACAACACTTAATCAAAACAACCATGATATAATATGACAATAGTGGTATCTCGCTAGCCCTTTCTGAGACCGCAATACATAAATGCAGAGCACCTCCAAAGTTCAAGCAGCGACTAAACATTGTAATTCATGGTAGAAAAGATCATGTCATGATGCACCCAACATTATCTATGCACAATACATGAGGAAGACAATAGTGCTATCAGGTTCGGGCACTTATTTGAGAAGATGATGACACAACATAAAAGTAATTAGATAGTCCCTTCGCAGAGGGAAGCAGTGATTTGCACCCTTCTTGTTTACTTCACGACCATCAGTTATCGGTATCTCCCATGCTAAACACATTAGTGGCGGTTCCCACGCGATAAAAGTAAAGGTTTACTCCCCCTCCACTAACAATCACACTCCACGGCTTGTCCGAAACAACGGGTGCCGTCCATACCAACAACAATCTAGGGGGAGTTTTGTTTAATTATTTGCAATTTGAGTTCGGGACTAGGAATTATTATAGGTTATAGGATGGTAATTGATTTCAGTAAGTTAAATAAAGCTACCAAGAAACATCATTAACCTTTACCTTTTATTGATCAAATGCTAGAAAGACTATCCAAACACACACATTTTTTCTTTCTAGATGGTTATTCTGGTTTCTCTCAGATACATGTGTCAGCGAAGGATCAATCTAAAAATACTTTTACCTGCCCTTTTGGTACTTTTGCTTATAGACGTATGCCTTTTGGTTTATGTAATGCACCTGCTACCTTTCAAAGATGCATGATGTCTATATTTTCTGATTTTTGTGAAAAGATTTGTGAGGTATTCATGGATGATTTCTCCGTCTATGGATCCTCTTTTGATGATTGTTTGAGCAACCTTGATCGAGTTTTGCAGAGATGCGAAGACACTAGTCTCATCCTGAATTGGGAAAAGTGTCACTTTATGGTTAATGAGGGCATTGTCTTGGGGCACAAGATATCCGAGAGAGGTATTGAAGTTGATAAATCCAAAGTTGATGCTATTGAAAAGATGCCATGTCCCAAGGACATAAAAGGTATAAGAAGTTTCCTTGGTCACGCCGGTTTTTATAGGAGGTTCATTAAGGACTTTTCTAAAATCTCTAGGCCTCTGGCTACTTTATTGCAAAAAGATATTCCTTTTGTCTTTGATGATGATTGTGTAGAAGTGTTTGAAGTACTTAAGAAAGCTTTAATCACTGCACCTATTGTTCAGCCACCTGATTGGAATTTACCTTTTGAAATTATGTGCGATGCTAGTGATTTTGCTGTAGGTGCTGTTTTAGGGCAAAGAGTCGATAAGAAATTGAATGTTATCTGGTATGCTAGTAAGACTCTTGATACTGCCCAGAGAAATTATGCTACTACTGAAAAAGAGTTCTTAGCAGTTGTGTTTGCATGTGATAAGTTTAGACCTTATATTGTTGATTCCAAAGTTACTATTCACACTGATGATGCTGCTATTAAATATCTTATGGAAAAGAAAGATGCTAAGCCTACACTCATTAGATGGGTTCTCTTGCTCCAAGAATTTGACTTGCATATTATTGATAGAAAGGGAGCTGAGAACCCCATTGCAGATAACTTGTCAAGGTTAGAGAATGTTCTTGATGACCCACTGCCTATTAATGATATCTTTCCTGATGGACAATTAGCAGTCATCAATGCTTATCGTACTGCTCCTTCGTATGCTAATTATGCTAATTACATTGTTGGTAAATATATACCGCCTAGTTTCACATACCAGCAAAACAAAAGGTTCTTTTATGATTTAAGACATTACTTCTGGGATGATCCACACCTTTATAAAGAAGGTGTAGATGGTGTTATTAGACGTTGTGTGCCTGAGCATGAACAAGAACAGATTCTACGTAAGTGTCACTCTGAATCCTATGGAGGACACCACGCCGGAGATAGAACTGCACACAAGGTACTACAATCTGGTTTTTATTGGCCTACTCTCTTCAAACATGCTCGTAAGTTTGTCTTATCTTGTGATGAATGTCAAAGAATAGGTAATATTAGTAGACGTCAAGAAATGCCTATGAATTATTCTCTTGTTATTGAACCGTTTGATGTTTGGGGCTTTGATTATATGGGACCTTTTCCTGCCTCTAATGTTTATACACATATTTTAGTTGCTGTTGATTGCGTTACTAAGTGGGTAGAAGCTATTCCAACTAGTAGTGCTGATCATAACACTTCTATTAAAATGCTTAAAGAAGTTATTTTTCCGAGGTTTAGAGTCCCTAGATATCTTATGACTAATGGTGGTTCACATTTTATTCATGGTGCTTTCCATAAGATGCTCACTAAGTATGATGTCAATCATAGAATAGCATCTCTTTATCATCCGCAGTCTAGTGGTCAAGTAGAGTTGAGCAATAGAGAGCTCATATTAATTTTGCAAAAGACTGTGAATAGATCTAGAAAGAATTGGTGCAAAAAACTTGATGATGCATTATGGGCCTATAGAACTGCATACAAAAATCCTATGGGTATGTCTCCTTATAAGATGGTTTATGGAAAAGCGTGTCATTTACCTCTTGAACTTTAACATAGAGCATATTGGGATTTTAAAGAGCTCAATTATGACTTCAAACTTGCCGATGAGAAGAGGTTGTTTGATATTAGCTCACTTGATGAATGGAGAACCCAAGCCTATGAGAATGCCAAGCTTTTCAAAGAAAAAGTCAAACGCTGGCATGATAAGAGGATACAAAAGCGTGAGTTTAACGTAGGAGATTATGTGTTATTATTCAACTCTCGTTTAAGATTTTTTGCAGGAAAACTTCTCTCAAAATGGGAAGGTCCCTACGTTATCGAGGAGGTCTATCGTTCTGGTGCTATAAAAATCAACAACTTCGAAGGCACAAATCCGAGGGTGGTAAATGGTCAAAGAATTAAACACTATATTCCAGGTAATCTTATCAATGTTGAAAATAATATTATTGAAATTGTAACCCGTGAGGAATACATAAGGGACACTTTCCAGAACGTTCCAGACTCCGAAAAGGTATAGGTACGTGGTACGGTAAGTAAACCAACTCCAAAACAACTTTAATGGCAATTTTTATCAGTTTTGGATTATTTAAGAATTTTAGGAAGAAAGAAGTTGTCCGAAAGGGACACGAGGCTCCCACGAGAGTGGAGGGCGCGCGCCCCCGTCTCGTGGGCACCTCGTGTGCCTCCCGGACTCCTTTTTCTTGTATGTTATGTATTTTGGTCGGTAAAAATTCATTATATATACTCCCGAAGGTTTTGACCACCGTATCACGCAAATATCCTCTGTTTTTGTTTCGAGCTGTTTCTGTTTCAGATCTAGAGCATCATGGCGTCTCCAAGCACTCCCAAGGAGAGGTTTTTCGAGAGGGTTATCAACCCCTATCTCGCGGAGGTGCTGCAACACCCTCAAACCATTGAGATGCGTGAGGGGGTGCTGCACATCCGTGATGTGGAGGGACCAAGGCGTACCTGGAGCATGGAGACAAAGCTCGAAGCCGTGGAGCAAGAAGTTTTCAAGTGTCAAGGGATAGTGGTGCGTGGACTCAATGCCAACCAGATGATGATCACTGAGTTCACCAACAACCACAAGCTAGATGCCAAAGTCATTGGGGAGACCATCTTCAAGCTTCAAGAGATAACCGAGCACCTCCAAGCCCGGATCTATGACCTGCAAAACCAGAACTATGAGTATGAATATAGATTTAAGAGGATGAGTTTGGCTGCAGATTTAAGGATCCTGTAGACTCGATCATCCTTCTATGATGGAGAGCCTATGCCTTGGAAGACGGACGACAAGCCTACATCATCAACAACTCCACCAACACCACCTCCGAGGACATAATCACATGGGTATGGGCACTCCCCTTAGCAACTACCAAGCTTGGGGGAGGTGCCCCGGTATCTTATCACCATCACACTCCTATCTTTACCGCTTTATTTAGTTTGATCCTTTTAGTAGTATCTTGATCTAGTAGATTGAAGTTTTGATATCTAGTAGTTTTGAGTTTTGCATTGTGATCTCTTTATGTAATCGAGTCCGTGTGCTATCTATAATAAAGATTAGTGTTGAGTCAAGGGCTTTGCTATGTTGCTATGATCTTGAGAAAGTAGAAAGAATAATGGAGTTCATATTGATCTTATGGATAGTGATAACTTCACACATAGAAAGTATGAGGCATAAAAATTGTTGAGAGTTGATAAACGTAGCCTTGGTCATCGTTGCAATTAATAGGAAGTGATAAGGAAAGAGGGGTTCACATATAAATATATTATCTTGGACACCTTTTATAATTGGGAGCACTCATTAAGTATGACATGCTAAAAGAGTTGACGTTGGACAAGGAAGACAATGTAATGGTCTATGTTTTCCGACATCTCAGTTAAAGTATATTGTCATTGACCTTCCAAACATGTTGAGCTTGCCTTTCCCCCTCATGCTAGCCAAATTCCTTGCACCAAGTAGAGATACTACTTGTGCTTCCAAATATCCTTAAACCCAGTTTTGCCATGAGAGTCCACCATACCTACCTATGGATTGAGTAAGATCCTTCAAGTAAGTTGTCATCGGTGCAAGCAATAAAAATTGCTCTCTAAATATGTATGACTTATTAGTGCTGAGAAAATAAGCTGTGTATGAACTTGTTGTGGAAGTAATAAAAGCGACGGACTGCATAATAAAGGTCCACATACAAGGGGCAATATAAAGTGACATTCTTTTGCATTAAGATTTCATGCATCAACCCTAAACGCGCATGACAACCTCTGCTTCCCTCTGCGAAGGGCCTATCTTTTACTTTATGTTTTTACTTTATGCTTGAGTCAAGGTGATCCTCACCTTTCCCTTTTTCATTTTATCCTTTGGCAAGCTCTTCGTGTTTGAAAGGTCATGATATATATATCCAATTGGATGTAAGTTAGCATGGGCTATTATTGTGGACATCACCTAAAGGTGAATACGTTGGGAGGCAACACAATAAGCCCCTATCTTTCTCAGTGTCCGGCTGAAACTCAATAACCACAAGTATTGCGTGAGTGTTAGCAATTATGGAAGACTACATGATAGTTGAGTATGCGAACTTGCTGAAAAGCTCTATTGTTGACTCTTTCTGATGTTATGATAAATTGCAATTGCTTCAATGACTGAGATTATAGTTTATTAGTTCCCAATGAAGTTTTTGAACCATACTTGACATTGTGAATTGCTTGTTACTTGAGAATAGGAAATCATATGACAAAATCTATATATGTTGTTGTTATTAGAATGATCATGATGCCCTCTTGTCCGTATTTTATTTTTATCGACACCTCTATCTCTAAACATGTGGACATATCTTTCGATTTCGGCTTCCGCTTGAGGACAAGCGAGGTCTAAGCTTGGGGGAGTTGATACGTCCATTTTACATCATGCTTTCATATCAATATTTATTGCATTATGGGCTGTTATTACACATTATATTCTCAATACTTATGGCTATTCTCTCTTATTTTACAAGGTTTACCATGAAGAGGGGGAATGCCGGCAGCTGGAATTCTGCCTGGAAAAGGAGCAAACATTGGAAACCTATTCTGCACAGCTCCAAAAGTCCTGAAACTCCACGAAAAAACCTTTTGGAATTAATAAGAATTTCTGAGCGAAAGAAATAGGCCAGGGGGCCCACACCCTGTCCAGGAGACAGGGGGTGCCCCCCCCCTATAGGGTGCGCCCTCCTATCTCCTGCCCCCCTGGTGGGCCTCCGGCGTCCATATTCTGCTATATCATCACTTTTACCCTGGAAAAAATCGTGGGCAATCTTACGGGACGAAACTCCGCTGCCACGAGGCGGAACCTTGGCGGAATCAATCTAGGGCTCCGGCGGAGCTGTTCTGCCGGGGACACTTCCCTCCGGGAGGGGGAAATCATCACCAACATCATCACCAATGATCCTCTCATCGGGAGGGGGTCAATCTCCATCAACATCTTCACCAGCACCATCTCCTCTCAAAATCCTAGTTCATCTCTTGTATGCAATCTTGTATCAAAACCACAAATTGGTACCTGTGGGTTGCTAGTAGTGTTGATTACTCCTTGTAGTTGATGCTAATTGGTTTACTTGGTGGAAGATCATATGTTCAGATCCTTTATGCATATTATTACTCCTCTGATTATCAACATGAATATGCTTTGTGAGTAGTTACGTTTGTTCCTGAGGACATGGGTGAAGTCTTGCTATTAGTAGTCATGTGAATTTGGTATTCGTTCGATATTTTGATGAGACGTATGTTGTCTTTTCCTCTAGTGGTGTTATGTGAACGTTGACTACATGACACTTCACCATTATTTGGGCCTAGAGGAAGGCATGGGGAAGTAATAAGTAGATGATGGGTTGCTAGAGTGACAGAAGCTTAAACCCTAGTTTATGCGTTGCTTCGTTAGGGGCTGATATGGATCCATATGTTTAATGCTGTGGTTAGGTTTACCTTAATACTTCTTTTGTAGTTGTGGATGCTTGTCCAAGTTAAGGCAGTACCCAAGTACCGGTCCACCCACATATCAAATTATCAAAGTACCGAACGCGAATCATATGAACATGATGAAAACTAGCATGACGATAATTCCCAATGTGTCCTCAGGAGCTCCTTTATCATTATTAGTAATTGTCCACGCTTATACTTTGCTACATAAAGGATTGGGTCACCTTGCTGCACTTTATTTACTTGTTACTCATTACTATTTATCTTATCACAAAACTATCTATTACCTACAGTTTCAGTGCTTGCAGAGAGAACCTTACTGAAAACCGCTTATCATTTCCTTCTGCTCCTCGTTGGGTTCGACACTCTTACTTATCGAAAAGACTAGATAGACCCCCTATACTTGTGTGTCATCATTCATCCACCGTCGACTTCCTCCAGCCTCCACGGGCTATTGTTCATCCAGCCTCCACCAGCTACTATTCAACCAGCCCTCCACGGGGTCCTGTTCATCCACCCCCACCTCCTCGATCGGGGTCCTGTTCATCCAGCGGCAGCAGCCTACTACTATAACGGGGTCCCGTTCATCCAACCCGCACTGGGAATTGTTCATCCACCCCCAACAACGGTCACTGTTCATCAAGAGGCACCAGGTTCGATCGGCTTTAGTTAGCAGTAGTAGCAAAGGAATCACCCAGGTTCAGTTAACAGCCAAGGATCAATCGCTCGGGTTTAGTAACGTAGCCAGTGCAATCGATCGGGTTCAGTAGGCGTATGACTCGCTCGGGTTCAGTTAGAGCCCAACACTTCGCACCCACGCGCGTACGTGTACGAGAGAAACGCGTAATCCCTCCGTGCATTGTTCGGCCCCGACCACCCACCGTAACCAGGAACTTCCCGATATTTTCCACGCCCTCGCTTCTACCACGGTTTTTTCTGTCATGGACGTCCCAAAGAATGTCATGCAACTGCGTCTCCGGCCCGCCCAGGACGAAAATCGCATTTTCTGTCATGATTTTGTGTCATAGAAGTAGGAGCCCACCACATCTATGATGATATCGGGTTTGTCACAACTATCGTCATAGACGTGTCATAAGCATGACAGGAAAAAAATTCGTTTGGCCCAAACTGTCACGGATGTGTCCTTTTTTGTAGTGCTAGGCCTTGTTTTCAAGCGTTGCAACACCATTTGTACTCCATTTTATCACTAGCTACCTTGTTGTTTTTAATTTTCAGATTACAAAAACCTATATCTACAATCCATACTACACTTGTATCACCTTCTCTTCGCCGAACTAGTGCACCTATACAATTTTCTATTGTATTGGGCGTATTGGGGACACAAGAGATTTCTTGTATTTGGTTGGAGGATTGTTTGAGAGAGACCATCTTCATCTTACTCCTCCCACGGATTGATAAACCTTATGTCATCCACTCTAGGGAAAATTACTACTGTCCTACAAAACTCCGCGCTTGGAGGCCCAACATGAGTCTACAAGAATAAGTTGTGTAGTAGACATCACCGACCGTCGGGCTAAACCCGTTCGACCACCCCATCGACTTCAATGAGTTGCGGCTTCTTGACTTGTTATCCTTCCTCACCTATATCTCCGAGGAGCTGAATCGTGTCCGCGCGATGGTGGGGGCGGAGCTGGATAAGGAGGGGGTGTGGGCGCCTGTTGGCATTGCTGGGCGAATCCTGTCAAAGGCATCGCCACTGAAATCCATTTGTGCCATTGGACGACAAGCTGGCTCCTCTCGACCGAGAGTGGGCTCTATGGGCGGTGGCACCATGCGTCACCACCGTCGTGCACCTAGAGAAGCAGAGGGACTGTAGTGGTGTTTAGGCGTCCTCTGCATGGGCATGTCTCGGTGCAACATGACTGTAGGATCAGACTCAGACAGTGCAGATCAGTCACTGTAGCACAAAGTGTGCGGGTGTGTTTGGTTACATTATCATCTAAACATCGTTTGTTCCCTCTTCATGCATGCTCATCTCAGCACCCCTCTTCATGCATGCTCTCTTCATGCATGCTCCTAGTGTATTTGTGTTAACCTATTGTGGACACATGCACCCTTCATGCACTCTGCCAAACAAGCAAAAGTGGGTCTAGAAGGAAACTTTTGCTCCCATGCACCCTTCATACACCCTACCTAACACAGATTTGTGCTTCATATGGTTCATGTCCCGTGGAGTACTGTAACACCATACTCTCTGTGCACTGTAGACCTAGTTCTGTTAACTTTGATCTCATCGTTCATTCTAGACCCGATAGTCAAAAAAGGGACATGTTACACTACTCTTCATAGTTGACATGCGCCCAATGTGTCAACGGATATCAATCCTTCGGAGACACCCTTTCGAAGCGGCTGCAACCCTTGATTCTACTTCTTCGGTTGCCTTTTCTACTAAAAACAATACACCAAAGTACACCTGTACGCCGAGGTAGCACGGGATGGGAGGCACGTACACACAGGGACCCACCAATGACCATATTCATGAATAGTAGCCGCTATGGGAACCAAAAAACTATTGAAACACTCACAACAATATCCCTCGCCATAGATTTATTTATAATCAGTTGGAGTACTAGACATCATTTTTTTATCGTCATATCTTACTACACTTGCAACAAGTATATAGTACTGATGTATGAACCACTGCGCATGCCTAGTAGTAGGAGTACTAGTAGTGTGAGTTCAAGTGGCTGTCATGTTTCGTACTCCTCCGTCGTAAGAGTGGAAACGCTTGTTTCAATCATTTTTTAAGAAATAGTGGACATGCTCTACGCGTGAATCCTCCTCGACGGTCGTTGGGAACCTTGCTACTCACTTTTGCCGACGTGTGGGACAGCCAGCATGAGGGTCCACTTGCCATGCACTAAATTACTCCATACTAGAGTGCACAACTGCATGGTAGAATACCCTGGTTGAAGTGCCGCAATAATGCTCAATGAGCCATCAAATCACAAAACCCCACCTTTGTAGCTGTAAGTTAGGCGGACGAAGCAACCATCATTTCACTCTTCTCCCACATCTTCCCCTCTTGAAGAAAACACCAACTCGCTTCTCCCTCATCTTGTTCCTTATTTCTACAAGAAAACCCCAATGCGCTTTTCTCATTGTTCTTCTCTCCCAAAGAAGGAAAGGTGAGTGCATCAATGGTGTTGCTTCTGGCCAAGGCCCTATCATCTTTTGCAACCCCGCGACCGATCCTAACTCCCTCTCTATTCTTCTTTTGGGTTTCTGATTATGGTTTGTTTCCTTATATTTCTATTTGACAGTTTCTGGATGGACCTTGGAGTACCGGACGAAGTGATGTCTGTGGGTATGGCCAAAACCGTCGACGCTTAGGGTACGAAGAAGCATAAGCACCCTACCAAGACTACCGTAGACAAGCTCAAGGCCTTCGCCCTGTCCAAGCTCCTCTCCACGGGATCCCATGTTATGGTCCAGGTAATATCTCTTCTTGATGATCTTTTTTGGCGATCTTGATCGTGTTTTTTCATATAACTTGCAAAGTGCTTGCTAATATGCTAGGTATGTGTAAAACTTAAACGCAGTACTAGTAGTACAACTTTCTGGGCGATCTTGCGTGTGACTTTTGTGTGCCAAATGATGGTTCTAAATGGCTCTTTTGACCAAAACACGCGAGAGGTTGGCATACATATGATTTTTGCACATAACACTGATTTCTTAACTTTCAACTACTTTATGAACATCGATGCTAGCTGTAGGAAATGCAAGTTTTTAGCTGGCATGCCTTGGAAGAGAGTATAGTAGCCTCGGTAACTTGTGTTGTGGATATTCCAAGGAATCCCTCTGTTTACAAATATAAGATGTTCTAACGTTTTTGTGTATCTCATGTAGACATGTTTCAGTGTCTTTGTTCGCTCATTTCTGTGCATATATGTAGTCTTATATGGAGTAAAATATCGAAAATCATCTTATATTTTTTAACAGAGGTAGTAATAAAATATTTGGTTTCTGTTTGAATTAGAACCAAGTCCGTTGTGGATATGAAGTTCTAAAAGTCATGTTGTGTGAACTGGAAGACCTGAGGATGCTCTACTAAAATATCTAGTTGTTGTGTCCTTGTAGCCATATGTCGTGAACAAGTGTTTTCCTATAGCATTGTTGTCAGGCGCGTTCTTGGGGTGTACTTCACCACAACAATTTCCTAGTTGTTCCTTCGATTACGAAGTGTGTGGTTCTTGTAAAGCTTCCCGACAATCTGATGGGGACTATCTTCATCATCATGTTTACGAGTGGAAAGACCACTCTGTTAGGTTCTCCAAGGTTGACGAGATGGCGAAAGTGGTAGAAATCTCTCACGAAGTCCATGGCCTTGTCAGTTATGTGGGGCATATCCCGTAGGTCAGTGGCAAAAATAGTCTGGAGAGTTTACTTAGTGCAACTTTTCTTCTTTGTAGTAAGTAATATTATTCAGTACTTGATTTGTGAGTGTAAACCCTGTATGGTTTAGTACTGTCGCTTTTGTTGTGGGGTGAATCCTGAGAACAGCTTATATTAATGTTTGTCCACTCAATTCAGTCTATATATTTTGAAGTATCCAGATCATCTTTTTTAGGACAATGGGAGTATATATCAATTATGGTTACACTCCAATATCACATTCAGTCTATGTACTCAATTCAGTCTATGTATGCATTGCAGGGTTTATTGCACCCACCAAGATTTCCAGTCCCACAGATGTTTGCTCCATACAAGTTGTCACGGCCTTTAGACTGTCTTGCTTGTGGTAGTAAGTGCGGGCCCTGCATGCCACCCATAATTGGACGATCAACCTTCAATTTAGAATTTGAACATAGTGATATCCTGGTAAGGACTCACTCGTGTCACATCAAGTAAATCTTATTGATTTACTGCCATGTTTTCTTACTTTTGTTGCAATGTTACAATGCAGGTTCTACCATGTCACATTCGTTACAGAATAAACCGTTTGCTTTGCTCTATGATGGTTATTTTAGCAGGTTTCACTTCTTATGACGTGTCAGTAACGAAGGCATGGTCCATCACATATATTATCGGACACAATTGTACCAGTCTGTTGTCTGAGTACAATCTGAAGCCCTCTGATGAACTATAGTTTGTTTTAACAAACACGCCACAATTTGTCCTTCGCGCATTTAAAAGAATGAAATAAAAATACTAGATCCAAATCACGGAGTCTAGCAAAGTTAGAAAGCTGAAGTATGAAATCATAGCAGACCACAGACGATCACTGCTGTCCCGCACATCGGTACCACCTTTAGCATCGGATCTTGCACCGGCACCTTCTCTGACAGCACTGGCTCTACCACTGACAGCGGCAGCAACTCAGTCTGATCCACTAGAGGATTGGGTACCGACTGCGTCAGCGGATCAGGCTGATCTACCGGAGGATCGGGCACCGCCACGGCACCAGCTCCACAATGAGCACCATCTCCGGCAGCAGCAGCGGCACTACCAGTCGCACCGCCACGGGCACCAGCAACGGCTCCAGCACCTGCACCAACACTTGAACTTGCACTTGCATCTTCTCCAGCCCGTGCAGCCGCGACGGAACCAGCACTTGCATCGGTAACAAACTGGGCTGCAGTTCGCACTGCATATACTAAAGTCCTTACAAAAACCGACATCTCCACCTTCTTGGTAAGCATTGGCAGTCCAAGTGCTTCATTCTTTTTTCTTTCCATGTTGTTTCACATGATTCAGTGTGTTGATCTAACTATTTGTGTATGTCTTCTTGTTTACAAACAGAGAATTCCTAGAGCAACGAGGGAGTCGCTTAATAATCTGGGTGAGCATGGTCAAGTTTCTCTTACCATGCGCTCCCTTGGTGTGAATGAACCTGCTCAATATACAGTAAGTAGAAAGGATGGTCACATGATGATTGATGCAAAAGGATGGTCAAGGTTCAAAACTCTATCAAATCTTACGGTTGGGGATGATGTCAAAATCGAACTTTCTCGGCAAGGAGAGCTGGTCCTGAACAACTTTGAAATTCTTTAGTAGCAGCATGCAACTGCCGAACTGATCTATCCTCTGAGAGCTTTTGACGTAATATGGCATGGTGAAACAAGTGTCCTGTGCGTATAAGTAGTACTACAGTATTATTTATCACATAGGATATCATGAAAGAATTGCAACTTTATTGTTGGTTAGGAACTGTCGTTCGATTTCATTCTAACAGTTGTCATGCTTTATTTAATTTTTTGTATTCGCCTTGCGACAAAATCTAAAACCAGCGTCGTACCGATCGCATGCAATTTTACCGGATGAAATTCGCTGAGTTAGAGTGCATGGCCCCCCAGACATGCAGCCCCACCAGCCTATGGCCCAAAGTCCAGACCCATCAGCCTATCCGAGTATTGTATTCTCATCTGAACCCCTTATTATGTTATATATATTCCCATTTATTTTCCTTATGTTTAAAGTTGTGATATAAAGCATTTATATTTCTTTATAAAGGGAGTATCTCTCTATCAAAAATATATTTATGTGTAACAAGTTACTCCTGCCTTTCTACTTCCTTTCACTGATATGCGGGGCATCCGGCAACGGGGTCCACATGCCATGCACCAAATTAGAGTGCACAACTCACAGTAGACTCACCCTATTGGTAGCGCTGTAGTAATGCCCAATCAGCCATCAAATCACAAAAAACCCACCTTTCCAGCAGTAGAAGTAAGCTGGAGGGACGAAGCAGCAATATTTCACTCAGCCTAAATCCCCATCTCCCTTGTTTGCTTGTTCAGAGAAAACCTCCTCTCGGTGATTTCTTAGGGTTTTCTCATGGAGAACCAGGTAGGAATTCCTCATCCATCCCTCATAAATCCTTGTCCCTTGGTCTCCGGTAATCCTAGGATGGCAATCGCGTTGTTGATGGATTTTTCTTCCTACTGAATCTAGTGTGTTTCTTTTGCAGTGCCAAAAGTGCAAGGACCCTATAGGTTTCTGCGTCCTTAGCTATGCCCGACTTGTTCCTTCTCATCCTAAGACAGGATTTAAAAACACGCACAATTTCTTCCTAGAATCCTCTTTTCTATCGGAGGGTTGGGGTTTTTGAACATGCTGTCGACTAATTTGGAAATTTGGATAGCTATATTTGGATAAAAGGTACTAGTACCATGGTCAACACTGACGTGAAAGAGGAAATTATGTCTAGATTTAAATAGCGAATAAATTGTGTTCTCATTTTGTTTTTCCTGTAGTGCATCCCTTGCTCTGCCAGAACACATGTACTCAAGAAGGTCGGCCTTGCCACAACTAAATACACCAGCTTAATGGTCACATTGGAGACACGCCATGGATATAGATTCACTGTTGGGTTCATGAACCAAGAAGATCACTCCTTCTTTTATGGCCGAACTTGGATAAACTTTCTTAAGTGTTATAGGCTGAAAGTTGGCACATGAATGTTGATGCAAATAGCAGAACCTGGTCTCATCTTCCCTGTGACCTTCCACACAGACATTGTTCCAATAGTTCATCCATGTTAGTTTTGTATCTGATTCTTGCATGTTGCCTTGGTTACTTCTTAATCCACCTGTTCTGTCTAACTAATCACAATTTGACTTTAGAAGTAGAAAAAACTTGTGATTCCCTTCTCTCACGAAGATGCTACTTCTAACTAATATTTCTTATAATTGGTAGCATGTGTAGGTTATTACAAAGTGCAGGACACCACTCGTTTGTTATTTGATAAGAACTCGACTATTACTGATGGCACTGAAGTTGACTGGGATAACATCCACCAGTTCCTACACTTTATTGATCGTCTTGAGGTCCTTGTGGGGTGTTTCAATGGTGGAAGGCCACATGGGATATGTGTGCCACTGGTGCACACGTTGAACATGTCCAACTGTGTCAAGAAACTAACGGTATGAGTTGTTTCTTGTTATATATGTTGTTCATAAACTCTTGCTTATACACAGTTTTATAGTTGTGATCTTCTTGAAATAGAAACTGCCTAGTTTTATTGTTCCTATACAGATGTTGACCACGGTTGGGTCAGACTTGTGCTTGGTCACAACATGATGTTTATGTTGACCTACTCCATTTCCCTTAGAGGTGAAAAGATAATTATTCATGGGTGGTCTCAAATAATGAAGGCTCGTCTATCTTGGAGAATAGGACATGAGGTTATGTACATGCTTTTCCATGGCTCTGAAGCGAATATCCTGTTTATTGACCACATTCCGAGATGAAGCTTCTTTCAGAAAGTTGTGGATGCACGGGGTGCCGCATGGGCCTTGTCCTGGGGCTTGGTAGCCTCTCCCTTGGTTAACTATAGGCAATGTAGCACTGTTCGAGGTGTGCTTTGTATGGTTGAACCTCTATAAGTACCCATCTTGCTTTCAGAGCTATGGTTGTTAACTGCCCCCGTTGTTTTCAATTAAGGCTGTTATGTACTCCTGCTTTTATAGTCTGTCGTGTTTCTTCAGTCTCGTCTTCCTCCTCCCACGGCTGGTTGTGCCCCAGCACACGCATCACCGTCCCACCATCTCCTAAATTGTTAACGCCGATGTCAGCCCCACCCCGCACCCGAACCAGTCAACCCTTGTACTCCCTTTTGCCCGCGACTTCGCCGCCGCATCTTTCATTGCTCCTGTTTGTTCCCATCTGAGACCTCGCCATTGTCCTCCACGTGCCCTGGTGCGCTCGCTGTGGTGCTGCCCTCTGGCGTTGTAAACATGGTCAACAAACGAGGGGAATCGGAAGAGGACTATACATGGAGAGGATGACAGTAGGAACCCACCATGTTCGTGGTCGTACGCAAGCAAGTTCCTCATTTTTTTGTTGTATACAAGCAAAAAAGAAAATGATTCCTCCTAGTGGTTTGCTAACATATAGGACCCACGACATTGTCAGTGTATAGTCAATAGACAAGAGAACTGCATAAGAGTAGCTAACACCTGGGTCGTAGCTGCTCGAGCAATATTTTTTTTGTTATTATTGAGACGGAGCAGGGTTTCAATAGGGTTGTGTCCCGTCTAGCTTAGGCTTCTATTTTACGTTCACCACATGACCATCCCAGCTATTTTCTCTTTGTGAAGGCTAGCCTAGTTTATTTTTCTGAAGAATACCCTATCCAGAAATACCCAACCTAGGCCTATTTATTTTTCTCCGCCCTGCGGGGCTACAACTCTTTGAAGACAGCTTCAAATCTCAAAAGTAATATGAAGTGGGTTGTAAATATAATAAAACACACGACAAATTGGATATTACTTTCAAATTTCAGAATTTTTTTCACAATTTAATATTCCAATTTCATTAGGTTTTAACCTAATTTAAATATATTTTGAAAGTACTTTAAATCTGGCTCGACATTTTGGAATTAAAAATAGTTTGGACCCCACTACAATATGCGAAATTTTGTTTAAATTTTTAACCCTGGCCCTGGCCAACAAAAAGAAAATGGACTGCAATAAATTGCATAAGAAGTAGCAAATGAGCTGTAAATTATTAAAAATAGCAAATGGGTTGACTTGTGGGCCTATTAAGTTGATGCATATTCAAGAATATTTTGACTTATTATATATTAGTCAACAAACGATTCTAGCAGAAGTGACCGTTGGATGTCAACCCAACAGCCTCCGTGCTTCTTCAATCTCTGATCTTCTTGCTCCAGCCACCAAATCCAGCGCCGGTGGGACCGCCTGCTCCCACTGAGGGAGTCCTGGATTAGGGGGTATCCGGACAGCCGGACTGTATACGTTGGCCGGACTGTTGGAGCGTGAAGATACAAGACTCAAGACTTCGTCCCGTGTTCGGATGGGACTCTCCTTTGCGTGGAAGACAAGCTTGGAGATCCGGATATTATATTTCCTTCTTTGTAACCAACTCCATGTAACCCTAGCCCTCTCCGGTGTCTATATAAACCGAGGAGTTTAGTCCTTAGAGACACAATCATAATCATCATAGGCTAGCTTCTAGGGTTTAGCCTCTACGATCTCGTGGTAGATCAACTCTTGTAATTCCCATATCATCAATATCAATCAAGCAGGAACTAGGGTTTTACCTCCATCGAGAGGGTCCGAACCTGGGTAAAACATCGTGTCCCTTACCTCATGTTACCATTAGCCTTAGACGCATAGATCGGGACCCCCTACCCGAGATCCGCCGTTTTTGACACCGACATTGGTGCTTTCATTGAGAGTTCCTCTGTGTCGTTGTTGCAAGGCTTGATGGCTCCTTCAATCGTGAACAACCACATGGTCCAGGGTGAGACTTTTCTCCCCGGACAGATTTTCGTGTTCGGCGGCTTCGCACTGCGGGCCAATTCGCTTGTCCATCTGGAGTAGATTGACAGCTACGCCCCTGGCCACCAGGTCAGGTTCGGAAACCTGAACTACACGACTGATATCCACAGAGAATTGATATTCAACGGGTTCGGGTCTGCGCCAGGAGCGCCGGACAGTCATGATGAGCACGGCTTAGACCTGCTGTCGGACAATGCTCGGGATATCGCCCCTGCAGGAGCCCCGGACCTAAATCCGGAGCAGATTGCGTTGCCCGAGGACGGGTGGATGAACCCCGCCTCGGAGGCCACACAATCATCAGCGGTAGAGACGAACACAGGCTTCACCCCCAAGGAGGCCTGTGACACCGGACCCCTGGACTCGTATCCGGGTGTAGGTTCCAGTCCGCGCACTCCCGAGCCTGCCGAATCTGGTTGGGCTCCGGTAATGGAGTTCACCGCTGCGGATATCTTCCAGCACTCGCCCTTTGGCGACGTGCTGAACTTGTTAAAGTCTCTCTCTTTATCAGGAGACTCTTGGCCGAACTATGTCCGGCTCGAGTGGGAAGCAGGCGACGATGGAACTCGTTGCCCAACCACCACCCACTTCATTGCC
The DNA here is from genome assembly GCF_018294505.1 of Triticum aestivum. Taxonomy (NCBI): domain Eukaryota; kingdom Viridiplantae; phylum Streptophyta; class Magnoliopsida; order Poales; family Poaceae; genus Triticum; species Triticum aestivum. Next base: position 255,226,129 of record NC_057813.1, on the reverse strand, counting down.
ACGATCGATGATTTAACTGACGTGCTTGACTTTGAATCTGAAGACATCAACGGTATGGACGACGATGTAGGAGAAGAACAGGAACCACCACCCACGGGGCAGTGGACAGCCACCTCCTCATATGATATATATATGGTGGACACTCCGAATTAAACCAATGGCGATGAGGCAATGGAGGATAATCCCTCAGGCAAGAAAGCAAAGCATGGACATCGTCGGCGCCTCTCCAAGCCCCACCACAGCAATACCGGCACAGGAAACAAAAAACAATCCGGATGGTGCCGAAGATGAATACAACCCCGATCAGCCTGCCTTCGAGCAGGCCGGACAGGAAGACGGGCAGGTCAGCCCAGACGAACAGGCGATGGACGGATACCCGGAGGAGGACAACTACATGCCCCCCTCCGAAGATGAGATTAGCCTCGGCGACGACGAGTTTGGCATGCCTGAGGACCCCGTGGAGCAGGAGCGCTTCAAGCGCCGGCTTATTGCCACCGTGAGGAGCCTGAAAAAGAAGCATCAGCAGCTCCTAGCTGATCAAGACCTGCTCACTGACAGATGGACTGAAGTCCTGGCAGCTAAGGAATACGGACTCGAGCGCCACATGGCTGACCGGCCACCTCGTGGCTGGGATAAAACGGCATATCAGCCCGAATACCAGCCCGCACCCCCACGCCAACACACTATGGCCCAGGGCAATGGGCAGGACCTGCAAGATATACTGGAAAACAAGGCAGGACAGCCAAGATCGATCTACGGATCGCAGGGGCACGCCCCAACACGTAACAATGATCGTTACGCCGGATACACCATCAACAAGTCCGGCTGGACCGAATACAGCCAACCAGACACAGTCGAACTACGTAGCCACATAGCCCAGCATAGAGGCGCCGCACACCCCCTCTGCTTCACTGACGAAGTGATGGATCATGAATTCCCAGAAGGATTTAAACCCGTAAACATCGAATCATACGATGGCACAACAGACCCCGCAGTATGGATCGAAGATTTCCTTCTCCACATTCACATGGCCCGTGGTGACGATCTACACGCCATCTAGTACCTTCCCCTTAAGATCAAAGGACCGGCAAGGCACTGGCTAAACAGCGTGCCGACAAATTCTATTGGCAGTTGGGAAAACCTGGAGGACGCGTTCCTCGACAACTTCCAGGGCACGTACGTGCGACCACCGGATGCCGATGACTTGAGCCACATTACCCAACAGCCCGGAGAGTCAGCCAGGAAATTCTGGACTCGGTTCCTAACCAAAAAGAACCAAATAGTCAACTGTCCGGACGCCGAAGCCCTGGCGGCCTTCAAGCATAATATCCGCGACGAGTGGCTCGCCCGACACCTCGGCCAGGAAAAACCAAAGTCCATGGCGGCCCTCACGACACTCATGACCCGCTTTTGCACGGGCGAGGACAGCTGGCTGGCTCATAGTAGCACCACGCCAATAAATTCAGGCACCTCAGATGTCCGCGACAATAATGGCAAGCCACGATGCAACAGACACAAGCGACGGAGCAACGGTGACAACACCGAAGACACGACAGTCAATGCCGGATTCAGTGGCTCGAAATCCGGTCAGCGGAAAAAGGCGTCCAAAAGAAACAATCAGGGACCGTCCACTCTGGACCGCATACTTGAACGCTCATGCCAAATTCATGGCACCCCGGATAAGCCAGCAAACCACACCAACAGAGACTGCTGGGTATTCAAACAGGCAGGTAAAATAAACAGCAAAAACAAGGACAAGGGGCTGCACAGCGACGATGACGAGGTGCCCCGGCGTCCGAACACAGGAGGACAGAAGAAATTTCCTCCCCGGGTGAAAATGGTGAACATGATCTATGCCACCCATATTCCCAAACGGGAATGGAAGCGAGCACTACGGGACGTCTATGCGAGGGAGCCAGTCGCCCCAAAATTCAACCCATGGTCAGCCTATCCGATCACCTTCGATCGTAGGGATCACCTACCAGCATCCGTCACGGCGGTTCAGCCACATTGGTCCTAGACCCAATCATCGACGGATTTCACCTCACGCGAGTCCTTATGGATGGCGGCAGCAGCCTGAACCTGCTATATGAGGACATAGTGCGCCAAATGGGCATCGACCATTCAAGGATCAAGCCCACCAAAACCACCTTCAAAGGTGTAATTCTAAGAGTAGAGGCCCGTTGCACGGGCTCCATAACACTGGAAGTGGCCTTTTGATCTCCGGATAACTTCCGAAGCGAGGAGTTAATATTCAATATCGTCCCTTTCCGCAGTGGTTATCACGCACTACTTGGACGAACCGCATTCGCTCGGTTCAATGCGGTACCACACTATGCATACCTCAAGCTCAAGATGCCAGGGCCGCGCGGGGTCATAACAGTCAACGGAAACATGGACCGCTCTCTCCGTACAGAAGAGCATACTGCAGCCCTCGCAGCGGAAGTACAATGCGGCCTTCTCCGGCAAACCACCAATCCGGCGACAACAACTGAGGGAGTCCTGGATTAGGGGGTGTCCGGATGGCCGTACTATGACCTTTGGCCGGACTCCCGGACTATGAAGATACAAGATTGAAGACTTTGTCCCGTGTCCGGATGGGACTTTCCTTGGCGTGGAAGGCAAGCTTGGCGATACAATATGAAGATCTCCTCCCATTGTAACCGACTCTGTGTAACCCTAGCCCTCTCCGGTGTCTATATAAACCGGAGAGTTTTAGTCCGTAGGACGAACAACAATCATACCATAGGCTAGCTTCTAGGGTTTAGCCTCTCTGATCTCGTGGTAGATCAACTCTTGTACTACCCATACCATCAATATTAATCAAGAAGGAGTAGGGTTTTACCTCCATCGAGAGGGCCCGAACCTGGGTAAAAACATCGTGTCCCTTGTCTCCTGTTACCATCCGCCTAGACGCACAGTTCGGGATGCCCTACCCGAGATCCGCCGGTTTTGACACCGACAACAACCCCGAACACCGTCAACCGAGTCCGGAGTATCCCGCAACAAGATCGCCAGGCACGCCAAGAGCGCGACTAGCAGTAAGGCCTCCGCTCTAGCACCATCAAGACAGCATTCGTGCCGCGCGTACACAATTACGCACTTAAAATACCATGGGCATAGGCGGAGGCACAATAAGGGACTCAGTCAAACAGTGCGGCTCAGCCGCAACATACTTTAATAACCCCCCTTTTTTTACCTTTCAGGATACTGCTTTCGGGCAGCCTCTTCAGAAGAGCCGGATTGTCGGACTCGCACAGGAGAAAAAACCAAGAAGGCAAAAGGCTTTGCACCCAAAGGGAATACCCAGGTGGAATATGTTCACGATTGTTATACCTGTTTTATATACCTACATGCAGCCTGCCCTTGGACGGGACATGTCAAATAGTCCTACTTACTTCTGCTTAACGCATTCATTGTAAACATTCACTTAGACGTATTATTTATCAATGGGAGATAATATATAGCGTCAGCTTATTATTCCTATTTGCACATTTTTTCTATAAATGTTTCCTTACACCTTGGTACGTTTAGTTTGCGGCAAGGCCTGTCCTTCACTAGCTTCTCCGCATCCAGCTTGCCCCAATGCACCTTCGCACGGGCAAAGGCCCTGCGGGCACCCTCAATGCAAACGGATCGCTTGATCACTTCAAGTCGTGGACAAGCATTTACCATCCGCTTTATTAGGCCGAAGCACTACAAAAAAATACACTTCCGTGATGATACGTGCTTGTCACAGTAGGTCGCGTTTTTTGTCATGCATGTACATCCATGACGATTTTATGATAGAATCAAGATAGTCATACCTGTGCTGTCATAGAAGTGTTCCATGATATTACCAAAATTATCATCACGGAAGTGTCCACTTCCATGATGACAAATCGCGCGTCACAGAAGTGCTTTCGTCAAGGGTGACCGACACGTCGCATCCACTGTAACGGAACGCCGTTAAGCTATCGAGTCGGGTTTTGGATCTGATAACCCGTTAACAGCCCCGACCAATGGGGATTTTCCACGTGTAAAATCATCATTGGCTGGAGGAAACACGTGTCGGCTCATCGTTGGGACAGATGTCATCCACTCATTGGACAGAAGGCGCCTATGATACGTCGACATGTGGCACGGCCCAACAGAGGCCCATTCCTGTGAAAAGGCCGGCCCGTTTGACTTGGTCAAAAGGTGGAGGGCCGGCCCATGGAAAGCTTGTTAATGGCATGTTCGCATATAGCCCATTTACAGCCCGCTAACCCAAGGCCCGTTACGCCCTATCCGAATTAGGCCCAGTAGCGTCATCTGGGCCATCCAATGTGATCCTAGCCCGTTTTCACTTCTGGCCCATGTATGGCCCATGACGTCTTTCGGCCCATATGAGGCCCTATGTAACTCTTGGCCTATTAACGGCCCGTGGTGAAACTGGCCCGCAATGAACAGTGTATCACTTTACCCCGATTAACGGCCCGTGGTGAAACTGGCCCGTAATGAACAGTGTGTCACTTTATACCCATTAACGGCCCGTTATTCCGTTGGGCCATTTCCGTCCCATGTTATCTTTCGGCCTTCTCAGAGCCCATTTATTCTTGGGCTCATTTCCAGCATTCGTTTACTTACAGCCTGTTACTGTCATTTCTCCTTGTGGGCCAAATTCAACCCGTGGTTACAGTCGGCCCATTTGTGGTCCGTTAATACATTGGGCCGTTTTCAGAGCGTCATCAAATACGGCCTATTAACGATGGCCCGCTATGGTCGGCCCATGAACGGCCTATTAACAATGTAATGGTGTGTCCGAACGTCATAATCGTACTTTATTAGATATGGTGCGATCTATGATGTCTCTTACCGATCTACCACTATCATTTTGGGGTTATGCATTACAGACAGCTGCATTCACGTTAAAAGGGCACCATCTAAATCCGTTGAGACGACACCGTATGAACTATAGTTTGGCAAGAAACCTAAGCTGTCGTTTCTTAAAGTTTGAGGTTGCAATGCTTATGTGAAAAAGTTTCAACCTGATAAGCTCAAACTCAAATCGGAGAAGTGCGTCTTCATAGGATACCCAAAGGAAACTGTTGGGTACACCTTCTATCACAAATCCGAAGGCAAGACTTTTGTTGCTAAATTCGGAGTTTTTCTGGAGAAGGAGTTTCTCTTGAAAGAAGTGAGTGGGAGGAAAGTAGAAAACTTGATAAGGTAATTGTACCTTCTCCCTTATTGGAAAGTAGTTCATCACAAAAATCTGTTCTTGTGACTACTACACCAATTAGTAAGGAAGCTAATGATGATGATCATGTAACTTCAGATCAAGTTACTACCGAATCTCGTAGGTAAACCAGAGTGAGATCCGCACCAGAGTGGTACGGTAATCCTGTTTTGGAGGTCATGTTACTTGACTATGACGAACCTACGAACTATGAGGAAGCGATGACGAGCCCAGATTCCGCGAAATGGTTTGAGGCCATGAAGTCTAAGATATGATCCATGTATGAGAACAAAGTTTGGACTTTGGTTGACTTGCCCGATGATCGGCAAGCAATTGAGAATAAATGGATCTTCAAGAGGAAGACGGACGCTGATAGTAGTGTTACTATCTACAAAGCTAGAATTGTCGCGAAAGGTTTTCGACAAGTTCAAGGTGTTGACTACGATGAGAGCTTCTCACTCGTATCTATGCTTGAGTCTGTCTGAATCATGTTAGTAATTGCTGCTTTTTATGAAATCTGACAAATGGATAAACAAAACTGCATTCCTTAATGGATTTATTAAAGAAGAGTTGTATATGATGCAGCAGAAGGTTTTGTCAATCCGAAAGGTGCTAACAAAATGTGCAAGCTCCAGCGATCCATCTGTGGACTGGTGCAAGCATCTCGGAGTTGGAATATACGCTTTGATGAGTTGATCAAAGCATATAGTTTTATACAGACTTGCGGTGAAGCCTGTATTTACAAGAAAGTGAGTGGGAGCACTACAGCATTTCTGATGAAGTATATGTGAATGACATATTGTTGATCGGAAATAATGTAGAATTATTCTGTAAAGCATAAAGGAATGTTTGAAAGGAGTTTTTCAAAGAAAGACTTCGGTAAAGCTGCTTACATATTGAGTATCAAGATTTATAGAGATAGATCAAGACGCTTGATAAGTTTTTCCAATGAGTACATACCTTGGCAAGATTTTGAAGTAGTTCAAAATGGAACAGTCAAAGAAAGAGTTCTTGCCTGTGTTACAAGGTGTGAAGTTGAGTAAGACTCAAAGCCCGACCACGGCAGAAAATAGAAAGAGAAGGAAAGTCATTCCCTATGCCTCAGTCATAGGTTCTATAAAGTATGCCATGCTGTATACCAGATCTATTGTATGCCCTACCACTGAGTTTGGCAAGGGAGTACAATAATGATCTAGGAGTAGATCACTGGACAGCGGTCAAAATTATCCTTAGTGAAATAAGGATATGTTTCTCGATTATGGAAGTGGAAAAAGGTTCATCGTAAAGGGTTACGCCGATGCAAGTTTGACAGTAATCTAGATGACTCTAAGTCTCGGTCTAGATACATACTGAAAGTGGGAGCAATTAGCTAGAGTAGCTCCATGCAGAGCATTGTTGACATAGAAATTTGCAAAATACATGTGGATCTGAATGTGGCAGACCCGTTGACTAAGATTCTCTCACAAGCAAAACATGATCACACCTTAGTACTCCTTGGGTGTTAATCACATAGCGATGTGAACTAGATTACTGAATCTAGTAAACCCTTTGGGTGTTGGTCACATGGCGATGTGAACTATGGGTGTTAATCACATGATGATGTGAACTATCGATGTTAATCACATGGTGATGTGATCTAGATTATTGACTCTAGTGCAAGTGGGAGACTGAAGGAAATATGCCCTAGAGGCAATAATAAAGTTATTATTTATTTCCTTATTTCATGATAAATGTTTATTATTCATGCTAGAATTGTATTAACCGGAAACATAATACATGTGTGAATACATAGACAAACAAAGTGTCACTAGTATGCCTCTACTTGACTAGCTCATTAATCAAAGATGGTTATGTTTCCTAACCATGAACAATGAGTTGTTATTTGATTAACGAGGTCACATCATTAGTTGAATGATCTGATTGACATGATCCATTTCATTAGCTTAGCACCCGATCGTTTAGTATGTTGCTATTGCTTTTCTTCATGACTTATACATGTTCCTATAACTATGAGATTATGCAACTCCCGTTTGCCGGAGGAACACTTTGGGTGCTACCAAACGTCACAACGTAACTGGGTGATTATAAAGGAGCATTACAGGTGTCTCCAAAGGTAGATGTTGGGTTGGCGTATTTCGAGATTAGGATTTGTCACTCCGATTGTCGGAGAGGTATCTCTGGGCCCTCTCGGTAATACACATCACATAAGCCTTGCAAGCACTACAACTAAGATGTTAGTTGTGAGATGATGTATTACGGAACGAGTAAAGAGACTTGCCAGTAACGAGATTGAACTAGGTATTGGATACCGACGATCGAATCTCTGGCAAGTAACATACCGATGACAAAGGGAACAACGTATGTTGTTATGCGGTCTGACCGATAAAGATCTTCGTAGAATATGTAGGAGCCAATATGGGCATCCAGGTCCCGCTATTGGTTATTGACCGGAGACATGTCTCGGTCATGTCTACATTGTTCTCGAACCCGTAGGGTCCGCACGCTTAAGGTTTAGATGACAGTTATATTATGAGTTTATGAGTTTTGATGTACCGAAGGAGTTCGGAGTCCCGGATGAGATCGGGGACATGACGAGGAGTCTCGAAATGGTCGAGACGTAAAGATCGATATATTGGACGACTATATTCGGAGTTCGGAAAGGTTTCGAGTCATTCGGGTATTTATCGGAGTACCGGAGAGTTACGGGAATTCGCCGGGGAGAAGTATTGGGCCTTATTGGGCCCTGCGGGAAAGAGAGAGGGGCTGCCTAGGGCAGGCCGCGCGCCCCCCCAAGGCCTAGTCCGAATTGGACTAGGGGGAGGGGCCGCACCCCCTCCTTCCTTCCCTTCTCTCTTCCCCTTCCTAGTCTCCTACTCCTACTACATGGAAGGATCCCTAGTTGGACTAGGAAAGGGGGAATCCTACTCCCGGTGGGAGTAGGACTCCCCTATGGCGTGCCTCCTCCCTAGGCCGGCCTCCTCCTCCCTCCCTCCTTTATATACAGGGGCAGGGGGGCACCCTAGACACACAAGTTGATCCTTGAGATTGTTCCTTAGCCGTGTGCGGTGCCCCCCTCCACCATAATCCACCTCGGTCATATCGTAGCGGTGCTTAGGCGAAGCCCTGCGTCGGTAGAACATCAAGATCGTCACCACGCCGTCGTGCTGACGGAACTCTCCCTCCCCGAAGCTCTACTGGATTGGAGCCCGAGGAGCGTCACCGAGCTGTACGTGTGTCAAGAACTCGGAGGCGCCGGAGTAACGGCGCTGGGATCGGTTGGATCGCGAGGAGAACGTACGACTACTTCCTCTACGTTGTGATCGCTTCCGCTTCGGTCTACGAGGGTACGTAGACAACACTCTCCCCTCTCGTTGCTATGCATCACATGATCTTGCATGTGCGTAGGAAATTTTTTGAAATTACTACGAAACCCAACAGGTTATTGTGGCCTAGTTTTAAAAAATAGGTTATTGCAGCCACTAGCAAACCGCGAAAAAAGAACTGCACTGACTACAAGCAAACAAATAAACAAGACAACAAGGAAATAAATAAGCAAGCAACTTATGTTAGGCTATCACGGCTCTTACACATATTACATCCACTGGGCATCAAAGTTCGCCACCAGTGCAAATATAGGGAACATAGCAGCATATAAACGCCGCAGCAAAACAAGTCCAGAACTGAAACCACTTCAGAAGAGTTCAAGAAACAATATCCTGGGTACCCATAATGCTGGCAAGATGCTTAGCAAGCTTATTAACTTTCTCTTGTTTGGCGCTTAAATCCTCCAGCGCTTGCTGTTGCACAAGAAAGTACGCATCTGAATTCTGCAGGGACTTCCTCAGTCCTTCGGCTTCTTGCCGCAGCACAGCTGACTGATGCCTTTCAGCTTGTAGCTGAGACTAAAGAAGCCGAAGTGATTCAGGCAGCGAGTTCGAAGAGCTTGTGCCAGTGGTACTGGCCAGTAACTCGAACACTACATCAACGCAGGACTGTGGGGTTTTCTCACTGTCTACAAGATCATTTTTATCACCTTTCTTGGAGACCAACAGGGTTGTATCACTATCTTGAACCTTATCTACATTACTTTCTCTACCATTGCATAGTGGGGTGCTCTTCTCCAATATTCTATTTGCATACTACAAGAGAAACAAGCAGACACATCACATGTTTAGCTTGTAGTATACCAAACTCATTTTGGTAAACCTGTTCAATAGTAAGGTGGACAGGATAACAGCATGAAACAAACATATATCTATGTACTATGGTCACTGTATTGTCCATATCATTCTAGTTTATGTTCCCTAATCAAGATAGAGACACAGTTCAACTCATATGTTTTTAAGACACAACAGCATAGACAAAATATAAGTGTGAGAAACTACACAACATTGGCAGCACTTGTAATGTGCATCACATGAGAACATAACTGTTTATACTACTAAAACTGAAATCAACAAAGAGCAAGAAGTTAGAACAGAAATCCATTTAAAGAAATAGGTTTAAAACATACCTGTTGCGCCATTGGAGTTTCAATTGGATCCTTCAAATTCGAAAGTAGTTGGTATGAGTAAATACAGTGATGCAACAACAAAGGAGTATGGACCATAGCTACGGAATCTGACCTGAGAGAAGTTGCTCTTCTGCTTTAAACGTGGAGTTGGGTTAGCTGTGGTGGTCTTCGTGCTTTGGGCACTGCAGTAGCTTTACAAACTTCTCGTGTGGGGGTACTCTATGGTGGACATGGTGCTTTGTCAACTATAAGTGGGTTACTATCCGCTGGGGTTGCGGTTAGATGGGTTGTAGCTGGTTCTCTGCCCAACGGTGTAAGTGTGCAATCTGGAAGAGTCTCAATTATGTGTGGTGGGGCTAGTTTGTGGGCCAGTACAACCATGTTTCTATCTGCATCGACGGGTAGCACTGTCTTTTGTGAAGAACGGGTTTTTGCCCCCTTAGATACTGCCATCACCCCCTCCAATTCAAATGGCTGATAAACAAGAAAAGAAATTGAACGTACAGACATTGTATATAGACAGATGTGGTAATTCACATATATGTTGTCTAACCAAACATGACAGCATGACACAATTTCACATATATGATGCCTAACTAAACATGATAGAATGACACAGTTTCAGATATATGATGGATAACTTAACATGATATAATGGCATAATTCAACATATGATGAGTACCTAAACAGGATGACATGAAAAAACTATATGATGTCTTTCTAAAATAGGTTGGGATGAAATAATTCAGATACATGTTGTCTAATTATACAGGATGGCATGATATAATTGACATAATTGATTCATATACTAAGCAGCTGGCACTCGCATGTATGATCTCTAAACTAAGCAGATAGAATTCAATATTGTGCATATGATGTCTAAACTAAGCAATGCAAGACACCATATGCATCATATTAGAAATATAAACACTGCAACTTAGAGCATACACCTCAGGTGGGATATAGGACTGGTCATCTGTCTCTGAATCCTCCTCTGAGGAGCTCCTTGTAACCATCGAGATATATGCTTCAATAGGTACCATTGCCTGCTCTGAAGACCTTGTTTTCACTCGAGATTTTTCCATAACCGGCTCAAATGGTTGATACACATGAAGAGTAGTTCAATATACACAGATTGTCGACAAATGGAATACGTAATGAAAAAAAAGATGGCATGAGATAATTCACATATATGATGCCTGGCTCCATGGCGGTGCGTAATTCACATATATGATAACTGGCTGAAAAACATGGCATTGCATAATTCACATGTCTGATATAGGAAGCAAACAGGAGGCATTCACACAAAGCATGTCTAATCTAAGCAGATGGCATGGCAAAGCAAGACACCATATGCATGATATGAGCAATATAACCCAGCCAAGTTAGAGCATGCACCTCGGGGGGGGGGGGGAATACGACTGGTCATCTCTCTCTGAATCCTCCTCTGACGAGCTATCTGTAACCAGCAAGAAATCTGCATCGACAGGTAGCACTGACTGCTCAGAAGACCTTGTTTTCACTCCAGATTTTCCCATGACCGACTCAAATGGCAGATGCACAGGAAGAGTAGATGAATGTACAAACATTGTTGACAAATGGAATACATTATGGAAAAAATATGGCACGATACAATTCACATATACGATGACTGGCTAAACAGGATGGCATTGCATGATTCATGTATATGATGCCTGGCTAAAGAAGATGGCATTGCATAATTCCCATATACTCCCTCCGTTCCTAAATATTTGTCTTTTTAGAGATTTCAAATGGACTACCACATACGGATGTATATAGACATATTTTAGAGTGTAGATTCACTCATTTTGTTCTGTATGTAGTCACTTGTTGAAATCTCTAAAAAGACAAATATTTAGGAAGGGTGGGAGTATGATATAGAAACCAAACAGGTGGCATTCACATAAAGCAAATCTAAACTAAGTTGATGACATATAAGATGTATAATGTAAGCAATGCAAGGCGCCATATGCATGATATGACCAACATCAGCATGCCAGGTTAGAGCAGACACCTCAGGTGGTAAACAGGCGTGGTCGGCTCCTTCTGAATCTCCATCTGAACAGTTATCTTCCTCTGGAATACAATCTGGAAATGCAGGAGAGGGGGGGGAACTTCACCCACCATGGAGCAGCATCTGCATGACATTATATTCGCACGCAACGGTCTTCTCTTTTTCTCTACATCTTTAGTATGATTGTGTACAATATCTGACATGCATAATAAAAAAAGTTAGATTTTGTAAGGCCTAAGGGGTGCATGCAAAAATCAAGACTGATGGTAGAAAACGAGTGGATGGATCCAAAACTAATGATAGCAGGTAGATTATAGCTTCAGTTTAAAAAGATAGACAATGGATCATCTATTGTTTGTTGCCCACCCAACATGAACCACATAGAAGACCCCAGATGAACCAGATAGTAGACATATACTATTCATTGCTGGCTCGATATGAGACCCATGGGCAATTCAAAACTCACGATTGAATGATAAAGTAGCAGGTAATAATAACCGATGTATAACGTAAGCAAACACGAAAGACTGCGACCTCTCTTCCGGAACTGTGTAGTCCTCAGGTTCATCTGCTCAGTCGATGATGGTAATGCAGTTGGCGTGGCTGCCGGCAACGGGGAAGATGATCTGAGGCGGCCAAAGGAAGTCTGCAGGGGGGATCTCTGCTGCAGTGAACGCTTCTGTCGATGGTGCACCTCGGGTGGGGTGGATGACGGCACGGCAGGAGCAGGACATAATGCACAGAGTTTTCTTTGACGCTAATCTGAAAATGAAGTAAATCTGTAAGGGCTCCTTAGAATTGGAGGATTCTATAAACGCAGGGACAGGAAAAACACAGGAATAGGATAGGAATGCACGTGAAAAACAGAGCATTTGGAAACATATGAGTTCAGTCAACCTGGGTGTTTGGCTCACATGAATTGGAAGAACAGAGGAATGGAGAAACAAAGTGATGCGACGAGTGTACAACCTCTTTGGCATAGCCTTGTGGACCTCAGCATCATTGGGTTGGACGTGGAGGATGGTGATGATGCTGGTGTGACTGTCGGAGGCGGGGAAGAAGATCCGAGGCCTCTAGAAACCGCGCCAAGGGTATTGCTCCGCTGTGATGGACGGTTCCGTCGTTGGAGCAGCTCCGCTAAGGTGTACGGCGATGAGGCTGAAGCATGGCAAGACAGACAATGTTAATCTGAAGTGGGACCCTAATATCATCTGCAATAGATGATGTAAAATACATCACCAAAAAGTGCTAGATGTAAAACGCATCAGCCGCGCCACGGCCGCTCTGACAGATGCTGTAAGTACTGTTCACTCTGAACTTAACTGAAGAAAATGAACTTCATAGTCGAAACTGAATTTTACTGTCCAAACTAATTGAACTAGTAACAGAGCATTGCAATGGATGTTTAGGGCGTTCGAGCACTAGTAGCAGAGAAGCAGTGATCTAAATCAGCAGACGCTCGATCAGGGAATGCACTAGCAAAGAGCAAGTCGTGCAGTAGCACCGCGAGCGAGTGCTAAAGCAGCAACTCCTGTAGCTTCCGGTGGTCGTGCAGCAGCAACAGTGCAAGCGAGAGCAAGAGCAGAGTAGCAGCACGAATGAAAGCAGGAGCGGTGCAACAGCACGACCGACAACAAGAACGGAGCCACAGCACGAGCAAGAGCCAGAGCAGCTGCAGCTAGTGCCGTTGTGGAAGTCGCCTTCGAGGAAGCAATGACATGGGGGAGAGACTCTGTGGATGATGTGGCCGGCGACGGCGCCGTCAATGGAGATGCCATGTCTGCTCGATATCGAGCACCGGCAGCCCCGTGAGATCAAATAAAAGATAAAATGCAGCGGTGAGTGAACAACCTCCTTGGTGGCACCGAGTTGGCCTCGGCTTCATAGGAGGAATTGGTGAGGGTGCTGCAGTTCCGGTGGGGCAGGTCAAGATGGCGTTGTGGGGATTGAGGTGGCGCGATAGACGAGGCGAATGTCGGGGCAGCTCCTTGGAGGTGGAGGACGGGGCGGCTGATCCGGCGGGATGACGAGATCGACAACGGATCCTCATCCGATGTGGTGGATGAGGGACGGCGAGCTGTTGCGGTGGACGACGTAGTCGGGGAAGAGTCTCCAGTTGGGCGGCGATCGCGAGGCCGACAGAGGAGGATGGGGTTTCACGGGTTTTGGCGGCCTCGGTGTACGAATGGGGGGCGAAGGGGGAGGGGGGAGCCAAGCTTAGCGATGCGCTTGTCCGAAATGTAGGGTAAGTTACTAGCATACTCCCACCGGTTTTGACACCACGACGTGGAGCTTCATTTCCGGCTGAGGGGTAGAAGGGGGATTTCTCGTGTCTAGGCTACGAGAGCGATTTTGGATGAGGAGGGAGTTCTCGCGCGCGTCCAAATTTCAGGATAACAAGGCACGACACGGGTTGAAGAAGCGGGAGTTTCAAAGCAGGTGAGACAAAAGATACTCGAGCTTGAAAATTTCGGGATAACAAGGTGCGGATTCCTTGTTCGGCAAAACAAACTTAACGTGTAAAAAAACAATTCATACAAGACACAAGAGAGTCATGTCCCCTTTTACTATATTGCTATAGATGCCATTGAAAAAACTACAAGAAAAATGTAAAAAAATCGGGAGAACAAGATTACCCTACACAGCAACAAATCGATTCGCACTTCCCTCAACAACAACAAAAAACATATCAATTCCCACCAAAGAAAGAGTAATGTCCCTTTTTATATGATTACAGATGCCATGATCCTTAATTTCAATTTTTGAATCCACGTTATGTTGAATTCGAATATATCATTAGGTGACCTTGCGGTTTATAATTGATGTAGTCGTACATTTTGATCTTCCATCATATATGAACATTTTACTCCACCATGTGAACATATATATTGCTGTCTACCATATGGACTAAACTTGAATCAATTTTCCTTATTTGAATACGATTCTTGTCAAGTTATACAATAATTTAAATATTATCTTGATAACAAAAAGACATGCATACAGCAGTAATCATATTTCACTATGAACTACATGTACCATACGCTCTCCAATTCAAATATCTGTATCCATTTTATGTTGAATTCAAATCATGGTACATTATTGGTCTAGGTAGCGAGATGTTCGGGATAATCTAAACCCTATTTTCATACGTATAATTTTTGGCTGAATTGGGAGAAGTTTTGGTATAAGCCTCTTGCAAAACCGGAGATTCTCTCAACAAGCCTCGTGGTTCCGAGAGGGAACGTGTCACCTTTGTGTGTGAAACAATATACGCTGCCTCCCCCCTGATTTTATTTATAGAGGAAACATAGAACTATATGAGTGCCCTATTAAATTTTGGAATTATTTCGGGTTCATTTGGCCTTTTTATACATTAATTGAGTCTCTGGACTTTTAATGTGCATAATCTAAATATGAATTGCATCCACATGCTCTGGTGCACCAAAGTGGGTTGAAAAATCACATGTGTATCCTTGGTTGAATTTCTAGGTCCCATGGAAGAAATGAGAATGAAATTCAAACATCTGGGCGTCATGACTCTACCGAGAACATCAAGAAACTTAGATTTTAAATTCATGTAAATCCAAAACTCGATTGGAAATCATGAAACTTGGCATGGTGTCATGTCATGGCACTAACATGTTGTGGTAAAAAATTGGGCCGGTTTGGAAGCTCGTGGTTCTAAGAGGGAACATGCCACCTTTGAGTGTGGAACGATATACGCTGCCCCCCCCCGCCGCCATTGAGTTTCTTAACAAAGGCAACATAGAACTACATTAGTGCCCTGTTAAAATTTGGAATTATTCCGGGTTCGTTTGTCGTTTTTTATAGTACATTAATTGAGTTTCTGGTCATTTAATGTGCATAAGTCAAATTTGAATTACAATCACATGCTCTCATGCACCAAAGTTGGTTGAAAAATCACATTTGTGTCCTCGGGTGAATTTCTAGGTCCCATGCAAGAAATGAGAATAAAATTAAAACATCTGTGCATCGTGGCTTGGCCGAGAACATTGAGAAACTTTGCTTTAAAATTCTTGTAAATCCAAAACATGTCTGAAAATCATGAAACTTGGCATGGATGTCATGTCATGGTACTACCATGTTGTGGTAAAAAAATGGCCGAATAGGAACAGATTTTGGTATAAGCTTCTTGCAAACCGAAGCTTCTCTCAAGAAGGCTCGTGGTTCTGAGAGGGAACGTGCCACCTTTGAGTGCGAAACGATATATATTGTCCCCCTTGATTTTATTTACAAAGGCAACATAGAACTACATGGGTGTCCTGTTAAATTTTGGGATTATTCCGGCTTCGTTTGGCCTTATTTACACATTAATTGAGTTTTTGGTCATTTAATGTGCATAATTCAAATTTGAACTACAAGCACGTGCTCCCGTGCACCAAAGTTGGTTGAAAAATTACATTTGTGTCCTCGGGTGAATTTCTACTCCCTCCTTCCATCTATATAGGTCCTAATGCGTTTTTCGAGGCTAACTTTGACCAAACGTTAGAGCAATAATATATGACATGCAACTTACACAAAGCATACCTTCAAATTTGTATGTCAAAGGAGCTTCCAATAATATAATTTTCATAGTATACATCTCATGTGCTATTAATCTTGTCAATAGTCAAAGGCTGTCTTGAAAAACACATTAGGCCCTATATAGATGGAAGGAGGGAGTAGGTCCCATGCAAACAATGGGAATAAGATTCAAACATCTGGACATCGTGGCTCGGTCGAGAACATTGAGAAACTTGGTTTTAAAATCATGAAACTTGGCATGGTGTCATGTCATGGTAGTACCATGCCATGGTAAAAAAATTGGCCGAATAGGAACAAATTTTGGTATAAGCTTCTTGCAAATCGGAGCTTCTCTCAAGAAGGCTCGTGGTTCTGGGAGGGAACGTGTCACCTTTGTGTGCATAATTCAAATTTGAAATACAAGCACATGTTCCAGTGCACCAAAGTTGGTTGAAAAATCACATTTTTGTCCTCGGGTAAATTTCTAAGTTCCATGCAAAAAATGGGAATGAAATTCAAAATTCTAGGCGTCGTGGCTGGGTTGGAAACATTGAGAAACTTAGTTTATTAATTCCTGTAAATCCAAAACACGCATGAAAATAATGAAACTTGGCTTGGTGCCATGACATGGCACCAACATGCTGTGGTAAATTTGCAGTCCGATTTGCGAAGGTGCACACATTAACAATCAACAAAGTCATTTTGGAACAAGTGTTGTCACGTTACAATCGGAAACACAAGTATTATTGAAACTGTGGGCGTTCTACTTACTAGTACCATTTACGTGCCGCCACGCGCCCCCATTTTTTATTAGCTAGGAGGCGCCATGCAGGGTAGCTATTTGAGTACGAGAGGCGTGCAATCAGACCCCTGCACATGCTTATCGGGAGGAGAGCCCTTTGACCTCCATCTGCCGTCCACCTCTCTCCCAAGGTCTCCATTAATGGCGCCCGAGCCTCTGTTTAATGGCGTGGCTATGTCTCACTCGATTGAGATTTAAGAGAGAAAAAAGAAAATCTGAAAGCACGGATCTCGATGTAAGATCTGACGGACCTATATGGCATCTACTGCGACTTATAGCAAGACTGATGAATATATAAAGATGATTATTTTCTTTTTTTTTGATCAAAGAAGGGCTTGCCCCTTACGATTTTCATTACTAAAAACCACCACAATTCAAAAGAAGTTCAGCACAACTCCAGCCTAACACGAAGGACTAAAAGCTACCAGATTGAAATCGCAACATCCCAAGAGGCCAACAAAGGCCAAACATCCTCGAAAGAACCCAACATTTCACAACCGACGACACAATCCACATCCTAAACCGATTATTACATCAAAAGAAACCAGGAAAATGAATGAAGCCCAGCAGCAACTAGAAGAACAGCAACGCCAGGGTCGCCACAGCAAGAGTTTTCTTCATTCCAGCCTTGCAACATTGATCTTCCACAGAAATATAAGGACGATTAATTGTCTTACATAATTAGAAAGATAATTAAAAAAGCCACATGCGGCTACACCCGAAATACACAAGGGCAAAAGAAGAAGGAAGACAAGGATCTGGCTCACTGATCTCTACTTTCTTGATGCGTTGCTGCAGGCTGCGGGAACTAGTCTCCGCGGCGAGCGGCAATGAGCTCTTTCGTGTCCTCAAGACGCTGCTTGAGAACATCCACGGATTCCTCCACTAGCCTTTGGCGCTTGTTGCAGAGCATGTCATTCTCGTCCATAAGTTTCTTGATGATGACGCCGGTCCTCTTCAACAAGGCACTGGTCTCCTCCTGCTGGTCTGCACTTCGGACGATCTTCTCCCTCAGCAGGTCATGCTCGGCCCGGAGCCTCTCATTGCCCTCCCTTAGTTGTCGGATGACGCCGGTAGCCTGTTCAAACGAGGCTTTCACGTCGTCCTGCGACCTCGCCAAGCCGGAGATCTGATCCATCTGGCTATGGATGATCACATGCATGCGCCTGTAACAGTCGTCGCCTGCCCGCGAAAAATTTTCCCAGGCCTCCGCGGCGCGGCGGGACATCTCTGTTGCATTCATGGCGCGGTGGGACATCTCTGCTGCTTCCGCGGCGCGGCCGGACCAGTCTACTACATCGACAGCGCGGTGGGACCTCCGTGCTACTTTAGCTGCGCGGCGGGACCTCCGTGCTGCTACTTCCGCACGGCGGGACATGTTGGCTACTCTCGTAGCGAGGCGGGACATCTCTCGTGCTTCCGCTTCCATGCTCGCCTCTCCCTAGTGGCAATCTCTCGACCCATAACTCACGCTGGCCATGGCAGACGCAAGGGAAGGATGCTGAATGACTTGTTTGTTTTTGTGGATGAGGAGTTGAGGAGGAATGTACAGTCATCTTGGCATACTAGTACTTATAACCGAGTACTAATACGCTCCTAAGTGGGAAACCGTTGAGGTTGTGATCGGTGTGAACAGGTTTGGAATTCAATATAGCGTGGTACTAATACGCTCCTAAGTGGGAAACCGTTTAGGTTGTGATCGGTGTGAACAGGTTTGCAATTCAATATAGCGTGGAGTAATTTGGAATGTGATGAGACGCAAGCTCAAAATTTATTAACGGTTCTAGTTTCGAAGTGCGGCACTATTCCTGGATGGAGTACTTCATTTTCTACTCCCTCGTTTCCGGTTTTATAGGGCTTAACTCAAAATTTTAGTTTTTCCATTTCATAAGGCTCAATTTGGTTGTTCCCCAACACATGTTCAGATTCCAAGGTGCATTAAATCACTGCATGCAAGTATTAAGAGAAAATTGACCAATGCATGTACTTTATGCATGCATGCATTGCAATTAATGCATTGATAAACATAATTTTTTGAGAAAAACAAGAGCATTAATTAGGTGCTTTTGCAAACTACAAAAAATATTCCACCACTCACCATAAACTGGAAAGGAGGGAGTACTGCTGTGTACGTGCAATAACTGGCACCGTCGTATACATATCTTACGGTTAATGGGGCGTTCGACAGGAATAGCCGCGTGCCGAGCTCTAGGCTAGTCCTTTTTTCAGACGCATTATTAAACCTATCTCTCGGGACTTCTCGCACGCACCATCATGCCACCCACAAAAACTTGTACTCTGAGTTTAGTAGTACGTTATACAGGTAGAGAAGAGGTGCACACACGCACTCATCCTCTCACACAGGCGTCTGTTTTTTCTTGACAAGGAGGATGATGACCCCCGGCCTCTGCATCTGGGAGTCACACACGCATCTTTAGCTACGAATTGTAGTGTTCTCAACCATCCGATTGGCTCTATCATGGATGTACCTATATACTAAAACATGTCTAGATACATCTATATTTTGACAAATGGAAGGCATGTATTGTGGAACGGAGGGAGTGCTTGTCATCAAAATGGATAAAAAGGGACGTATCTAGAACTAAATACGTCTACATACATCTCCTTTTATCCATTTTGATGACAAGTAGTACTTCTTACCTAGAGGAACTTTATATCCAATAGACACAAAATATCCGTTCGACTGTTGGAAATTACTGATCTGATGTCGAAGTAATTGCTGCATCGCCACCAAAACCCACCATTTCTTAAGCTAAAGTACACCAAGGTAATCCCTATATTAGCATACTACTAAGATAAATAGAAGGCACTGTCGAAACATTTAGGACGTGAGCTTGTCAACTTGAATGTGGAGGGACACAAGCTTAGCCCCGGCCAGCAGCTTGGGCGGAACTATCAAGAAGGTCAGCTCCTGCACGTCGACGTCGCCGGGATCCTTGCTGCTTGTCACCTCCATTTCCACCTTCATGGCGTCGGTCGTGCCTTTGGGCTCCCCCGGCGGGCCATTCACCCACAGCTTGGCCAAGTAGTGCGGCAGTGGGGACGCCCCCGCTCTGATGCAGATGACCGACACGGTGATAGGCGCGCCGATGTCGAGCATGCCACCGACCAAGAAAAATGCACGGCGGTCCTCCTCCGCGAACAGCAAGAGTCGTGGCTCCAACAGTGGCACTTGCAGCTGGAGCACCTTGCCGTATTGGATCCTGTGCACGGGCATGGGATGCGTGGTGCTGATGTGGTGGTAGAGCGCCGGCGTCGGGCCTTCGTAGCCGTAGACGGGCACGGGGCATTTGCAGGGCGCGAGCGGACACACGCTCTGGTGATCAGCGAGCTTGTGGTAAGTGACGTAGAGCCCACAGCCTTCGTGCGGGCACTCCACCCTCACCGACGAAAGGACAGAGTCCACCATCGTGTTCCGCACGTCGAAGCCACCGCCATGCTCGCACTTCTGGCACTGCCGCTGGTTCCCGGGGCACTCGACGCGGCAGTCCACGCAGGCCAGGTGCCCTCCCTTGCACTGCAGAAATCAATCGAACAGCACATCAATCAAGAAACCTGCACCTTCCTCAATCAGCCGAACGGACGAGGTGTATTCAAACCTCATACACAGGAGGTGTCAAGGGGTGGAGGCACAAGGGGCAGTGGAGCACGGTGAGGTCCATCGAGACCTTAGAGAGCTCCATCGTCGGGTCATGTTCCTGTTCGGTCTGCATGATCTCGCCCTCCTCGTGCACAACCATCTCTCGACTTCGGCCGGGGTATTACAAAGCTTTACCGTCACATATTTTATACTCCCTCCGTGCCTAAATGTAAGTATTTATAGAGATTTCACTAGGTGGACTACATACGGAGCAAAATGAATGAATCCACACTTAAAATGCATCTATATACTACATCTGTATGTAATTCATAATGGAATCCCTACAAAGACTTATATTTAGGAACGGAGGGAGTACTACTTCAAGGTGCATTAAATCAACACATGCAAGTATCAAAAGAAGAGTCACGGCATGCATGCATGCGTTGTAATTAATGCATTGGTAAACGCAAATTATTGAAATATATCGAGTGCAGTGCATTGATGTGTCGCGTCAACTCGTACATCAACAAGAAGTTTGATTATCCTCTCCCTCGCGGACTTAACTGCACCTGCCTTTGGCTGTATGACAGGTTGGCCACACACCTGTCGGGCCCACCTGTCATCCACGCAAAGGCAGGAGCGTCCCTCCCTCGCCCATGAGCGTGGTGGCTGGCAAGACTAGGAGAAGCTTTCGCTACACGCTCTCCCTCCCGCACGCGGTGGACATGCAGCAGTTCAATCAGTGTCAGATGGCCAGAAGCGTACTGTAGTACTCCTCCAGTGCAGTAGTACTCCATCATTGTTCGACTTCCCGAAGAGGCGAAGAGCCAAGCGCAGCCCAGACGCTCGTGTGGCAGTTTCATGTGTAGAGTAGTCTAGGATAGCGTGTACCGTGCCTGTAAGCTTAAAATCGTTGGGGTCGGCTCCATGCTATGTGGCCGTCTCGAAGTTTTTAAAAAAATTAAAATAGTCTTCTGGCCCTACCTGTCACCCTGGTGATTGTAGTTTGCACGCTCATCTGGTCAACACAGGAATATATATTTTAATTTGTTTTTTTTCGAAAAGGGGGGACTCCCCAGCCTCTGCATCAGAATGATGCATATGGCCACATATTTTTTAATTTGTGGTGGGTAAATGTTAGAGGTTGCAGCAACTATATTGTACACTACGGGTCTTTCAGCCAAGTTTAGAGGCAAGCATGTGGGGCCAGTGCTATGATGTGTCACGTCAACTCGTACAACGAGGAGAAGCTTGATTTTACTACACGCCTTCTCCCTCGCCCATGCGTGCGGTTGCTCGCAAACGAGGACATGCTTTTGCTTAGTAGTACTTCTACAACAAGCTATCCGTCCCGCTCGTGGTGGACGGACATGCAGTAGTGGATTCGACACTGTAGAAGCAGTAGTAGTAACATCATTGTTCGTATTCTCGAAGAGGCGAAGAGATGAGACAAAATTGCTATGTGAGCCCACTATTGTACTAGTACGTACAACTACTTGCTAGTATAGCCCTGTAAACCAGAAAGGAGTATTTGCCCTTCTAGAGATTTCAACAAGTGACTAGACTACACCGAGACGGAGTACATATGGAGCAAAATGAGTGAATCTGCACCATAAATAAATACGTACTAGTTCTATCGTTTTCCTCTCCGAGGTGCACAATATTGAGTATACTGACTAGTTTCTTTTTGACAGGCATTTACATTTTTTTGACACAGTACAGACGCAAGCGCTCATATACACGCACATACACTCACCCCTATGAACGCACACATGCACGGCACTATCATCTTGAAATTTACGAAGTCACCATAGGCACCTCGTCGTCGACGGGTCCATAGGTGCTTGAATGCCAAGGAGGAAGAGGGTAGCGGTTCCCGAGACGTTGAACGGTCAATGATGCATCTTCAATTACATGCAGATGGAATTAATTCGAGAAGCAGAATAGAGCCAGCACGATGTGAATGCAATAGAGTTTGGACTCTCATATAATAAAGGCGCCCCACCACTCCAATCCATCTACTCCTAAGTCTCTGTGCAACACTGCTCACTCCAATCCAAGACCAAGTGACCAGAAGCCACAAGCACCTATGGAGGCGACGGACACGAGCGGTAGTCGGTTGTGCCAAATCATCCAAGGCGCCGGCCTGCGGCCCCGCACCGCGCAGTCTTTCCAGACGGTGTTGGCGACCATAGGCATCGTAGCCCTTGCCGATACCGGCTTCGCCTCTCGCATGGACGACATGATGGTCAACTCCATCCGCAAGTTCACCACCGTCAAGAAGCGCGTGGACGACCTTGCCGTACTGCTCCAGCCCACGCACCCAGGCTCCTCATTGCCCGCCACCCTCATCGGCCTACATGGTGACGAACTCTTTCAAGCCCTGGTGGCCCTGCAGGTGCCGGAGGTCGCAACGAAGAATGTGCACCTCGAGGCCGCACTCGCCACGCAGCGCCTCTCCATGCAAGAAACTGTCTACCTGCACATCCACGTCTACGAGGAAATCGTCTACATAAGCCACTACAAGGCAAGTGAGGACAGAAAGACGTTGGCCTTCTTCCACCGGCTGGAATCTTTAGACGCCATTGTTCAGAAGCACGTCAACCTGGCCACGAAAGTCGTTGCTACTTAGGGGTCGTTCGGTGGGCCAGCGCCCTGAGTCAAGGAGGTGGACGTCGTTGATGGATGCATCTCTTCTTCTTGCCTCCTGTAACCAGCACTGCATCGCCTCGTAGCCTTAATGTTTTATTAGTATAGTACTCCCTCTGTTCCCAAATATAAGTCTTTCTAAATATTCCAGCAAGTGACTACTACATACGGAGCAAAATGAGTGAATCTACACTCTAAACTATGTCTACATACATCTGTATGCTGTATTCCATTTGAACTAGTATCTAAAAAGGCTTATATTTATGAACGGAGGGAGTATATGGCATTTTTATTCCAGACGGAACGTTTTCATTGTGAGGTGGGGCCGCGGTTGAGCAAACCCACACCGCCCATCGGGAGTAGAAGAGAGAAACAAGGGAGGATAGCTAACTATAGCACGGACGCTGTTGTCAGATGGGACTCGTGTTTATATAATAGGAGTACTGAGCACTCGTGCCTCTTTTTTTTGAGGGAAAAAATAGTCGTATGTCTAGTACTACCACTAGTTGGGTGCGTGTGACCTATAGTTGTCATCACTTTAGGTCTCCTTTTCGAACCATGGCTATGCTTCACAGTACATATTTTTTCACGCATTTATCCTCCTATATGTACTCCTAGGCTATTTCCACGTGCTCCCATTCACCGACATGTGGGACATAGAGCATCTGGGTCGTAGTGCATGCACGTCTCGGAGCATATGCCGGGGTACTTTACATTTCATACCTCACGAATTACATGCAAACCCCCCGCAGAAGAATAAATAAATGAATGAATTACTACATGAAACCAGATTATTTTTGTGAAACCGGAGAGCGTTCCTTAAATTTTGGACATAACATGTTTATAAAAAAATGACCGGACCTAAACTAGTCTAAGGGCCTCTTTGATTTTTCCCGCAAAAAAAGGGCCTCTTTGTTTCGCAGGGTACTGAAAACACAGAAATGAGGAGTAACTCAGTTAGAGGTTAGAGTTAGATTCTAACCCTTAACTAACTCTAAACCAAAGAGGTGTATGGATGGCAGGGTTAGATTGACAATAAAAGCTCTATCTCAATCATTTGACTACTTTGGACCCTATTTTTAGTCAGACTAAAATAAGTCGCTTGGATCCAAGCACCCTCTTGGTGTGGTCGGCTCTTCTGTGGCATCCTCCGCTCACAATTGACATAAACGAACCATCTATACAAATCAAGCATGCAAAACATGATAATTTTTACTTTGTCCACACAAATGAGATATCCCACTTAAACATACAAGTCGTCAATCAAGCTTCACAAAATAAAAAAAACACTTCATGGAACAAAGAATGAGCTAACTCATCATGGAAGTCATTCACGATAGGGAGGGAGCCCGGAGCCCCTCACGCATCGAGGGAGGAGCTCGCCATCGTCGCTCTGGAGGAAGGCTCTGTAGAGCCCACGCCCCGGGAACCCCTCCGACGCTAGCCCTTGCGAGTTGGGGCCGACACCGGCATGGGTAGCAGGGCCGCTTGCCGCCGACTGGGAACTTAATCTTTGGGCCTCTAGAAATAATGCTAGCCTGTAACTAAAATACCTAGAAAGGTGAACTGAATCTTTGGGCCTCTAGAAATAATGCAAGCCTGAAATTGAAATACCTAGAAAGGTGAACTGAATCTTTGGGCCTCTAGAAATAATGCAAGCCTGAAACTGAAATACCTAGAAAGGTGAACTGAATCTTTGGGCCTCTATAAATAATGCAAGCTTGAAACTGAAATACCTAGAAAGGTGAACTGAATCTTTGGGCGTCTAGAAATAATGCAAGCCTGAAACTGAAATACCTAGAAAGGTGAACTGAATCTTTGCGCCTCTAGAAATAATGCAAGCCTGAAACAGAAATACCTAGAAAGGTGAACTGAATCTTTGGGCCTCTAGAAATAATGCAAGCCTGAAACTGAAATACCTAGAAAGGTGAATTGAATCTTTGGGCCTCTACAAATAATGCAAGCCTGAAATTGAAATACCTAGAAAGGTTACCTGAATCTTTGGGCCTCTACAAATAATGCAAGCCTGAAATTGAAATACCTAGAAAGGTGACCTGAATCTTTGGGCCTCTAGAAAGATTTATTACCTCGTCAAGCAGCATCAAACAATTCCATGCGTGCACCACAAATCTATAGCAAGTTTGATCAGGACCTTCTTTTTCAAATCAGAATTAGTGCTAGAGCAAGCAAGATCAATGATATGGTCGTGAGACAGAGAAGGAACGAACAAACTCACCCCTCTCGTGACCTCCCTGGTAGATGTGCCGCCGCCGCACACGACAGAGGGAGAAAAACGACTGGTGAAGGGGGAGCGGGGCGACCTTCGAAGGTCGGAGGGAGAGGGCGGCCGGAGTAGGGCGGCGGAGGCCGGAAGGAGAGGGCAGCCGGAGGAGAGAGAGGGCGAGCGACGCTTGGGCGGGCGGCCCTATGGGGAACAGAGAGGAGTCGTGCGAGAGGGGGGAGTGATCTGGTGCGGGCAGGTGAGATTTTTTTAGGGGAGCGATCTCGTGCGGGCAAGTGAGATTTTTTTAGTTCTCTTTTAGTGGGCTCGAGGATAACTAACCCAATTAGAACCTCTCCACCGGGCTAGTTTTTTTAGCTGGGTTAGAGCAAACTAGCTCAAACTAACCCATCTTGTTTTGATAATTTGAGGCTATTTCAACCCAAACTAGCTCTAACTCAGGGACCCAAACAAAGAGGAGTGTTAATGTACATGCTACAGTGTGGACCGTAGCACATTGTTTTTTATGGCCCTATCAACACATTGTTTTCTACTGCTGGTTCACTGGGCTACCGTGGTTCGCACTGCTGGATCACTGGGCTGTCGTGGTTCGCACTCCTCCAGCCTGAGTAGTACTCCCTCAGTTCCTAAATATAAGTCTTCGTAGATATTTCACTGTGGACCACATACGGATGTACATAGATGCATTTTATGTGTAGATTCACTCATTTTTCTCCGTATGTGGTCCATAGTGAAATCTCTCCAAAGACTAGTATATACCGCATCCTTCTTACTACTCCGACATGTGGGAGAGCCAGCATCCGGGTCGACGTGTCATGCACCAGATGAGAGCGTGGAACGGAAGGGGGGCATCACCCCGGTCGGAGCGCCAGTAATTCATGACTATAGTGAGTGGTCATATCACAAGTCTTTCCAGCAGTAACGCGCCGTCAAATCACACAGCCCCACTCGCTCACCCTCCTCGCCTCTCTGTCAAACCGCCTACCCGAAAACTGTCGCGCGTACTGCCCGGGAAAAGCCCCGCCCTCAACTTTTAACTACGCAAAAATAGTTCGATCTTGTTCGTTCTATATAAATACAGTACTTACTATATGTTTATTCACCGATAGTAAGTAGGAGTCGTAGAGTAGTCACCTTAAATAGAGAGTTTCTTTTCTTTAATGCCACGTACACAAATTGAAACGCTTGTTGTGGAGAGAAAAAAAGATAATCACTCCACTATATATGGACGCAGGGGCCTGAGCGCTTGCTTTACTAGGGTTGCTCTCTTCATTCTCTCATCCTCTCCAGATATAAACAAGACAGCGGTAGCGACATTTTCTCTCTGCTCACCGCTGGTCACAGATCCGGCCGGATCCCTTCGGCCGGTGTGTGTTGAGGATTAAAAGGTGCATCGTTCACGCGGTCATCACCGCCGAGGGAGGAAACCCACAGCTGCCGGAGGAGCCCGATCCTCTGCCCGTGTCGTTCTCTCCGACACAGCGCCGGCTCGGGAGGTCCTCCGACCCTTCTTCCTCCCTGCCGTATTGTCGCAGATCCGACCTGCCGCCGCCGACATCCCGGTGTCCCTCAGGTATAAGTTCTTCGAAAGTGGCCTTGCTCTACTGCCCCAGCTCTCCACGTGTCTGCATGTGCATCTTTTTCTACTCCCATCAGCTCTTCCAAAGCCACCTAAATTTTTAGTATTATTAGAGGTAAAGCTACTTCATGCATTCAAATCTAAGGCTTTGTTCAAACAACGAAGAAAGAGGGGAAAGTTGTAGCATGAATCTAGGACTTGATTCAAAGAGGAAATAATATGGTGAAAGTAGTAGAGACCGGATACCCAACCGGTCTCTTGGTTGAAAAGGGAAATAATGGGAAAAGGCAGTACAAACTGGATAAGGAACAGATCTATTATTGGTTGAAAAAAGGATAGAAAGTGGCGGCTGGTGGACAAGTCAACAGAGTATGTCCAGGATTAGATTTGCTTCCATCACATACTAAAAGGTCTCTAGGATTAGATTTTCTGCCCTCACATAGTAAATGGTCTCAGGATTAGATTTGCTGCCCTCACATAGTAAAAGGCCTCAGGATTAGATTTGCTGCCATCACATAGTCTGTTAGATGTGCTGCCATCACATAGTAAAAGGCCTCAGGATTAGATTCACTTTATCGAAAGGCTCTAATGGGTTGGTTCTGAATATTGCAAGCTGGGAATCAGTGAGATGTGTAGGCATCTTTGTTGTACTTATTATTTGAATCTTATTTGTTGGTTCTGAATCTTGCAAGCTGGGAATCAATGAGATGTGTAGGCATCTTTGTTGTACTTATTATTTGGATCTCATTTGTTGGTTCAGAATCTTGCAAGCTGGGAGTCAATGAGATGTGTAGGCATCTTTTTTGTACTTACTATTTGGATCTTATTTGTTGGTTCTGAATGTTGCAAGCTGGGAAACACGGCATGATGATGCAGAGGACAACAACCATAACAAACAGTTCAAACTTGGTAGTATTATCTTTGTGAAAGTGCGACAAATGTGTTGATCGTGTGTGTTCTGAGAATAATAATTCTAATTGTTGTGCATGTTGATCCCGTGGCACTCATAGAACGAGCCAATGCATTGCTTGTTTTAAGTATAAATTTCTATTAAAACTAATTAAATTTAAGTAAAGTGACCACTAACTCCTGTTATTACAGTACCAATACAGACCCGCTCATGAACCGATGTGTGGCTGGAGTAGGTTTCTTAATGGAGGCGTTTGAATGCGCCGAGGGTGCATCTTCTACCGGGCGTGCAGCGGGCGAGGGAGGGGTAGTAACTGTTGTCTCCTGTACACACTCAGCTTACTGTTGAATCTAGTTCCCCAAGAGCTGAAAAACAAACTACTGTCGCCGCCTACACACTCGTTCACTCGAAGAGACTCCAATGGCGATCCCAGGGGGGAGCCTGCTGGATATGGACTTCAGCAAGGAGTTAGTTCGCCATTCAGTCCTATGGCTGCACCAAGTTGAATGTGATGTACACCAACGATATGGACTCGGTGAAGCTCAGCCTCGCCTCAGTCCTATGGCTGCACCAGGTTCTGGAGCATTCGCCCGTTTCATCGGCAGCGCCGACTGCACCTTCGCTATGGTGGAAAGAAGGAAGAACGCGACGATTCGGCCATCTGGTGCACCAAGCTTGTCGACATCCAGAAGCAATACAAGATCATCACTTCATCGGCAACGGGCAGGAGAAGGACTCCGTGGTTGACCTCGGTGAGACCATCATCGACCCCTGATACGCCAACATGAAATAAGACGACCTGAACACGTGGGAGGTACCTCTGAATCTAGCCTACATAACCTATGCGGCCAAGGACACATACGCATGCTACGACATGTACGGGTAGATCTTGGACATGAGGGCGTGTCTGCTTCCCGTAACCGACGAGTACACGGACAGCCGCAGCGTCAAGATCAAGCATGACCAGAAGGTCTAGATGTTGTACTTTATCTGTTTATAAGCACCTTTATCATTTGAGTGTTTCATGCATTAGCCTATGTGTCGTAATTATCTATTTTGTCCGAAATATTTCTTTTAAGAACCCATTAACCTGATTGCTTTTTTGTGGCTATTTGCTTATGTATGTAAACTAGTTCACTTGTCCGTAAAAAAACTAGTTCACTCGGCTACCGTGCTTTGAATCTCCTTCCTCCAAACATATTCCTCTCCTCAGGTGGACCCAGCAGGTCTCTGAATTTTCTCCCACTTTCTTTTTCGATGTAAACTGAGTTTTCTCCCAGTACTTTCCCCTAGAACCAACTCAACTGTTCGACGTCTAGCCTAAAAAATAATAATACCCCACGTACTATTAACTCATCAAATTAAAATGATATTTTATTTTATAAGTTCAAAGTTCTTACAAAATAATAATAATAATTGTTTATATATAACTTGCCAAGTTAACTCCTAGTGATTGTGTACATAAGCTTGCAAAGATTTTACTGACGTGCAATCATGTGTTTATGTTTTTATAACATTTCTCCATCTAGCCCAACATGATATTTTCACCCATCCCAGCAAGTCCATGGATTTCGAGAAAAATGCAAATGGGATTTAAACGGGCTGCATAGATGCTACATCATTGTTTTACCCAGCCCACCAAATGGACTAAAAAACAAATGGACTGGCTAACATGTGGGCCAGTAGGTCGAAGCCTAATAAGGCGTTGGATTTACATCCAACGGCCGACATTCTTCTTCAATCTCTCGTCTTCTTCCCCCAGCGTTGCCGGAACCGCCTGCTCCAGTCTTCGGCGTCCAGTGGCGTTGTTTTGCGCTCCTTAGCGAAACGCTACCCAGCCGACGGCCAGGCCTTCCGTCCACTCCGCACCTCCTGTTATTCTCTGCCGAGTGTAGGCCCACCCGGCACCCGAACCAGTCAAGTTTCCCACTCCTCTCCGTCTGCGACTCCACTACCTTGTCTTCCCCATCTCCGGGTCATTCCGGTCTGGGGCCTCGCCGTCGTCCACTGCCTCGGTGCGCTCGGCGTGACGTGGTCAACATACGAGAGTCATCGTAAGAGGACTGTACGTGGATAGCCTGATGGCTGGGACCCATGAGGTCCATGGTCGCACGCAAGGAAAGTTCCTCCTTATTACGCACTGTACGTGCACTGTACGTGGGAAGGGCTTCTGTATTTCGCGAAAAAAACATTCCCCCCGCTGACAGGTCGGACCCACCAACTATATCTTCGCATGCAAGGAAGTGCCTCCTTATTATGCACCAAAAAATGAATACCCCCTGCTAGCTGGGACCCACCATAGTGGATGGCTGACTTGTGGGCCTACTAAGTTGACGAGGACGGAGGGCTTTGTCAACTTAGTCAATATGAACGATTCTAGCTCTAGTGACCGTACGATGTCCATCCAACGGCCATAGTGCTTCTTCAACCTCTGGTCTTCTTGCTCTAGTCGCCCAAAGCAGCACCGGTCGTGCCGCATGCTCCTGCCTCTCGTGGCCGGCTGTGATGCCGCAGAGGCCTCACTGCCCCCTACTACCCCCACCGCTGGCCTAGGGTATTTATCTACTCACCCACACCCCCTGTTATTTTGCAGCGATGGCAGCCTCACGCCGCAGCCGAACTAGTGAACCCTCGTACTCCTGTCCGCGTGGGCATCCACTGCCGCATCTTCCCTGGCACCACGTCATCCCCTTCCTAGGCCTCACTGACGTCCACTGCCTTGGTGCTCTCAGCGCGGTGTGGTCAACGACCGACTTCCATCGAAAGAGTAATGTACGTTGAGAGGCTGACAGCTGGGTCCACGGCCACAGCCCAGTTTTCTTGTGATTTGCCAAGTAAGTCGCTTTGTCAGGCCTGTTGGGCTGCAAATCTTTCAAGACGAGGAGAGCTTCATTCGGCTGGCCCAAGAAATGGCCTATCAGTAATGAGAAATGGGTAGTAAATTTTTAAAACACATCAAATCGGCAATTGGTTTCAAATATCTTTTTTTCATTTCGAGATTTTAAATTAGATTAATTTTTATGCATGGAGAATTTGTTGGATTTTATATTGATATACATTTATTTTTAAAATCGGTTTGAATGTGAGTCGAAATTTCGGGATTAAAAACAGTTCGGACCGCACCGAAATATGTAAAATTTCGTATAATTTTTTAACCGTGGCCACAATATGGGCTGTAATGCTAACAAAAAGAATATGGGCTCCAAAAAGAACCTTAAGAATTAGCAAATGGGCTGTAAATTATTAGAAATAATGGCAGATCGGTTGTATGCTGTTTTCCACAGATTTGAGGCTTTCCTAAAAAAAAGGTTGACGCACAAGCAGTGACTGTTGGATGTCCATCCAACGGCCGTCGTGCTTCTTCAATCTCTGCTCTTCCTGCTCCAGCCGCTCAAATAAGCACCGGCGGGACTGCCTGCTCCCTCCTCCCTGTGGCCGACTGTGCTGCCACGCAGGCCTCACCGCCCCACCATACTCCCATCATTGGCCTAGCCATCCCTCTACTCACCCACACCTGCTGTTATAGTGTTATTCTCCGGCGATGGCAGACGAACCAGTAAACCCTCATACAGTCGTACTCCCCTCCGCATGGGAAACAACTGCCGAGTCTTCCCTGCCTCCGTGTCGTTCCCTTCCTATGCCTCGCCGTCGTCCACCGCCCTGGTGCTCTTGGCGCGGCCTGGTCAACGTGGTCAACGACCGACATGCATCTGAAGTGGACTGTACATGGAGAGGCCGACAGCTGGGTCCATGGCCGCACGCAAGGAAATGCCTCCTTATTACGCGCAAAATAATGATTCCTCCACCTGACATCACGGACCCACCGAAAGAGCCTCTGTATTTCGCGAAAAAAACGTTACCGCCGCTGACAGCTCGGACCCACCAGCTATATCTTCGCACGCAAGGAAGTGCCTCCTTATTACGCACAAAAAAATGAATACTCCCCCTGTTAGCTGGGACCCAATGTAGTGGCAGGCTGACTTATGGGCCTACTAAGTTGACAGGGATGGAGGGCTTTGTCAACTTAGTCAATATGCACGATTCTAGCTCCAGTAATCGTACAATGTCCATCCAACGGGTGTAGTGCTTCTTCAACCTCTGGTCTTCTTGCTCCAGCCGCCCAAACCAGCGTCGGTCGTGCCTCGTGCTCCTGCCTCCCGTGGCCGGCTGCGATGCGGCGGAGGCCTCACCGCCCCCTACTACTCCCACCACTGGCCAGGCCATCCCTCTACTCACCCACACGCCCTATTATTCTGCGGCGACGGCAGCCTCACACCACAGCGAACCAGTGAACCCTCGTACTCCTCTACGCATGGGCATCCACTGCCGCATCTTCCCCAGCTCCGCGTCATCCCCTTCCTAGGCCTCACCACTGTCCACCGCCCTGGTGCTCTCGATGCGGCATGGTCAACGTGGTCAAGGAATGGCTTCCATCGGACGTGGATTGTACGTGGAGAGGCTGACAGCTGGGTCCATGGCCGCAGCAAGGAAGTGCCTCCTTATTACGCGCAAAATAATTATTCCTCCACCTGACAGCCGGGGACCCACCGGACGGGCCATCGTATTTCACGAAAAAAACTTTTCCCCCTGACTGCTGGGACCCACCAGCTACATCTTCGCACGCAAGGAAGTGCGTCCGGGCAAAAAAAAACGATTCGCCGCCCTGACTGCTGGGACCCACCAGCTACATCTTCGCAGGCAAGGAAGTGCCTGACAGTCGGGACCCACCTGGTCGAAGCATACGTAGTGTTGTCATTATGGTCGCGAATGTGTATGTATGTACTGGTCGATGTAGAGGCGCGCACGTGTCGTAGTAGAGGCGCGCACGTGTCATAGTAGAGGCGCGCACGTAGCATGTACACGTACGTACAGCGGCAAGGGTGCAAGAAAGAAAATATGGCCACGTACGTACATACGGGCAGGGTCCCAAACACCTACTCACGCATACATACATGGCTGGGTTGGAACGGAGAAACAGCATCGTCGTCGTCTTCATGGGGAGCCAACCGGCTGGGTCAGAACGAAATGCGTGGTCGTGTTCATCGGGAGGGCTTGGACGGAACAGGCGATGGAAACGAGGCCTCGCGTACCGCATAACGGAGGAAACGGCCTTGTGTTCGACCAGCCACGTTCGAAACGGGATCCTGTTGATCGGGAGAGGCCTGGCGTACCGCAAAACGGAGGAAACGGACCTCCTATACGGTCGAAACGGGGGTCCTTTTGATCGGGAGAGGTGTGGCGTACTACAAAATGGACGAAACGGACCTCCTACGGTCGAAACGGGGGTCCTGTTGATCGGGAGGGGTGTGGCGTACCGCAAAACGGACAAAAATGACCTCCTACGGTCGAAACGGGGGTCCTGTTCATCGGGAGGGGTGTGGCATACCGCAAAACGGGACTCCACGGGATACTGTTCCTCTCCACCGTCGACCTCCTCCAGCCTCCACGGGCTACCGTCGACCTCCTCCAGCCTCCACGGGCTCTTGTTCATCCAGCTTCCACCGCGCGCTACTCCACCGGCTACTGTTCAACCACCCCTCCATGGGCACCCCTCCACTGTCTACTGTTCATCCAGCCCTCCACACCACGGGGTCCTATTCAACCACCCCTCCATGGCCACCCCTCCACCGTCTACTGTTCATCCAGCCCTCCACACCATGGGGTCCTGTTCATCCGGAGGCAACGCCACCGCCCACTGTTCAGCCAACCCCCCCCCCCCCCCCCCCCCGCAACGCTCACTGTTCATCCAATCGATCGGCTTCAGTTAGCAGCAGTAGCGAAGGAATCGCTCCATCGGGTTCAGTTAACAGCCATCGATCGATCGCTCGGGTTCAGTAACGCGTAGCCTGCAGAGCAATCGCTCGGGTTCAGTTAGAGCCCAACGCCTCGCACGTGTACGAGAGAAATGCGCATGGCTCGGCCCCCAACCTCCCACCGTAACCGGCAACTCCCCGAAATTTTCCTCCCCCTCGCTTCTACCATGGTTTTTTCCGTCATGGACGGCCCAAAGAATGTCATGCAGCTGCGTCTCCGGCCCGCCCAGGACGAATAGCCCATTTTCTGTCATGATTTTTTTTTCATAGAAGTAGGAGCCCACCACATCTATGATCCTACCGGGTTTTGTCACAATTATCATCATAGAAGTGTCATATGTATGACAGAAAAAATTTCGTTCGGCCCAAAATGTCACGGATGTGTCTTTTTTTGTATGAAGTAGCTAGCGGGAAGGGGCTCACCAGGCCACATCTGGATTATGAAATCTTTCATCGCCACTTCGGCCGCCCTGTGGAGTTCAACCAACTGCTTCAATTGGTCACTCAGAGGCATCGGGTGTTCGGCTCCAGTATACTGGGACCAGAATAGCTTCTCCATTGAGCTCCCCTCCTCGGCACGGTAGAACTCCGCAGCATCAGATACGTTGCATGGCAGATCTGCGAATTCCCCTACAGACCTCCGAATCCGGGTAAGTAAAAGAAACATCTCTTCCACATGCTCGTTTTGCATAAAGAATGTCTTACCCGCCGCTATCTTCTTGGCCGCCTGGATTTCTTGCTGGGCCTTTTCGGCTTCAGCCTTGGCGTCTTTCATACTTGCAAGGGCCTTCACAAGCTCAGACTCATTTGTCTTGAGGTCACGCTCCAAGGACTCAAACTTCTTGCCGAGCTCCTAGGGCTCTTGCTGTACCTCGCCCACCCTAGCATTCTGCTTTTGGCGCTCGAGGCGCTCCATGGCCGCCTTGTCTTCAGCCTCGGACAGTGCTTTCTTCAGGGATGCCACTTCGGTAGTGGCCCCTATTTCGAAGTCACGACGCTTTGTCATTAAAATCACTAATTTCGTCTATTCTTTATGATATGCGAACGGGGTATCACTCACCTTTGTTCTCTTCGAGCTGCCTCTTCATGAGGCCAAGCTCTCCCTGTGGCTGCTCTAGGTCCCGTTTAAGTCCGGCGACCTCGGCCGTGCGGGCAGCAGCGGCAAGCAGCACCACCTACTTATTCACATGCACACATACTATTAGACTCCTGCAGATTATAATCGAGCCTCCGTTTGGCTTTTCGTTCCGAACACCAAACAGAGTATCAAGGGCTACTACCTATCGGGTGATAATTTCACACATTTTTTGATTGCTTACCTCAAAGCCTGTCAGGAGACTGGTGTAGGCTTCGGTTAGTCCGCTCTTAGCGGACAGAACCTTCTGAATCACCGCACTCATAAGAGTACGGTGCTCTTCATCCATGGAAGCGCCGCGAAGCGCTTCCAGGAGACTATGCAATGCCTCTGGCGTAACAGAAGTCATCGACACGAACGGTTCACCCTCCTTAGCGAGGGGCCGCCTACCCGAATCCGGAACCGTTGGAGGTTCCGGTACAGTGTCCGGCTAGGAGCCCGGCTTGCTGCGGCTCTCGTCGGCAAAATCCATGGGGATCTTACGCCAGGTATACCCGGCGTCTGGGATTTCACCTTGAGGCGTCTCCAGAGTCACCTCCTCCTGCTGGGGGAACCTTTGGGACAACACCTCCGTGTCGTCCGTAGGCCGAGGGGTAGTGGCCGTTGGGAGCGAGTTCGTCGCCGAATCACTCAAGGACCCATCCGAAGAGGATACCTCGGGATGGACCCTGGCCGGACTACATATACGTGTTCGGCGTTAATACAGACTATGAGGTGAAGTCGCACTAAAGTATAACAGAGTGCGGATACTTATGATCTTACTAGGGGCTTCCCCCTGGGCAGCCACTCCTCCTCGCTATAGGCGGCCGTGGTGGAGTAATCCGGAAGGGGCGCCTTTCCATTCTTGGGCGTCCTAGATTCCCCCTCCGGTGCGGCTTTCCTCTTCCTCTCCTCCCCAGTGTGGGGAGGCAGAGTGTCTTCGTGTTTTCCCCCGCCTCCGCGGGAGGAATTTGCCTCGTCGTCTTCGAACGACGAGGGTATGATGGCCTTGTGCCGGGGACCCTTCCTAGTCCCCAGGGCCGCCTTCTTAGGCCCCTCGTCCTCTACAGATGGGGCGGCCCTTTCCTATTCTTCGTCCCCTTCGGGGAGGAGTGTGCCTCGTCGTCTTTGGACGAGGCGTCCGGTACGACCTTACACCGGAGACCCTTCCTGGTCCCCGGGGCCTTCTTTTCGGCCTTCTTTTCCAGCGCCTTATAGGGCACCGGGACTAGCATCTCTGTCAAGAGAGCATCTGCTGGACCTTCTGGCAGTGGAGCCGGACAGTCGATCTGCTCCGCCGTCTCCACGTACTCCTGATTAAGTACACACGATGACTTAAGATCCTCCCATGAGTATGATAAAAACTACCTCTGGTGATAGTCAGGAAACTCACCGGACGGGGGAGCCGCGTGGCGTGAAGTCCGCGGTCCTCGGATGTGGGTGGAGGTATTTCAGAGGCCTTGAATAGTGCCTTCCATGCGTCCTTGTGTGTCATGCCATAGAGCTCTCGAAGTGTCTGGTGTTCGGTTGGGACGAACTCCCACAGATTAAAAGCCCGTCTTTGGCACGGAAGAATTCAGCAGACTAGCATGACCTGGACCACGTTGACCAGCTTGATTTTCTTGTCCTTCATATTCTTGTTACAGTTTTGAAGTCCGGTCAGCTCCGCAGGCTCGCCCCAGGCTAGGCCCTTCTTTTCCCAGGAGGTGAGCCACATGGGAATTCCGGATCAGAATTCGGGGGTCGCCGCCCAGTTGGCGTCGCGCGGCTCGGTGATGTAGAACCACCCCGACTGCGACCCTTTCACAGTCTCCGCGAAGGAGCCGTCAAGCTAGGTGACGTTGGGCATCTTGCCCACCATGGCGCCTCCGCACTCTGCTTGCTGGCCGCTCACGATCTTCGGCTTCACGCAGAAGATTCATAGCCACAAGCCGAAGTGAGGCTTGATGCGGAGGAAGGCCTCGCACACGATGATAAACGCCGAGATGTTGAGGACGAAATTTGGGGCTAGATCATGGAAATCTAGCCCGTAGTAGAACATGAGCCCGTGGACGAAGGGGTGAAGTGGAAACCCCAGTCCACGGACGAAGTGGGTGAGAAACACGACCCTCTCGTGGGGTTCTACAGTTGGGATGATCTGCCCTTCGTCCGCTAGCCGGTGCGTGATGTCTGCGGCCAAGTATCCGGCCGCCCGGAGTTTCGCAATATGCTCCTCCTTCACGATGGAGGCTACCCACTTGCCTCCTACTCCTGGCATGTTTGGCTGTGCGGAGAAAGCGTGAACTAGCGCGCTAGAGCTCGAGGGTGTGAGAATGGATAAGCAGAGGAGGAAGAAGGCGTGGGTGAAAATGGGGAATCCTTATCCATTTATAGAGGCGACAAGAACGGTGCGCCTCCCCACATTCCTGTTGAGAATCGCTTATTTCCCAAGCGCCACGATTGATTGCACGGTTGGGTTACCCATACCCGTATTGATGGGAATCCCGTGATAAGGGGACATGATCTCTGCTTTGACAAGACGTTCCGAGGAAACCTCCTCGCAATATGCGCTAGGGCTGGTTGTGGGAAAACAGTTCGAGTAATGACCCGACCATAGTGTCGTGTCATGTTGTCTAAAGTTGTCAGCAGATTACATTTGTGAAATATCATTCTCTCTACGGTGGTATGTGAAGACCATCTTGCAGATCCGGACACGGTTTAAGTGTTCGATAATTACTTTGGAGTATTCAGAGATGGAACCCGCCTTGCAATGTCGAAGACGAAACTGCGCGCCAGACTCATCGTCATTGAAGCCTGGTTCAGGGGCTACTGAGGGAGTCCTGGATTAGGGGGTACCCGGACAGCCAGACTATGTATGTTGGCTGGACTGTTGGACCGTGAAGATACAAGACTCAAGACTTCGTCCCGTGTCCGGATGGGACTCTCCTTTGCGTGGAAGACAAGCTTGGCGATCCGGATATTATATTTCCTTCTCTGTAACCGACTCCATGTAAACCCTAGCCCTCTCCGGTGTCTATATAAACCGGAGAGCTTAGTCCTTAGAGACACAATCATAATCATCATAGGCTAGCTTCTAGGGTTTAGCCTCTACGATCTCGTGGTAGATCAACTCCTGTAATTCCCATATCATCAATATCAATCAAGCAGGAAGTAGGGTTTTACCTCCATCGAGAGGGCCCGAACCTGGGTAAAACATCGTGTCCCTTACCTCCTGTTACCATTAGCCTTAGACGCATAGATCGGGACCCCCTACCCGAGATCCGCCGGTTTTGACACCGACACCCACCTTCTTTGGCCGGCTGTGCTGCCGCGCAGGCCTCACCGCCCCCTCCTACTCTCACCGCTAGCTAGGCCATCCCTCTACTCACCCACATCCCTCCACTATTGTGGCTTCGCCGCCTCTGGGTCATTCCCTTCTTGGGTCTCGCCATCGTCCACCACGTTGGTGTTCTTGGCATGACGTGGTCAATGTTGTCAACAAACGACAACATTGGAAGAGGGATGTACGTGGAGAGGCTAACAGTAGGGACCCACATGGTCCATGGCCGCACACAAGCAAGTGCCTCCTTATTACGCCAAAAAAATGAATCCTCCCCATGATAGCTGGGACCCACCAGCTATATCTTCACATTGAAGGAAGTGCCTCCTTATTAAGCGAAAAATAACGATTGCTTCCCGTGACAACTGGGGGCCCACCGGATTTGGAGGCTGACCTGTGGCCCTACTAAGTTGACGTGTAAGTAGGGCTTTGCCAACTTAGTCAACAAACAATTCTATCAATAGTGACTGTTGGATTATTAACATCCAACGATCGTCCTGCTTCTTCAACCTCTGATTTTCTTGCTCCAGCCGCCCAAACCATCATGTACTCCTGCCTCCCATGGATAGTTGTGCTGTCGCGCAGGCCTCACCACCCCCTCCTACTCCAGCCGCTGGTCAGGCCATCCCTCTACTCACCCACACCCCCTGTTACTCTACGACGACGGCAGCCTCACACCGCAGTCGAACCAGTCAACTCTCGTACTACCCTCCGCGTCTTCCCAGGTTCCTCGTCATTCCTTGCGACACCATCGTCCACTGCATGCGTGTTGTCCATGTAGTGTGGTCGCCGTGGTCAACCAACGACAGCCATCTGATACATCTCCAACGTATCTATAATTTATGAAGTATTCATGGCATGTTTACAATAATTTTATATGATTTTGGCATGATTTGATTAAAACTAACCCACACTGACGTTGTTTTTAGCAGAACTACCGTGGTGTCTTTTTTTGTGCAAAAATAAAAGTTCTCGGAATGAGCTGAATATTTACGGAGAATATTTTTGGAAAATATAAAAAATGCTAGAACGAAAAGATATCGGAGAGGAGTCCCAAGGCAACCACAAGGGTGGGGGCGCCCCCCCCCCCACCCCAGGGTGTACCCCCTACCTTGTCATCACCAAATTGGCCCTCTTGACTTGTCCCTGATGCCAACACCTCCTATAAATCCTAAAAATGCCAGAAATAAACCGAGATCAGGAGTCCCTCCACCGCAAGCCTCTGTAGAAAACCAATCGGGAGCCCGTTCCGGCACCCTGCCGGAGGGGGCAACCATCACCAGAGGCCATCTTCATCATCCCGGCGCTCTACATGACGAGGAGGGAGTAGTTCACCCTCGGGCCTGAGGGTATATACCGGTAGCTATGTGTTCGATCTCTCTCTCTCTCTCTCTCTCTCTCTCTCTCTCTCGTGTTCTTGATTTGGCACAGTCTTGATGTACTGCGAGCTTTGTTGTATAGTCGGATCATATTGTGTTTCTCCCCCTCTATCTCCTTGTGATGAATTGAGTCTTTTCCTTTGAGGTTTTGTTATGTCGGATTGAATCTTTGGATGTGAGAGCACTTGATGTATGTCTTGCGATGGGAAATCCATGGTGACGATGGGATGTTCTATTGATCCACTTGATGTATGTTTTGGTTATCAACTTGCGGATTCCCGTTGTGACATTGGGGTAATCTATGCATAGGGGTTGGTCCGCATTTTCATATTCCTTTCTCTGATAGAAATCTTGGGATACTCTTGAAGTTATTTGTGTTCGATTGAATATTAAGAATCTAAGATTGTGTGATGCATATCGTATAGTTGACCCACGGAAACTTGTAGTGACATTGGAGTATCTAGGTGACATTAGGGTTTGATTGATGTGTGTCATATGGTGTTATTTTACTACAAACTCTAGGGTTGTTTGTGACACTTATAGGAATAGCTCAATGGATTAATCGGAAAGAATAACTTTGAGGTGGTTTCGTACCCTACAAGCAATTTCATCTTATGTTCTCCATGATAGGAACTTTGGAGTGACTTATGTCGCACAATGAGGGATTGCCATATGATCTAATTATGTTATCATTGTTGAGAGAACTTGCTCTAGTGAAAGTATGAACCCTAGGCCTTGTTTCCAAGCATTGCAATACCATTTTCGCTCACTTTTGTTACTAGTTATGTTGTTGTTTTTATATTTTCATGTTACAAAAACCTATATCTACCATCCATATTGCACTTGTATCACCATCTCTTCGCCGAACTAGTGCACCTATACAATTTACCATTGTATTGGGTGTGTTGGGGACAAAAGAGACTCTTTGTTATTTGGGTGCGGGGTTTTTTGAGAGAGACCATCTTCATCCTACGACTCCACCAAAGGCCTATCGCCACTGCAAGGAGCCTGAAGAAGCACAAGCAGTGGCTCAAAGCCGCACAGGATACACTCAATGACAGATGGAACGAAGTGCTAGACATTGAGGAAAAATACGGCGGTAATCGCCAAACAAAGAGCTATCCTAAATGTAAGCTGCTGCTCGAATTCGACGACCAGGCTATCGTGCCTATACCGCCGAAAAACAATACGGCCGACTGGCTGGACCAACCACCTCGCGGTCGCGACAGAGCGGCTAGCAATGCCGTACACAAGCCCGCGCCCCCTCCCTGCAAAGGAAAGAAGGCTGTGGCCTAGGACCAGAAACACGATCTACGTGAAAACCCGGACAAAAAAGCTGGCAAAATCAGGTCCATCTATGGATCCAAGGAATGTGCTCCTACACGGGATCACTATTATCAAACAAAACATGCCGGCCATTTACCAACTTGGAACCAATACCGAACATTACAACTGTCAGACCCAATCCACGACACATCCAGATACAGGGGTGCTGCGCACCCCCTGTGCTTCACCAATGAGGTGCTGGAACACGATTTTCCAGAAGGTTTCAACCCTTTAAACATCGAGGCATATGATGGAACGACGGACCCCGCGGTTTGGATAGAAGACTTCATTCGTCACATCCACATGGCACGCGGAGATGATCTCCACGCCATTAAACATTTACCCCTCAAGCTAAAAGGACCAGCTAGGCATTGGCTGAAAATCCTCCCCGAAAACTCCATCGGAAGCTGGGAACAACTTGAGGATGCTTTTCGGGCTAATTTCCAAGGGACTTATGTCCGGCCTCCGGATGCAGACGATCTAAGTCACATAATCCAACAACTCAGACAATCAGACTGTAAGCTTTGGAACAGGTTTCTCACTAAGAAGAACCAAATTGTCGAC
Source organism: Triticum aestivum (assembly GCF_018294505.1). Lineage (NCBI taxonomy): Eukaryota > Viridiplantae > Streptophyta > Magnoliopsida > Poales > Poaceae > Triticum > Triticum aestivum. Next base: position 255,184,559 of record NC_057813.1, on the reverse strand, counting down.
TGTCCGGACGCCGAAGCCTTAGTGGCCTTCAAACATAGTGTCCAAGACGAATAGCTGGCCAGACACCTTGCCCAGGAAAAGCCAAGAACAATGGACGCCTTAACTACACTCATGACCCACTTTTGCGTGGGCGAAGACAGCTGGTTAGCTCGTAGCAGCACCAGTGATCCTTGCACCTCCGAGGTTAGGGATGGCAATGGAAAACCACGACGCAATAAAAACAAACATCGGAACAATGAATAAAGCCCAGACAATACAACGGTAAATGCCGGATTCAGGGGCTCAAGACCCGGTCAACGGAAGAAGCCATTTAAAGGCAACAAGGACAATCCATCCAACCTGGAGAATGGTGGGTCTTCAAGCAGGCCGGCAAAATCAACGCCGAACACAAAGGGAAGGGACCTCAGAGCGAAGACGAGGATGAACCTTGCTATGTCTTGAGATTGCGTTGGTTTTCCTTGAAGAGGAAAGGGTGATGCAGCAAAGTAGCGTAAGTATTTCCCTCAGTTTTTGAGAACCAAGGTATCAATCCAGTAGGAGGCTCCTTGGAAGTCCCACGCACCTACACAAACAAACAAGAACCTCGCAACCAACGCAATAAAGGGGTTGTCAGTCCCTTCACGGCCACTTGCGAAAGTGAGATCTGATAGAGATAATATGGATTGGAAAAGTAAAGATGCAAATAAAAGTAGATGAAAAACTTATATGATAAGAGATACACCCGGGGGCCATAGGTTTCACTAGTGGCTTCTCTCAAGATTGCATAAGTATTATGGTGGGTGAAGAAATTACTGTCGAGCAATTGATAGAAAAGCGCATAGTTATGAGATTATCTAGGCAAGATTATGTATATAGGCATCACGTCCATGACAGGTAGACCGACTCCTGCCTCCATCTACTACTATTACTCCACACATCGACCGACTCCTGCCTCCATCTAGAGTATTAAGTTCATAAGAATAGAGTAACGCATTAAGAAAGATGACATGGTGTAGAGGGATAAACTCATGCAATCTGATATAAACCCCATCTTTTTATCCTCGATGGCAACAATACAATACGTGCCTTGCTACCCCTGCTGTTACTGGGAAAGGACACCGCAAAATTGAACCCAAAGATAAGTACTTCTCCCATTGCAAGAAAGATCAATCTAGTAGGCCAAACCAAACTGATAATTCGAAGAGACTTGCAAAGATAACTTAATCACACAAAATAATTCAGAGGAGATTCAAATATTTCTCATAGATAAACTTGACCATAAACCCACAATTCATCGGATCTCGACAAACACACCACAAAAAAGAGTTACATCGAATAGATCTCCAAGAATATCGAGGAGAATCAAAGAGAGATAAGAAGCCATCTAGCTCATAAATGGACCCAAAGGTCTATGGTAAACTACTCACAACTCATCAGAGAGGCCTTGGAGATGATGTAGAGGCCCTCCATGGTCGATTCCCCCTCCGGCGGAGCGCCGGCGAAGGCTCCAAGATGGGATCTCGCGGATACAGAAGGTTGCAGCGGTGGAATTAGGTTTACATGGTGCTCCTTGATGTTTTCAAGGTACTGGAGTATGTATTGGCGAAGGAGGTAGGTTGGTTGACGCTCGAGGGGCCCACGAGGGTGGAGGGTGCACCCACCCCCAGGGGGCACGCCGGGCACCCTCATGGCCGCCTCATCTGCAGCTTGACGTCCACTCCAAGTCTCCAAGTTTGCATTTGTTCCGAAAAGATCGCTCCCGAAGGTTTCATTCCGTTTGATATTCCTTTTCTTTGAAACACTGAAATAGGCAAAAAAACAGCAATTCGGGCTGGGCCTCCGGTTAGTAGGTTACTCCCAAAAATGATATAAAAGTGTAAAGTAAAGCCCATAAACATCCAAAACGGGTAATATAATAGCATGGAACAATAAAAAATTATAGATACGTTGGAGACGTATCAAACCTCGCCGACCGAACACGCGGGGGGGGGGGGGACAGAAGAAATTCCCAACGGAGATCAAAACAGTGAACAAGATCTATGTCACTCATATCCCAAAGTGGGAGCGCAAGCGTGCACTCCACGATGTCTAGGCCGTTGAGGCCGTCACCCCCAAGTTCAACCCATGGTCGGCCTGTCCGATCACCTTTGATCGCAGGGATCACCCGACTAGTATTCACGGAGGTTAGGCTGTCCTAGTGCTCGACCCAATAATCGACGGATACCACCTCACTCGAGTACTCATGGATGGCGGCAGCAGTCTCAATCTGATATATCAGGACACTGTCCGCAAGATGGGGATAGACCCGTCAAGAATCAAACCAAGCAGCACTATCTTTAAAGGTGTTATACCGGGCGTGGAAGCCTGCTGCACGGGCTCTCTAACATTGGATGTTGTATTCGGCTCTCCGGACAACTTTCGAAGTGAAGAACTAATCTTCGACATTGCTCTGTTCCGAAGTGGCTATCATGCACTAATCGGAAGAACGGCATTCGCCCGTTTTAATGCAGTCCCACATTATGCTTATCTAAAACTCAAAATGCCTCGCCCTCTTGGTTTCATTACGGTCAGTGGAAATATAGAGCGCTCTTTTTGCACAGAGGAATACACGGCGGCTCTAGCAGTCAAAGCACAAAACGTCCTATTCAAGCCGAACAGCTCATCGGTCGTTAAAACCGCAGACACAGTTAAACATGTCCGATGCACACCCCCGTGCGGCAGCTCAGATAAACCTGAGCTTGATTAGCAGCTATGCCCCCATCGACCGCCCCATAAAGAGATATACTCAAAATTCCTTGGGCGGCTTCGGGGGCACTCTGCACACAAAAGGTCCATAGTTCGGCTTGACCCTATTTGGACCCTAGAAGTTATCCTTCATGGTTCATTACAACGAACCAGCCCTACTCACGGCCACACCAGATTCTTCTACCTGGTTTTTTGTTTTTCCTTTTTTTACAGATGGCCATCATACTATACCCTTCAAGGACACTTCACAATGGAGATAAAGGCGCAGACGTACAGCAGGGCCCTGCATTAAGGTTTCTTTTTTAGATTAATACCCTATGTAAACCTTTTTTACCTCTTGTTGTTTTATACTTTCCTGGCATGTAAAATGTCCAAGAAAGATGCCGACATCATCTGTAAATATACGGCTCGCCGTACTAAAGTGGATGTTATAGAAGCAGCCCAGTTCGTACTGTATTTTGAGATTTATGGTCTCACCACCCGCGCTCTTCCCCCATGTCCAATTGCCACATGTGCCTTGATACCATGGGTCTATCACCAGGGGTTGTATTCAGCCCAATGTATATTGTAAAGTCCGAACACCTATAGGGACTGTTTGGCCTCGCGAGTTTGGCCTTATATGCATCAGCTCCGAATCATGTCTTTGGTCAATAGTTGGGTTGCCCGGATCCTGTCGTTACTACCTTACATTCCGCTATATTGGCTAGGGTAGTAAAGGGAGAACTATTGCGATTGTGTCCCGGCTAGCCCGGATGAGCACCTCAGTAGAGAAAGCCGAAAACTGACTGTCATGATGCGGCGAGAGCTGGTCAACCACTTGATGACTCATCGGAATCTTCACGATTCCTTCCGTATTAAATGAAGGACCATTACTCTAGTCACGTATGTAAATGCACCATATTCGGATAACATCGGACATACTAGGGGCTATATAGTACCCCCACCGTCAAAATCCTCTGGCTAAGTGAAAGTGTTAAAGCTCTATAGTCTGATTGCCTACTTCGCCGCACTAACACCTCCTTAACGGACGAAGACGTTGGGTCAAGTATGATCAAGTGCTTTTCTGAACACCTCAGTGTTATACCCAAGGGGGCTGAAGCCGACGACTACAAACTTTCAGATTGTATATATATAAAAAAGACGGCCGCACGGGAGGTACTAAGACTTTTCGGGCAAAAAGTATAAAAACATAGCCTTAAATATATCATAATATTGTTATTACAATTCTGATACACTTTACTCGAACATAATATTTTTTAGCACTGACCCTCTATTAAGCGGGCACCCTCTAGGACATCTTCAAAGTAATGTTCTGGCATGTTAAGGTCCTTGCCTTCTGGTAGACTCTGCACCACAATATCGGTGGCCGTCATCTTTCCCCAGTACATCTTGACACGGGCAAGGGCCATCCGCACACCTTCTATGCACGTTGACCACTTCAGAGCATCGATACACGGCACTACATTAAGAAGCCGCTGCACCAAGCCGAAATAACTATACGGAATGGGTTCAGTTGGCCACAGTGGGGCTATGACGTCCTTCATGGTGGTGCCAGACATCTTGTGGAGCTCGGCCCATTGGGCCATCTGTTCGTTCAACAGTAGACGCTTTGGCTTGTCAAATTGCGACCAAAATAGCTTTTCCGTTGCCTGTCCTTCTTGCATGTGGAAAAACTGATTTGCATCGGCAGCACTCTTCGGCAGGTCCACAAAGGGGTCCGGAGAACTCCACCGTTGATTCAGTGGCACATACTTCGGATCACCAAACTTAGTTTGCCATAAAAAGGGCTTACCAGCCCCGATCTCCCCAGCTCGTCGGATCTCCTCCCGAGCTGCTCTCGACTCAGACCAGGCTTCCTTCGCCTCTTGTATGGCCTTGTCCAGATCGGCTGCTTTCGCTTTGATATCACTCTCAGGATCTTGGCATCGGCTAGTGGCATTCTTCAACTCAAGTTCCATGGTAGATATCCTCTCCTCGCACTGACGACGAGCGGTCTGCTCTACTTCCAATTCGAAGGCTGCCTTTTTGGCAGCCACATTACTCATCCTCGCTTGCTCCTTGGCCCGGGCAAGTTCCGCCCAAAGGGTCTCCACTGCGGCGGCACTATCTGCAGTTATGCATATACAAATTTTCAGTATCACGCTCATTTCACAATACCAGCATGTACTGACTGCCCTAGAGACATACCTTGCGCCTCGTCGAGCCGCTTGTTCATAAGCATGATATCATCATCCGCCACATCAACTTTCTGCTTCAGATGTGCTACCTCAATAGCTTGGGCAGTCCCCACGGATGTAACAACCTGTGTTTCAATTAGTCATATCTTTTCTTGGGCATATATTTTTGATCCTCTGATCGCATTCCTTTGGATGTCAACCAGATTCTTAGGGGCTACTATCTATACACAGGCGCATTTCACACTTACAATATAATTGAAATTACACTACGTACCTCGAAGCCTCTTAGTAGGCTAGAAAAGGCTTCATTCCATCCGCTTTTCGCGGATCGAACTCTTTCCAACACCGTACCCATAAAGGTACGATGTTCCTCTGAGATGGAGGCATGTTGCAAAATGTCCATCAATGCATCAGGCGTCCCATGGACTTCCGATAGTCCGGGACTTTTGTTGTTCCCTATAGGGGCTGCACACCCCAGACCCTGGGTGGTCAAAGTATTACCTTCGGCCCCGGTCCTCACTTTCCCTTGCGCCACCTGCAGATCGGGCAGGATCCTCCAGGACGACACCTCGGCGTCGTCTGCCTTATCAGGCAGAGAAATTTGTGGAGGCGTCTCGCTCTCCATCATCTCCAGAAGTAGGTCCCCCGAAGAGGAGGACTGTTGAGGAGGGTTGCGTGCCGGACTGCAAACATGAGTTTAAAAATATTACTCTTATAGCCAGGAAAGGACGAGACATGTTTAAAACACCCGGATTCACTTACGATACAACTAAGGGCCTATCTTTGCGGGGTCATTGCGTGCCAACATCACCCCCTAACTGGGATACCTTCCCCTGCTTAGAGGCTTCTCTTTCCGAGTCTTCGGAGGCGGCCCTTTTCTTCCCATGGGGAGAAGGGATGTCAGTTTGCCCTTCCCTTCCACCTTTTGAAGCGGGAGTTCTAATCTCCCCGGACAAATTGCCTGGTGAGCCTCTAGAGTGGAGGCTGCCTTGGGCCTCTTCGTTCTCCTCTTTATCTTCCCCCGCCGACGCTTGATACGGCGCCGGCGCCAGCATCCTTGTTAATAACGGATCGGCAGTATCTTCGGGAAGTGGAGCCGAACACCTGATTCTCTCCGCCTTCTTCAGCCAGCCCTGGCCGGATAGAGTTTTATCAGTACATTGTCATGAATAATTTGACTAAATCGTGTTCGGAGGTCGAGTACTTACCAGAGTATCCAGATGGTTGTAGTCAAGGCCGATGTCTTCTGTAGTATCCGACCACTATTTTCGTGCGCCGAAGAATAATTTCCACATCTCTCTGAGCATTGTGTCGGAGAAGTGCTGAAGAGTCCGTGGACCTTCCATATTAAATTCCCACATGCGGAGAGGGCATCGCTGACACGGTAGGATCCGGTGGACTAGCATTACTTGGATTACATCGATGAGACCGGTGTCCTTCTCAATGAGGCTCCAGATGCGGCTTTGCAGTGTCCGCACTTCATCTGTAGATCCCCAGTCCAGCCCCTTGTTAATCCACGATGCGAGCTGTGGCGGAGGACCGGACCGAAATGCAGGAGCAGCTACCCGCTTGGTACCACGGGGTTCGGTGATGTAAAACCACTCCCGCTGCCATAAATCAGAAGATTCTGCGAAGGAGCCCTTTGGCCAAGTGGAGTTGATAAGCTTGCTTATTGAAGCACCTCCGCACTCCGCTTGTTTCCCGTTGATTACCTTCGGTTTCACGTTAAAGGTCTTGAGCCATAAGCCGAAGTGTGGGGAAATACAGAGGAAGGCCTCGCATGTGGTGATGAACGCCGAGATGTGGAGGAAGGAGTCTGGGGCTAGATCGTGGAAATCTAGCCCGTTATAAAACATGACCCCTCAAACGAAGGGATGGAGAGCAAACCCAAGCCCTCAAAGGAAGTGAGAGATAAACACGACCCTCTCATTGGATCTGGGAGTAGGAATAACCTGCCCTTGAGCAGGAAGCCTATGGTAAATCTCCGCAGTCAAGTATCTTGCATCCCTGAGCTTCGACTTCCTCTGTGACAGAAAAGGCTATCCACCGGCCTTGAAGGCTGTGTCCGGACATGGCTAGAGGCTCGAAGCGACTAGATTGACCCTTCGGTGTTGGAACTCGAGGTGGGAGGGGGAGGAAGGGACTAGCGTGGAAGAAAAAGGACATACCTTAGCCCCTTTGTAAAGACGACAAATATCAAATGTCCCTCCGTGGCATTAAACATGTCTATTCCCGAGGAGACGTGCCAACAGGACAGTTGGGTTACCCACGCCTGTGTTGATGAAAATCCCGCAATAAGGGGACATGATCTCTGTTTTGACGAGACGTGCCAATGAAAACCGCCTCCCGAAACGTGGTGTAGCGGGCTAGAAAACGATTCGCAATAATGGTCGGGTGATGACATAATGCTACCAAGATTGTCAGCGGATTGGACTCGTGAAATATTATACTCTGTGCGGGTACGTGTGGAATTTGTTTTGCAGAGCCGGACATAATTCTTGTGTTCGGAATTTACTTTGATGTATTCGGAGGAGGAACTCGCCTTGCAATGCCGAAGACAATCTGCGCGTCGGACTCATCATCATTGAAGCCTGGTTCAGGGGCTACTGACGGAGTCCTGGACTAAGGGGTCCTCGAAAAGCCGGACTATATACTTTGGCCGGACTGTTGGATTATGAAGATACAAGATAGAAGACTTCATCCCGTGTCCAGATGGGACTCTCCTTTGCGTGGAAGGAAAGCTTGGCGATACGGATATGTAGATTCCTTTCTCTATAACCGACTTTGTACAACCCTAGCCCCCCCCCCCCCCCGGTGTCTATATACACCGGAGGGTTTAGACTTCTAGGGTTAGGTCACAACAATCATAACCTCATAGGCTAGACTTCTAGGGTTTTGCCATTACGATCTCGTTGTAGATCACTCATATTCATCAAGATCAATCAAGCAGGAAGTAGGGTATTACCTCCGTAGAGAGGGCCCAAACCTGGGTAAACATTGTGTCCCCCGCCTCCTGTTACCATTATCCTTAGACGCACAGTTCGGGACCCCCTACCCAAGATCTGCTGGTTTTGACACCGACACCCCTTAGTTGGTGCTTTATAAAAGAAGATGGAGACTCAAATAGAAATAAAAATTGCATAAAGTAAATAGATAGGCCCTTCACAGAGGGAAGTAGGGATTGCCAGAGCTCAAAGCTTAAATTGAGAGATAAAAATATTTTGGGAGGCATACTCTTCCCGTTAACAAAAACGACCAAGTAATTCCAACACTTTCCATGCTAGATATATCATAGGCGGTTCCCAAACAGAAAATAAAGTGTATTCCATTTTTCACCATTATTTCACAATCCATGGCTAGCTGTATCCACGGGTGCCTTCCATACCAATACTTTCCAAGGAATTTATTATTTCACAACATAAAGTAAATTTCTTTTTCATTTTGTGACTGGGCATCCCTATTACCGATGTACTCTTGTGCAATGACAAGTGAATAAACACTCATCTTAGGAATAACACATCTAGCATGGAAAATATTGGCCATCCTGTGCCCCTTCATGAGCGGTACGAGCACACAAAAAGGATATTCATTTTGAAAATTAGAGATGGCACATACAAATTTACTTCGAACAACATGGAAATACCGCATATAGGTAGGTATGGTGGACTCACGTGGCAAAACTGGGTTTAAGGATTTTTGATGCACAAGTAGTGTTCCCACTCAGTACAAGTGAAGGCTAGCAAATAGATTGAGAAGCAACAAACCAAGAAATGAAAATTCACATAAACGAGCATTACGCATAACTAACACCGAATAATGCAGCACAAGTAAGATGTAATTTCATTGAATAACTATTGATTTTTATGCTTGCATAGGGAGTTACAAACCTTAACACCAATATTCTTACTAAAGCATAATTACTCACTAACATGACTCACATATCACATCATCATATCTCAAAACTATTACAAAGAATCAAGTTTATTTTGTCCAATGATCTTAATGAAAAGTTTTTATTATATCCTTCTTGAATATCTTCACTTTGGGACTAGTTTCAAATATTGCCATTGCTTTTGACAAGCTCAAAACAAATTTAAGGAAGAACGTGAGCATAAAAATTTTGTTCTCTCAAAATAATATAAGTGACGCATGAGAGAATTTCTTCAAAAATGTACTAAATCTCAAATAAATCTAAGTGAAGCATGAGAGTTTTTATTCAAAAAAAAAATTAAAGCACACCGTGCTCAAAAAGATATAAGTGAAGCACTAGAGCAAATGACAAACTACTCCAAAAAGATAAAAGTGAGGATCAAACGAGTAGCTAAGTAAATGGGTAGCATTTGAGGACTCACCCTTATTTAAAAACTTTCTGATCTAAATATTTTATTAAAACAGAAAGAAAAACAAAATAAAATGACATTCCAAGGATAGCACACATCGTGTGAAGAAGCAAAAAACTTAGGCTCAACCGATACTAACCGATAATTGTTGATCAAGAAAGGTGGGATGCCTACCGGGGCATCCCCAAGCTTAGATGTTTGAGACTTCTTGGAATATTAACTTGGGATGCCTTGTGCATCCCCAAGCTTGAGCTCTTGTTTCTTCTTCATTCCTCTCATATCATGGTTTCCCTAATTCTCAAAAACTTCATCCTCACAAAACTCAACAAGAACTCGTAAGATAAGTTAGTATAAATCAATGCAAAACCTTATCACTCTCTACTATAGAAAATCACTGAAATTATAACTTAACATTGCATACTAAATGCCTCTGCATATTTAATAGTCCTGTCCTCAAATGGAATCATTAAACAAGCAAAGATATGCAAACAATGCAAACATAACATCAATCTTTCTAAGCAGGACATTCTATAAAGAATGCAAGAAGATCCATACTGCTCTAACTCCAAAAATTCTGAAAATTAGCACACTGGAGAAATTTATCATAGATTATTGTGCAAAAAGTTTCAACACTTTATCACATTCTGACTATTCTCAAGAACTTATGCACTAGCATGCAACTTTCTGTTTTCAAATAACCACATAAAGACTTGCAGAATAAGCATGGCAAAGGCTATACTTGACATTTTTATTGAAATAAAGGGTGCCAAACATTATTCTAAATAACATCAAGCAAATCCTAATAAAATAAAATGATGCTCCAAGCAAAACACAGATCATGTGACGAATGAAAATATAGCTCCAACTGAGGTTACAGATAATGTTGGAGACGAAAGAGGGGATGCCTTCCGGGGCATCCCCAAGCTTAGTTGCTTGGATCTTACTTGAATATTACCATGGGGGTGCCTTGGGAATACCCAAGCTTAGGGTCTTGTCACTCCTTATTCTCCTCATATTAATGTCTCACCCAAAACATGAAAACTTCAATCACACAAAACTTAACGGAACTTCGTGAGATAGGTTAGTATGATAGACAAATCATCCACTTTGGTACTGTCAAAGACAAGATTCATAATTTTTCTCACATAATGCCTATCGTACCTTATCATTTCCACAATTTATATTGATCAATATAAGCCATATAAACTAGGAAACAAGTAAACTATGCATTGAAAATAGAATCTATCAAAAACAAAACAACCTATAGTAATCTGAACTAGGACCATACTTGTGCTACTCCAAAAACTCCGAAACATTAGGAATATGTAGGGAATTTGTTCATCAATCATCTGTAAAAAATTAAGAGCAAAAGCTTGTTCCAGTGAATTTTGAAAATTCCTGGACTGAGCGCAAAAGTTTCTCCTTTTTTGCACAGAATCAAGTCAACTATCATCCACACTATCCCAAAGGCTTTACTTGGCACTTTATTGAAACAAAAGCTATAAAACATGATTACTACAGTAGCCTAATCATGTGAACACACACAAACAGTAGGTAATTGTGTTGGTTTGTCTCCCAACAAGCACTTTTCTTTAATGCCTTTTAGCTAGGCATGATGATTACAATGATGCGCGCATAGAAGTAAAGAATTGAAACATAAAGAGAGCATCATGAATCACAATTTCCTCTCTCATTATAATTTTCAGTACCATCATGAATGGATTCATCAAAATAACTATCACACAAAGCATTCTTTTCATGACCCACAAGCATAGAAAATTTATTATTCTCCATATAAGCAATTTTATTCTCATTCACAATAGTGGGAGTATCATATGAAACTCAAATACTAAAAATTGTTTCAACATTAAAAGAGTAATGTTCAGAAAAAGGGTAATCATAATTATGACAAATTATATATATATTATCATCACTACATTTTATAACATAAGTATCATCAAAATAATCATCATAAGTAGCAACTTTGTTCTCATCATAGTCATTTGAAACATTACTAGATAAAGTCATTACCTCTCCAAATCCACTTTTATCATTATAATAAAATTCAACACCCTCCAAAGTAGTGGGAGAATCATTTCTAAAGTTGGCGCTCTTCCAAACCCACTTTCATGAATATTGCAATCATCATAAATAGGAGGCATGCAATCATCATAACAAATTTGATCATTCAGAGTAGGGTGGCTAAAAAGATCATCTTTGTTAAGCATAGAATCCCCAAGCTTGGGCCAAACATTAATTGCAGCAAATAAATTCTCAAACATGTCATCCTCATCAAACATAGCATCCCCAAGCTTGTGTCTTGGCATATCATAAGCATAATCACTCTCATCATTAATAGTATGAATAGGAGCAATGGTATAACAATTGCTATCATAATAATTTCCCAAGTTGGTGCCAAAAAGATTTCCAATATTATAAGAAGTGTCTTTATCTTCCCAATCATAAATATCACAACAAGAAATAAGCATAACAAAATCATCACCAATAGTGCTCTTGGACATTGTGCCATGAGACAAAGAAGCAATATCATCATCAAGTGCGTCATCTTCCACAATTATTTTTGATTCATTTTCATGAGGCACAACAATAATAGGAGCAACATGTCATGGGAAACCACGGCCACCTATGGGGCCATGAGCCCTTGTGGTTCAGCAGGGGGATGAGCACATTGCATAAAGAGCGGAGAATGCCGCGCAGTACGACAGAGATCACACAGGCGATTTTACCCAGGTTCGGGCCGCCGCGAGGCGTAAAACCCAACTCCTGCTTTGGTGGATTGATGGTGGATTTTGGTGGAAGCGCCTGCCCGGTAGGGTGGCCTCGGGGCGAGAGCAGCTACGTGCATATGAGTGTACAAGGGTCTGAATCCTTTCTATGGTTGCCATGGGCGTCCTTTTATAAATCAAGGGGTCACCATAGTGGCAAATCAGTCATTGTGTACTGATTAGATAGCAAACAATGCTACCATACCTAACTCTATAGACAGGGCGGAGCGCTTTAAATGTGCCGCTTAGTTCACATCATGACCTGCCAGGCAAGCCTTGCCGGGCTGCTCGGCCACCTTCTCTCCTGTCCGCATGACACATCACTAGATGGATGTCATTTGGAGGTGATTTCCATAGGAAGTAGCTGCCATGTGGCAAGAAACAACCACTTAGTCATTTGGGGGCTTGACACCGCACCAATCGAATGACTTGCGCAGCTGTGAGGTGGAGCGGTGAAGCCTTGGTGGGGTCGTTTACCTTTGTAGGTGCCCGGCAGGCCTACCGGGACTTCCTTGAGGCTTGCTTCCGGGGCAACCTTGATCTCGCCAGGCTCACCTGCCCGACAAGGGAGGTTTTCCCTTCGTGGTGTCTTGCTTCCTTTGGCTCAACTTGGTCTTCTTGATCTCCACTCTAATTCTTCAAAGAGCTGATCTCTTGTGCCTGGTCAGGTCCTGGGTGTTGTAATCTTGATCTCGGGCCCGTGCATGGTCTGGGCAACAGACCCAGGGTTTGTTGCACCAATAGGAACCCCTGGGCCTGGCCCAAACATGCTGTTGGGAGTCATCAGGGTAGGCCATAACTTGTGCACACGCGAGAGGGTAACAGTTGCTCGTCCTTTGAGATCTTCTTTGCTTCTTCATTAACCTGAGCTCAAGTCAGTTTTCAGTTCTCCCGTGCATCGTGTAACACCAATTGTAGTGGGAGAGATAATGGGTCATGATTCGTGGGGTACGCACGTCCCACGTTCACGGGGCGGTAACTGCCACCCCATTATCTTCCCCGCCCCAAGCGCTTCCGCCATGTGTATTGCATGAATTGTGAAAAGTTGGTGGCAGGCGCGGAGGGCACGGGAACGGGCGTCGTGGTAGAAAATCAGGCGTCATGGATTGGTGCAGGGGGGTCAGCCTTAGTTCTTTGAGACGTTAATGGCGAGGGGGAGCAGGACTGGTCGAACAGGGTGGCCACCTCCATGGAGAGAATCTACCCCTGCCTCGCTCGCCAATAAAAGGGAACATGGGGCTAGGCGTTATTCCACACACCCTTTCTTCATCTTCCTGCAGCAGCCCTCGGCCACCATCGTTAGAGGTCAAGGATGCGGTGCTACTCCAGTGGCGGCGACGAGAGCTTTTGCTCGACAGTGTCCTCCTCCTCCCTCCCAACATGCGGGGGCAGAGCCCACCATGAGAGGAGGTGGGAAGGGGCGAGGTCGTGGTCGTCGTGGCGCACGAGGCCGAGGAGGACGGGGTAGCGCTCTGATCACGCCCCCACCAGCTGCTCTCCCTCCGATAGAAGGCCACGTTGGAGTCCAGCCTCTGGAGTTTGTCATTAGGTTGTATAAGCCTCCACGCGTCCGCCTCCGTCTCCCCACTCCATTCGCAAGGGCGATGGGACTCGAGTAGCTGCACGCATTGAAACTGCACATGAGGGACTGCCGGAATGGCAGCATGCGAGTGGATGTGGATTTCCCCACCCCTCATGTCATGTTATTCCACCGTGGCTGGAAGACCTTTGCTCGCACCCATAGCTTGTCGGAGGGGCACGTCCTCCATTTTAAATTAATGGAGGCCAATCTACTCTCCGTCTAGGTATTTGGGTGCTCGGGTGCTCGATTAGGGTGCTGCGTGGAGAGCTCGACTAACGATGAAAGCTCCTCCTCGAGCGATAGCAACGAGGAGGACAATTACGGCGATGATGACAGAATCGATCGGGAGGACGATGACTCTGACTCCGACTGAACACTAGCCGCACCGTCATTGTCAGGCGGCGGCACCATCATCTGCACCTGCAATCCTTTCTCGGCAAGGCGATTTGCTGCGCAGTTGGATGCAGGGGTGGGTATGGTGCCCCCTGGCTCCTCCAGCAGCCTTCCAGCTGGACCCCCGACAGGCTTCCTCGCGGGCTGCAGCTTCGATCGCCTTGTTGTGTCCTGCCGGCCTTGGTGGTGGCCGCACAGGGCCCATCTCCGCCAATCTCTTCACCATCACCTTCGTCCGCGGATCCCTGGTCTTGTAGGGCTACCTTTCCTGGAGCTCGACAGGGTAGAGCTGGGCTTCTTCCTAGGTGCCCTTTTTGTTCCATTCGCCTTCCACTGATGTGCCTAGGAGGAGAGGGACAAGAAAGGGCGTCATGGGGCACTTATCTTTTTTCAATCAAAAATGTGTAGGCGCTTGCCAAACTTTAGTTCAAATTATGCAATCTCTTTTATCCATGTTTGTGTTCCGTAAGATTTGTACTTGTTGATCAGCATATTAATGAAAAACATGAACCTTGCCGGGCACTTGTGCATGTGTCATGCCCATGCAGAAGTAGAATGCCTCAATGCGTTCAAGTAAATAAGTTTTCCTCGGCAGGTTATCCTACCGGTACCCTCAGTCTATTGCCACGGAGCCAGGCTTGCCGGGCACAAACCATACAGAGGGACCAGCCCCTCGCCAATCCTTCTCGCCAAAGGCCACTACAACCATCCCGACCGAAGTAATGTTCGAGTCAGAGGATAGGAGGACCAGAGTTCTTACAGAACACGTATGGGTAAGAGAGAGAACTTATCTTTTTGGGCTTGCTGGGGATCACTATGTAGGCTTGTCTTCTCTTCTCCTCTTTGGGATCGAACCCACGGTAGGAGCATGTAGTTTGATGCAGATGAAAATGATGCCTCATGCGATCTTATCTACATGAACATGCTATGCTAATGATATGCTTATGCATGCATACAATTTGTTGCCCCCCCCCAGTGCTTCATTCATTTCTCTGTTGCTCAGGGTCTGTGCCTGGCTTTGTACAAGGGGTTACATGCAACAAAGGCAAGGCATGTACAAAAGGGTGGCTCCCGGGCAGGGCCCAACAGCTGTGCCTTACGGGTAGAACTTGCGGAGATGCTCAATGTTCCATGAGTTTTGCAACTGTATGCCATCTCCGGTCTCCAGACGGACTGCGCTAGTTCTGGTGACTCATACTACCTAGTAACGGCCTTCCCACTTTGGCGTCAACTTGTTTGTACCCTTGGCAGACTGAACACGCCTAAGGACAAGGCAGCCTTCCTCAAAACTCCGGGCATGAACCCTACGGCTGTGATTGCGATGCGGGGCTTGCTGGTAGGGTCCAACACGCGTAGCAGCCCAGAGACTGTTCTCCTTGAGTAGCACAGTGTCGTCACGCCGGTGATGTTCCTGTGCTACTTCATCATAGGCAAGCACTCAAGGTGACCCATAAATGAGTTCCGTGGGGATAACTGCTTCTGCCCTATAGACTAGGGAGAAGGGATTCTGCCCGGTAGCTCGATTTGGTATCGTTCTGAGGGACCAAAGAACCACCGGAGCTCATCGATCCACCGCCTGTGATACCTCTACAGCTTATCAAATGTTCTCATCTTGAGTCCTCATAACACTTCAATGTTCACCCTCTCGGCTTGCCCCTTGCTCCTTGGATGAGCAACAGAGGTGAATGAGATCTTGCTTCCGAGGGCATGAACATAATGCATGAAGGTGTGGCTCGTGAATTGGGTGCCATTGTCGGTGATGATTCGAGAAGGGACTCCGAAACGGCGCACCAACCCTTTCAAGAACTTGATAGTTGACTGAGCAGTCACCTTTCTCAATGGCTCTACTTCCGGCCACTTTCTAAACTTGTCGATTCTAACGAACAAGAATTCAAAGCCCCCGGTATCATGGGGGCAGGGGCTCAAGATGTCGAGGCCCCAGACCAAAAATGGCCATGACAAAGGGATTGTCTGAAGAGCTTGGGCAGGCAGGTGGATGTTCTTGGAATGGAACTCGCAGGCTTCACACTTGGTGACCAACTCAACTGCATCTTGGAGGGCTCTGGGCCAATAAAATCCTTGCCAGAAGGCTTTTCCAACCAGAGCCCTCGATCCAATGTGTGAGACGCACATACCCTTGTGTATTGATGTCTACTACACAACCTTCTTCTTGTAGACGTTGTTGGGCCTCCAAGTGCAGAGGTTTGTAGGACAGTAGCAAATTTCCCTCAAGTGAATGACCTAAGGTATATCAATTCGTGGGAGGCGTCGGATGAAGATGGTCCCTCTCAAACAACCCTGCAACCAAATAACAAAGAGTCTCTTGTGTCCCCAACACACCCAATACAATGGTGAATTGTATAGGTGCACTAGTTTGGCGAAGACATGGTGATACAAGTGCAATATGGATAGTAGATATAGGTATTTGCAATCTAAAAATATAAAAATAGCAAGGTAACTAATGATAAAAGTGAGCGTAAACGGTATTGCAATGGTAGGAAACAAGGCCTAAGGTTCATACTTTCACTAGTGCAAGTTCTCTCAACAATAATAACATACTTGGATCATATAACTATCCCTCAACATGCAACAAAGAGTCACTCCAAAGTCACTAATAGCGGAGAACAAACGAAGAGATTATGATAGGGTATGAAACCACCTCAAAGTTATCCTTTCTGCTCGAACACAAAGCTATTCTTTCCGTTCGATCTATCATAGAGTTCGTACTAGAATAACACGTTGAGACACAAATCAACTAAAACCCTAATGTCACCTAGATACTCCAATGTCACCTCAAGTATCCGCGGGCATGATTATACGATATGCATCACACAATCTCTGATTCATCTATCCAACCAACACAAAGTACTTCAAAGAGTGCCCCAAAGTTTCTACCGGAGAGTCAAGACGAAAACGTGTGCCAACCCCTATGCATAAGTTCATTGAACCCGCAAGTTGATCACCAAAACATACATCAAGTAGATCACGTGAATATCCCATTGTCACCATAGATAAGCACGGCAATACATACATCAAGTGTTCTCAAATCCTTAAAGACTCAATCCGATAAGATAACTTCAAAGGGAAAACTCAATCCGTTACAAGAGAGTAGAGGGGGAGAAACATCATAAGATCCAACTATAATAGCAAAGCTCGCGATACATCAAGATCGTATCACCTCAAGAACACGAGAGAGAGAGAGAGAGAGAGAGAGATCAAACACATAGCTAATGGTACATACCCTCAGCCCCGAGGGTGAACTACTCCCTCCTTGTCATGGAGAGCGCCGGGATGACGAAGATGGCCACCGGTGATGGATTCCCCCCTCCGGCAGGGTGCCGGAACGGGCTCCCGAGAGGTTTTTGGTGGCTACAGAGGCTTGCGGCGGCGGAACTCCCGATCTATTGTGTTCTCGAAGGTTTTAGGGTATATGGACTTATATAGGCGAAAGAAGTCGGCCAGGGGAGCCACGAGGGACCCACGAGGGTGGAGGCCGTGCCCCCCTGCCTCGTGGCCTCCTCGAAGCTTCCCTGACTTCAGCTCCACGTCTCCTGGATCACGTTCGTTCCAAAAATCACGCTCCCAAAGGTTTCATTATGTTTGGACTCCGTTTGATATTCCTTTTCTTCGAAACACTGAAATAGGCAAGAAAACAGCAATATGGGTTGGTCCTCTGGTTAATAGGTTAGTCCCAAAAATAATATAAAAGTGCATAATAAAGCCCGTAAACATCCAAGATAATATAATAGCATGAATGCTTCATAAATTATAGATACATTGGAGACGTATCAGCATCCCCAAGCTTAATTCCTGCTCATCCTCAAGTAGGTAAATGATAAAAGAAAGAATTTATGAAGTGTGAATGCTAGTAAGTGCACAAGTTTGATCAATGATAATTTCAATCACCTTTTCTAGCATGATTATATATCATAACAGTAGTTCATCTCATAAAACTTCTCAAGATCAAGTAAGAAGCTATTCACGTGTTAATGCATAGACCATAAACTTTCTTGAAAACTAGCAAACTTCATTTTTAGTCATCAAACAATTACAATTCATCTTATTTTCAGGAAGGGTCTATGTCAGAGCTTTGATTTAGCAAACTCCACATACTCAACTATCATATAGTCTTCCATGATTACTACCACTCAAAGCATATTCTTAGAACAAATAGAATCCATCGAACACAGAGAAAGATAGGGGCTTAGTGTTTCGCCTCCCAACTCACTTATCATATAGATAATTGTCAACAATAATAATTCATGATCAAATATATTTGCATGGCCATATATGCTTAGATCTTGCCCCAACACACGATGCTTGCCAACTAAAGAGTAGGTAGGAATGAGAAGGAATACTACTGACTCTTGCATAAAAGTAAAAGATAGTCCCTTCGCAGAGGGAAGCAGGGATTTGCAGAGGTGCCAGAGCTCAATTTTGCAATAGAGATGAAAATAATTTTGAGAGGTATGCTTTAATTGTCAACATAACAACCAAGATTTCCCAATATCTTCCATACTACATGCATTATAGGCGGTTCCCAAACAGAAAGGTAAAGATTTTACTCCCCTCCACCAACAATCACACTCCATGGCTTGTCCGAAACAACGGGTGCCGTCCAACTAACATCAATCCTGGGGGAGTTTTGTTTGCAATTATTTTTGATTTGATTTTGATCTTTTGATCATGGGACTGGGCATCCCAGTTAGCAGCCATTTTTCTCGTGAATGATGAGCGGAGTCCACTCATCATGAGAATAACCCACCTAGCATGGAAGATACTAACAGCCCCTAGTCACTACATGAGCGATTCGGCATACAAAAGAGTTTATTATTTGAAGGTTTAGAGTTTGGCACATGCAAATTTACTTGGAACGGCAGGTAAATACCGCATATAGGTAGGTATGGTGGACACTCATGGAAGAAACTTGCTTCAAGGAATTTGGATGCACAAGCAGTATTCCCGCTTAGTACAGATATTTTGGCTAGCAAAGGATTCTAAAAAGCAAGCACCACATGTTAGTGGATCTATAACAATAAAACTTCTATACAAATATACCCAAGCATAACTCACTACGTTGTATTCCTTGTCCAACTTCAACTAATTTGCTCAGGTTTGAAAATAATTAATAGGGCTCACAATCATAGAAGATGTCTAAGATAGTATATTTATATGTGAAATCTCTCTTCCTTCAATATTCTTTCATGAATTGTTCAAGTGACCAATACAATGCTTGCTAACCTTCAATAAATTTACTACCTCTACTTCTTAGATGTGAAGTCATTACTCCTAACGAGGTAAGCATATGAAACATATATAATTTCAGATTTATGACATTCAACTCATTCAACTATTTACTCATAGGATATAAGTGAAGCACACGAGTAAATGACAAACTACTCCAAAAAGATATAAGTGAAGATCAATGAGTAGTTAAATAATTATGTAGCTATGTGAAGACTCTCTATCCTTTAATAATTTCAGATCTTGGTATTTTATTCAAACAGCAAGCAAAACAAAAGAAAACAAAATGACGCTCCAAGCAAAACACATATCATGTGGTGAATAAAAATATAGCTCCAAGTAAAGTTACCGGTGAACGAAGACGAAAGAGGGGATGCGATCCGGGGCATCCCCAAGCTTAGGCTCTTGGTTGTCCTTGAATATTACTTTGGGGTGCCTTGGTCATCCCCAAGCTTAGGTTCTTGCCGCTCCTTATTCCATAGTCCATCAAATCTTTACCCAAAAGTTGAAAACTTCACAACACAAAACTCAACAGAAAACTTGTAAGCTCCGTTAGTAAAAGAAAATAAAACCACCACTTAGGTACTGTTGTGAACTCATTCCAAATTCATATTGGTGTAATATCTACTGTATTCCAACTTATCTATGGTTCATACCCTCCGATACTACTCATAGATACATCAAAATAAGCAAACAACACATAGAAAACAGAATCTGTCAAAAACAGAATAGTCTGAAGTAATTTGTACCATTCGAATACTTCTGTTACTCCAAAAATCCTACCAAATTAGGAAGTCCTAAGAAATTCGTGTACCAATCCAAGGCAAAAGTAATCATACAAAAAGCACGTTTATGTGAATTATCAAAACTAATTTACTGGGTACAAAAGTTTCTGATTTTAAGCAGGATCAACACAACTATCACCGTAAGCTATCCTAAAGGTCTCACTTGGCACTTTATTGAAACAAAAGATATAGAACATGTTTACTACAGTAGAATAATCATGTGGACACACAAAAACAGTAGGGGTAAATATTGGGTCGTCTCCCAACAAGCGCTTTTCTTTAATGCATTTCTAGCTAGGCATGATGATGACAATGATGCTCACATATAAGATAGGAATTGAAACATAATGGGGGCATCATGAAGCATATGACTAGCACATTTAAGTCTAACCCTCTTACTATGCATAGGGATTTTGTGAGCAAACAACTTATGGGAACAATAATCAACTGGCATAGGAAGGTAAAACAAGCATAGCTTCAAGATTTTCAACACATAGAGAGGAAACTTGATATTATTGCAATTCCTATAAGCATATGTTCCTCCCTAGTAATAATTTTCAGTAGCATCATGAATGAATTCAACAATATAACCAGCACCTAAATCATTCTTTTCATGATCTACAAGCATAGAAAATTTCCTACTCTCCACATAAGCAAAATTCTTCTCATTGGGAATAGTGGGAGTATCATAAGAGACTTGAATACTATAAATTGTTTCCACATTAAAAGAGTAATGTTCAGAAAAGGGTAATCATAATCATGACAAGTTTCATAAATATAATCATCACACTTTTATAGAATAAGTTTCATCACAATAATCATCATAAGTAGCAACTTGGTTCTCATCATAATCAATTGAAACCTCTTCCAAGATAGTGGAATCATCACTAAATAAAGTCATGACCTCTCCAAATCCACTTTCATATTCATCACAATAAGATTCAACATCCTCCAAAATAGTGGGATCACTACTTCCTAAAGCATACACTCTTCCAAACCCACTTTCATCAATATAATCATCATAAATAAGAGGCATGCAATCATCATAACAACTTTGCATATCAAAACTTGGGAGGCTAAAAATATCATCTTCATTAAACTTAGCATCCCCAAGCTTGGGACAAACATTAATTTCAGCAAATATATTCTCAAATATGTCATCCTCATCAAACATAGCTTCCCCAAGCTTGGAACTTTCATATCATAAGCACAATCACTCTCATCATTAATAGTATGGATAGCACCAATAGTATAGCAATTATCATCATCACAATGAGTAGTAGGAGCAACATAATTTGGGAGAGATACCTATCTACCTTTGTTGCTCCTTCTTTTCTTTTTCTTCTTCACATTATGTGTGGGTTCAACCTTCTTATTTGTGCTCATTATTGATGGGATTGGTTGAATAGAAAGCTCCTCCTCGTCACTTGATTCATCATAAGAAATAATAGGAGGATAATGGGAAGTCTCTTACGTTTCATTAGTATTCTTTTCATCTTCCACTTGCTTTCTTTTCTTTAGGTAATTGGCAATATAAGGATTTTCAATGCAATTCACCGCACAATACAAATAAATTTCCTCTAGATTAATATCAAGAAAATTCTTAAGATTAAATTCTAGAATATGCTTAGTTGCACGTTTCAATTCTTCATAACCCAAAAGCAAACTAAGTTCATTATGATGTGCAAGGGAAATCAAGTCATCACAATTTTTGGACACTATTCGATCATGAAACAATTTGCATCGGAGATTTAAATGACCATGTTCATTGCAAAGTTCATAAGTACAATAAAGATATCTTAAATTTTCAGCACTCTTATCTAGCCTTTGTTGCAACCCTTTAGTTTCTAAATGCTTATGCCTCTTGCAATATCTATCTTCCCTATTTGGTGCGAACTTGCAAACCCAATACACTCCACAAAAATCGATATGCTTATAAGAGATTTTTCATCATGGCTAGTGCAATCATCATTAGTACTATGGATATTCAAGGAGTTCATACTAACAACATTGCAATGATGCTCATCATTCAAAGATGTAATACCAATCATTTTATAGACTTCTTCTTCTAGCACTTGAGCACAATTTTCCTTTTCATCATACTCACGAAAGATATTAAATAGATGAAGCGTATGAGGCAAACGCAATTCCATTTTTTGTAGTTTTCTTTTATAAACTAAACTTGTGATAAAACAAGAAACAAAAAGATTCGGCTGCAAGATCTAAATATATATCTTCAAGCACTCACCTCCCCGGCAACAGTGCCAGAAAAGAGCTTGATGTCTACTACACAACCTTCTTCTTGTAGACGTTGTTGGGCCTCCAAGTGCAGAGGTTTGTAGGACAATAGCAAAACTTCCCTCAAGTGGATGACCTAAGCTTTATCAATCCGTGGGAGGCGTAGGATCAAGATGGTCTCTCTCAAACAACCCTACAACCAAATAACAAAGAGTCTCTTGTGTCCCCAACACACCCAATACAATGGTGAATTGTATAGGTGCATTAGTTAGGCGAAGAGATGGTGATACAAGTGCAATACAGATAGTAGATATAGGTATTTGTAATATGAAAATATAAAAACAGCAAGGTAACTAATGATAAAAGTGAGCGTAAACGGTATTGCAATGGTAGTAAACAAGGCCTAAGGTTCATACTTTCACTAGTGCAAGTTCTCTCAACAATAATAACATACTTGGATCATATAACTATCCCTCAACATGCAACAAAGAGTCACTCCAAAGTCACTAATAGTGGAGAACAAACGAGTAGATTATGGTAGGGTACAAAACCACCTCAAAGTTATCCTTTCTGCTCGATCTATTCAAGAGTCCATAGAAAAATAACACGAAGCTATTCTTTCCATTTCATCTATCATAGAGTTCGTACTAGAATAACACCTTAAGACACAAATCAACCAAAACCCTAATGTCACCTAGATACTCCAATGTCACCTCAAGTATCCGTGGGCATGATTATACGATATGCATCATACAATCTCAGATTCATCTATTCAACCAACACAAAGTATTTCAAAGAGTGCCCCAAAGTATCTATCGGAGAGTCAAGACGAAAATGTGTGCCAACCCCTATGCATAAGTTCATTGAACCCGCAAGTTGATCACCAAAACATACATCAAGTAGATCACGTGAATATCCCATTGTCACCACAGATAAGCATGGCAAGACATACATCAAGTGTTCTCAAATCCTTAAAGACTCAATCCGATAAGATAACTTCAAAGGGAAAACTCAATCCATTACAAGAGAGTAGAGGGGGAGAAACATCATAAGATCCAACTATAATAGCAAAGCTCGCGATACATCAAGATCGTATCACCTCAAGAACACGAGAGAGAGAGAGAGAGAGATCAAACACATAGCTAATGATACATAACCTCAATCCCGAGGGTGAACTACTCCCTCCTTGTCATGGAGAGCACCGGGATGATGAAGATGGCCACCGGTGATGGATTCCCCCCTCCGGCAGGGTGCCGGAACGGGCTCCCGAGAGGTTTTTGGTGGCTACAGAGGCTTGCGGCGGCGGAACTCCCGATCTATTGTGTTCTCGAAGGTTTTAGGGTATATGGACTTATATAGGCGAAAGAAGTCGGCCAGGGGAGCCACGAGGGACCCATGAGGGTGGAGGGCGCGCCCCCCTGCCTCGTGGCCTCCTCGAAGCTTCCCTAACTTCAGCTCCACGTCTCCTGGATCACGTTCGTTCCAAAAATCACGCTCCCGAAGGTTTCATTCCATTTGGACTCCGTTTGATATTCCTTTTCTTCAAAACACTGAAATAGGCAAGAAAACAACAATATGGGCTGGTCCTCCGGTTAATAGGTTAGTCCCAGAATAATATAAAAGTGCATAATAAAGCCTGTAAACATCGAAAATAGATAATATAATAGCATGAATGCTTCATAAATTATAGATACGTTGGAGACATATCATGTATCTCTGCCAGCAGTTCCTTTCCTTCTTCCCGTCAAATGCACTTCAGTTTCACACCGTTGGGCCTCCTTCTGTACAGTGTGTTGTCAACAAATTGATACATACTGGCCCTCCAGGCTACTCTTTCAGCTTCTTCTTGCTCTTAGGGAAGTTCTCCAGTTTGGAGGAAATGGACTATGTGTCGCGCCCAAGTTGGAGCCCGAGGCTTGACAACGAGGACTAGCGGCACCTCCTACTTTGTGAGATTGCACTCCTCGACCACGGGGACCGGTGGTTTGGCGGGAGGGGATAGCTCAGCAACCGAAGGGGAGTTGTTCCCGCTAAGCTCTCTGCCGGGAGTCTCGAGAGGTTCTATCGGGAGAGGCTTGCCGGAGTCCAGTTTCCTCCTCTTCCTGGCCATTTTTGCCGGGGATACGGAAGGCGAGTCAGATGGAGAACAAAAGTTCTTGGTTCAACACAGGAAGCTTTTGTGTAGCGCACTTTGATAGATGATCAACAATGTTGTTTTCTGCACGGGGTATGTGCTTTGTTTGCAATCTGTCAAAGCGCTCCTCCAACTTTCTCACTTCCTCAATGTATGCCTCCATCAATGGACCTTGGTAATCCTTGTTGGCTTGCCTCACCACGAGTTGTGAGTCTCCACGGATGATCAACTTCTTGATCCCCAGTTCTGTTGCAATCCTGAGCCTGGCAAGGAGCCCTTCGTACTCTGTTGTATTGTTGGGAGCCTTCTCCCAGGGAAAATGCATCTGGATGACATACTTTAGGTGTTCCCCAGTGGGAGCAACAAGAAGCACACCAGCCCCTACACCTTGTAGGGAGAAGGCACCATCGAAATACATGATCCATTCTTGGGGCGCTTCCTTGCCGGGAATAACTATCTCCAACACTTCTTCATTAGGAGTTGGTGTCTATTCTACAATAAACTTTGACAATGCTCTGCTCTGAATAGTTGATGTGCTCTCAAACTTCAAACGAAAGCTGGATATCTCCAAGGCCCACTCCACTATCCTGCTGGTAGCCTCAGGGTTTCGGAGTATCCGTTGCAAAGGGAAGCGGGTGACAACAGTGATCTTGTGGGCTTGGAAGTAGTGGTGTAGTTTCCTTGAGGCAATGACGAGTCAAAAATAAACTTTTGCACGCCAGAGTACCTGGATCTAGCCCCTTGCAACAGGGAGCTCATGAAGTTCACTGGGCGTTGCACCACCTTCTTCCTTGCCGCAACCTTAGGGCTGCCTCTGCTGCGTTGCTCTTCTCTGTCTGGATCTGCATCTGACCTTGCTGGGGTGCGTTCACTTACCTCTCCAGAGGGGACACTGGCTGTGGCTGCAATTTCGTCCACTTCCCGCTGTGCCACTAGTGTCGCACTAACCACTTGATTAGTTATCGATAACTATAGCAGCAACAGCTCTTGTGGTTTGGGGGCAACCAGAGTGAGCACAGAGGAAAGATAGGCCTTCAGATCTTGCAGTGCAGCGTCTGCCTTTGGGGTCCACTCCACGGGTCCTGCCTTCTTCAAGATTTTGAAGAACGGCAAGGCACGCTTGGCAGAATTGGAAATGAATCTGCTAAGTGCGGCAACGCATCCAGTCAAACACCTCACATCCTTAAATGTTTTGGGTGCTTGAATCTGCTCGATAGCCTTGATCTTGTCGGGATTGGCCTCTATCCTCTGGTGGGACACAAAGAAGCCAAGTGGCATGCCAGAAGGAACGCCAAACACACATTTCTCCGGGTTCAGCTTCACGTTGATCTTGTGCATATTAGCAAAGGTTTCTTCCAAATCTTGAACGAGGGTTGATATGTCCTTGGTCTTGACCACAGTGTCATCCATGTAAGCTTAAATGTTTCTGTGTAGCTGGGACTCAAAACCAATCTGAACTGCTCTTGCAAAGGTGGATCCGGCACTCTTCAACCCAAAAGGCATAAGTACAAAGCAGTACGTGCCACATGGGGTGATGAACGCTATCTTTTCTTCATCTTCCTTGGACATAAAGATCTGATGGTATCCAGAGTAGGAACCCAAGAAGGAAAGTAGGTCACACCCAGAGGTGGGATCCACAATCTGATCAATGCGCAGCAAAGGAAATAGGTCCTTTGGGAAGGCCTTGTTCAGATCAGTGAATCTATGCATAGCCGCCCTTTCCCATTAGCTTTGTGTACCACCACAGGATTTGCTAACCACGTTGGATGCAGTACTCCTCTGACCAGACCAGCTGCCTCAAGTTTCTTGATCTCCTCGGCAATGAACTGCTACTGCTCCAAAGCTTGCTTTCGAACCTTCTGCTTGACGGGTCGGGCATGTGGGCAGACAGCAAGGTGGTGCTCAATTACCTCCCTAGGAACACAGGGGATATCAGATGGTTGCCAGGAAAACACATCAATATTCGCCTGCAGGAAGGAAACGAGTGTGCTTTCCTATTTGTCATCGAGGGTGGCACTTATAGTGAAAGTACCATCAGCGCCAGCCAGCCCTGCCGAGACCTTTTCACAGCGGGTGCAGAAGCCTTGGATTTCTTGCTATTAGAACTCTCCGGCAAGTCATCAACAGGCTCAGCATACTCTGAAGAGGCATGCTTCTCGGTTTCCTTGCTGGCGTCCCTGTTAGCTATCTTCTTTCCTTTGCTTTCCTTGGCGAGAACAGTGGCCTCAGTGGCCTCTGCCACGACTGCTTCCCGGTACAACTTGTCCACGTAAATGATTGCGTCCTTCTCGTCTGATGGAATCGAAATGACGCCTACCGACCTTGGCATCTTCAAAGTGTTGTAGGCATAGTGGGATGCCGCCGTGAATTTGGCCAGAGCTGGGCGACCAAGGATTCCATTGTACGGCCGGGGGAGGTTGACCACATTAAACACGGCCTTCTCAGATCGGTAATTCAACTCTCCCCCGAACGTCACCAGCAACGTGATCTTCCCCTTAGGATGACTCCTGCCGGGGTTGATTCCTTGAAATGTACCAATAACCTTTAACTCTTCCTCTGCTATCTGAAGTTTGTTGATGAACTTTGGAGAGATTAGATTCAACCCGACCCCCTCGTCAACTAACATCTTTGTGACTTTGATGTTGCAAATTTTTGGCGAGGCCAACAACAGCAAGCACCCTACCGCGATGGTGCGGTCAGGGTGGTCCTCTTTGTCGAAGATGATGGGCGTGCGGGACCACTTGAGCAGCCTCCAAGAATCTGCCGTTGGCTCCACGGCATTGACAGCACACGCCCAGTATTTAATTTGGCGGTGAGAGGAGTGCAAAGATGCACCCCCGTCAATGCACAGGGCGTCAGTGGCTTTCTGGAATACCTGCTCGTTGTTTTCCTCTCTTTTCTTTGAGCAATCAAAGACAGTAGGAGAGGCTCCTATTGATGTATTTTTTATAAAATAACAAGGTTACAAGATATCCACCATCCATGGTAGTGGTGTCATTTTGGCCCCTAACTTGGGGGGGCCAACTAACACGTTTACATATGGATGTGGTGACGTGTACAACAGCAATAGAAGTTTTTAATTTACAGAAGCTACAAAGTCTTGGACGGGCGCCACTAGGGAGGGCTTGACTCTATGTGTGAGGAGGATCAGATCTGACTTGAGCCTCCTTTTCCAGGATTGAACCAAGTGGGGGATTCTTTTGAAGATTTTATCGTTACGCTCTTTCCATATGCACCATGCCGCAGCCAGGAAGACCTCCATGAAGAGAGGACCTACCGATGCTTCCTTTCTAGAGTGTATTTTTGTCAATCTATTCCCAGCGTTCTCCCAGTGCATGTTAATGGAGTCCCAGCATTGGGCGCTGAATGGGCAATCAAAGAAGAGATCCTCCACTGTTTCCTCAGTCGCTCTGTCGCAAAGGGCACAATTAACCCCATCTGCTACATTCCAATGTCTCCTTTTTATCATGTTCTTGGTGTTTATTCTGTTCGCTGCAATCAGCCATGTGAATACCTTGATATTCATCATACATCTAGATTTCCATATCCACCGAAACACCGCATCTGCCTGGACATCTTTGAAATAGAAGGCGTAGTATTTTCTGGCTGAGTATTTGGCACCCCACACACATGTCCAAGAATCCTGCATCGATCCATCAAGTGTTGTGTGCGTAGTGATGGCTTGCATTTCCCTGATCTCATCAGTGGCTTATTGAGAGACTGGCACATGGAACCCCTCGCTAAGAGATGTCATGGGAAGAAATATGGCTACGGAAGTGTCCTCATCCCTTGCATATGAAAACGCTCTAGGGTACGCTATTTCCAACGTTCGGTCTTGCCACATGTCCTTCCAGAATAGAGTCACATCTCCTGCCCCTACTGATACCTTTGTCATCCCTCCACATATATCGCTTAGTTTCATAACATCGCACCACCAAAATGAGCCACATGGCGCTATTGCATGTGGGATTTTCTGATTGTAGTGGGTAGACCATATTAGCTCACACCATGGGATATCTTTTTTATTGTACAATTTATCTAGAAATTTTAGCAGCAAGCCCATATTCTGAACCTTGATGTCCAGAATCACCATCCCTCCATGTTTTTTGGGACGGCATACCAGATCCCAAGCATCCAAGGAATGGCATGATTCTCCATGATCTGTTTTCTTGCGCCACAAGCATCGTCTTCTTATCTTGTCCAAATATTCAATCAGCTTTGGGGGGGATTTGAGGGTGCACATTGGATATATCATTAGTGAGGTGATCAGCGAGTTTAGGATTGTAATTTTGCTCCCATGGTTTAGCATACAGAGAGATGATGATAGCTTTCGCTCTGCACTTTCAACAATCGGCATCAAATCTGTCAATGATGGTCTGGTAGTCCCCATCGGTAGTCCTAGGTATGTGAATGGCAATTTGCCAATGGAGCATTGAAGGATTTGAGTCAATTGCAGAACTGTGTCATCGGGTACATTTAGTGGCACTAGCATGGACTTTTGAAAGTTAATTTTTAATTTGATGAAGTCAGCATAGTCCACCAGCAGTTTCTTCATATGCGCAACTTGGACGGGGCAGGCCGGCATGACAAGAATCATGTCATCAGCGTATTGTATCACCGGATAATCAGCCGATCATTGGTTAGGAAGGGGTAGGTCAATCAAGCTCGATCTATGTGCGTCGTTGATGGCTGCTTGAAGTAGATCAGCGGCAAGGACAAATATTAGCGGTGAGAGCGGATCACCTTATCGCACCCCGCACTAGCATAGAAACTGTCATCCCGGGACCCCATTAAGCAAAACTGACGATGTTCCAGTACTGAAGCATTTTAATCCAGCCCAACCATATGTCACAGAATCCCATGTGTCTCATAATCTCAATCATGGACGAGTGTTCAATTGTATCGAAGGCCTTAGCAAAATCCAACTTCAGCAGTATGATAGGATGTTTGGACATTTGGCACCGATGAATGCATTCAAACGCCCATGCCAAGCAGTCCTGGATTGTTCTACTGCGTAGGAATCCATATTGGTTTTTATGGACAATGTTCAAGATTAGTTTTTGCAAGCGATTGGCCAAGATTTTTCTGATGATTTTCATGCAACAATTTAACAACGTGATGGGCCTGAAATCATTTGTAGTCTCTAGCGACCCAATTTTCGGGATCAAGGTAATTTACCCCGTGTTGATGCTTGTCATGTCCAGTGTTCCTTCATGGAAGTCATCACATAATATGTAGAATTCCTATTTGATAATATGCCAGGAGGCTTTTAAAAAACCTCCATTGAAGCCATCCGGACACGGAGCTCTGTCCGTAGGCATGCTTTTGACGACATCATCAATCTCTTCGTGAGTGAAGGGTACTATGAGAGCCTCTAACCCATCATTTTTTTTGATAATCGCCGCCAGGTCACATAGCTGGAGTGGACGTAGTACCTAGTCTTTGCTTGAACACATCAAACAAGACCGATTCTTTTGCATTGTGATCAGTAACCATCGAGTCATCGGGGAGTTTGAGGGAAGCTATCGAATTCCTTCTGTATCTTTCGGTTGCGAGAGACTGAAATAGCTTAGTTTTTCTTCCCCAAACTTGATGTATCTGATTGTACATCGTTTCTTCCAATACTCATTCTCAAACTGTAAAAGTTTTAGCAGATGGGCTTTGACAATTTTTCTGAAGTTGGCCTCAGGCGTGGTGAGAAGCCTTTGGTCTTCAAGCCCATCTAGCTCATTCAAGGCCCAGTTGCAGTTTTGAATAAGGATGGACAGGCGGGAAATCCCTTTGCTCCACTTCTTGAGGTCATACCTGAGCATTTTCAGTTTTTTGCAGAGAAGGGCAGCACTATTCTTAGTGTGGCATGGTTTGCTCCATGAGGCTTGTGTTGTATCAAGAAAACCGGTGTGATTAATCCAGTAATTTTTGAAGTGAAAGATTTTGCTCCGAGGTATGCAAGTCTCAATGTTCACCATGCAAGGAGACTGGTCCAATACAGATTTCCCAAGAGATGTGACCAATGTATTGGGGTAGGTTTGCGTCCACTGGCATGAAGAAAAGCACCAATCGAGTTGTTCCAATAACAGATTTTCCTGCATATTACTCCATGTGTAAGACCATCCTTTTAATGGGATTTCAATAAGCGCTTGGGCTGTAATGATGTCGTTAAATAGGAGAATGTCATTATGATTCCCACCCAGTTTGTTTCTATTTTGTGTGGATCAAATGAAGTTGTAATCACCGACCAATAGTCAATCCTCTGTATCTGGTATCACCAGATCATATAACTAATCAGTGAAAGTGTGTATGTACTCTCCAACACACGGACCATAAATGTTATAAAGTTGACAACATCTTCCAGAAAGTTTGCAAGTAAAAGAGATCCCAAGAGCAAAGAAATTTGAGAACTTCAGAACACCATCAAATGCAGCACTATTCCATATGGTAATCAAACATGCTATTGTGGATGCAATGAAAAACACCAACTGCACCCAGTTTTCTACCACTGAACCAACTACTCTAACTGTCCTTGGTAGGAGAAAAAGATGTAGGCTCCGACTGAGATGGAACCTTCCATGCTGCACAGGAGCAGTAGGGTGAACAAATACGACGGCTTCAAAGCACCATCTATGGCTGAAGGTAAAATAAATAAAAGCAAAGTAAAGCCTCGCCATATTCATGATGCCCCTAATAAGCAGAATACTACTTCTATAGCTTAGCAGGAGGTGACGCCTCCCACACCCATCTCCACCGTCCAGTTCATCGGTTTGGTACGCTGCGGCATCCCAACTGAGGACCTCTCCACTACCAAGCTTTCAGCCTTGACGGAGAGCGCATCCTCTTCCTCTAGTTAGTCGTCGGCTTTATGCCACCAAACCAGTAGTGGAAAGTGTTGGTTTGGAATGTTAGGGGAATAAATTCAGAAGATAAACTCCTTGCTATTAAGAATGCGATCAACGCCTCTAGTTGTAATGTTATATGTCTTTAGGAGATGAAACATGCTACTTTTGATTTGGCTTTTATAAAAAACCTTCTGCCCTCATCGGTTCAATAAATTTGAGTTTGTCCCCTCTAGGGGAGCCTCTAGGTGCTTCATCCCAGGTCCTCTTATCCACCTTGACAATTGGAGAATTTACTGCTGAACCAAAGGGGCATAGAAGTTCTTCAGCAAGTGAGCAACAAATGTGTATTGAAGATTCTTGTAGAAAGTGTATGCATCAGGTTGCTGAGGTGAGCCATTCATGATCAGGGGTACCATGGGTTTATAAATGTATGCTCTGAGAAATGCCAACAAGCTTTTAAGAGGCATCACTCTTATGTTCAGGTCTAATGAATTGTCTCTGACAAAACTAAATTGGCTGCTATGTGAACCCAGAACATTGTCTTCTGCTGCCATCTGCACCTGAGCCACATGATCGTTCCAAGCAGCCAGTCCATCATCACGTGCATTATCTTCTGGTTCAACTCCATCCATCATTGAAGGCCCAGTGTATCCAGTGATCTGACGCCAGCTCTCCCCTCTGTATTGTGGTGGCACTTCTGGCCAAGGGGCCCAGCCATTAGCTTGAACATGGTGTTGCTGATGGAGCTGACGGTCTGCACCCCAATCCATGTTTGCCTGCTGTTGTTGCATGACCATAGCCTCAAAGGAGTGTTGTTATGCTACAATCAAGAAAGGCAGTTCTCTGGGTGTGGCGAGGCATTCATAGGAGGGGGCGGCTGCTCAGTTCCAGCATTGGGAGGATTTGTCAGCCAGTTTGTGAGAATGTAAACTAGGACTGTCCAAGATCTACCCAACCCCCAAACACATTGGCCCTTTTGATTACCATGTTATGCGGCACATTGGAAAACTGGTTGATGAGCACACGGATAAGCACACGGGTTTTAACCTGTCTTGGGTTATGCCAGAGCTCGAAGTGACCAAAACAGTTGACTACTTTATTGACGTAGTACTCATTGTGATAATCAAGAGGGAACCCAAGGAAAACCATCCAAGCCACAACTTCAAACACATGAATTCGCATAATTGGACCTTCATCATGGCGAACAAAAATCTCCAAAAAGTTTCACTGCGTTTGTACTCCGTTTGGTATTGATTATCTGTGATGTAAAAAACAAGCAAACAACAACTGGCACTGGGCACTATGTCAATAGGTTAGTCCCAAAAAATGATATAAAGTTGCTATAAAATGATTGTAAAACATCCAAGAATGACAATATAACAGCATGGAACAATCAAAAATTATAGATATGCTGCAGACATATCACTCATCAGGAGGCAACCGACAAGGCACGAATGCTTCATGTTCAACGGGAGCAAACTGGTTTGGACGGAATAGACAAAACGGGGTCTGGCGTACCGCAGAACAAAGGAAATGGACTTTTGCTTGACTGCTTACGGTCGAAACGGGATCCTGTTCATTCGGACAGGTGTGGCATACCGCAAAATGGAGGAAACGGACTTCTCACCAACCGCCTATGCTTGAAACATGGTCCTGTTGATCGGGAGGGGTGTGGCAGACTACAATTCGGTGTGGCGTACCGCAAAACGGGACTGCACGGGCTACTGTTCATCCACCGTCTACTACCTCGCTCCAGCCTCCAAGGGCTACTGTTCATCCACTATAGACTTCCTCCAGCCTCCACCAGACACTTATCATCCATGGGCTACTGTTCATCCATCCTCTACCAGCTATTGTTCAACCAGCCTCCATGGGGTACTGTTCATCCACCCCTAACCGGCTGGGGTGTGTGGCGGCCTCCATGGGGTCATGTTCATCCACCAACAACCACGTACTATCACGAGGTCCTGTTCATCTAGCGGCAACTGCCTACACACGACCGAGGTCCTGTTCACCCAGCCCGCACCAGAACTGTTCATCCACAACCAACCGACCGGCCGGACTGACCACGTCTCGACTCATTCTATGTATCACACACGCGGCAGCAACGGGCATTGTTCATCTAGAGGAAACCCAACCAGCTAGCTACGTCTCGCACGCGGGTTCGATCGGCTTCAGTAAGCAGCAACGATCGACCGGGTTCAGTTAGCAGCGAAGGGATCGATTGATCGGCTTCAGTATGTAGCAGTGTGATCGCTCGGGTTTAGTAAGCGAAGGCCTCTCGCTCGGGTTCAGTTATAGCGACATGGCTCGCACCACGCCCGCGTACGAGAGAGAAATGTACATACCACAATACATCGCTCAACCCCGACCACCCACCGTAACCAGGAACTCCGTGAAAATTTCCTCGCCCTCACTTCTACCATGATTTTTTATGTCATGGACGTCCCAAAGAATGTCATGCAGGTTCGTCCCCAACACGCCCAGGACGAAAAGCCCATTTTGTGTCATGATTTTATGTCATAGAAGTAGGAGCCCACCACATCTATCATGATACCCGTTTTTATCACAATTATCATCGTAGAAGTGTCATAACCATAACAGGAAAAAATTCATTCAAGCCATAATGTCACAGTTGTGTCTTTTTTTGGAGTGCTCCTACTGATCCATTAGAACAATATTTGCTAGACCATGAGAATGATATGCACATGAATGAAAGAAATGAAATAGATAAGATGTTCTTTGATCAACCACCTATCCTGAAACATAATTTGCCTATTGAAACTCTGGTAAGTCCTCCTCCACCTAAGGGTGATCCTATGTTTGAATTGAAAAAATTACCTAATACATTGAAATATGCTTATCTTGATGAAAAGAAAATATATCCTGTTATTATTTGTGCTAACCTTTCAGAGCATGAAGAAAACAGATTACTAAAAACTCTGAAGAAGCACTATGCCGCTATTGGATACACTCTCGATGATCTTAAGGGCATTAGTCCCACTCTATGTCAGCACAAGATTAATATGGAGCCTGATGCTAAAGCAGTTATCGATCATCAATAATGATTAAATCCTAAGATGCAGGATGTGGTAAGAACTGAAATATTAAAGCTTCTAGAGGCAGGTATAATCTATCACATAGCTGATAGTATATGGGTAAGTCTTGTTCATTATGTTCCTAAGAAAGGAGGCATTACTATTTTTCCTAATGATAAAAATGAACTCATTCAACAAAGAATTGTAACTAGTTATAGGATGGTATCGGATTCAGGGATCTGCAGACCCAAGAAGGTTCAAACTCTAGGGTGTGTGCAAAGTACTCAACCTCTCGAGCTTACCAACTCAACGCCCTACAGCCTAGCCTAGCCAGATTCGTATGAGCAAGGAAGAAGATGGACACGATAGTTTACCCAGGTTCGGGCCACCTTGTGGTGTAATACCCTACTCCTGCTTTTCGTGGATTCGCCTCACGAGGGGCTGAGGATGAACTAGTACAAAGGGTGAACAACCTTGCGAGATACTGGGGTGAGGCAATCAGTCGACCTCTTCTATGGTGGTGCCTAACCTATATTTATAGTGGCCTAAGTCCTCTTCCCCCAAAATGTAGGCTGGAAGGGATCCCATAGTGGCCAATTTGAAAGGGGACAAGTAGTACATCTTATCCTGACGAAAGGTGGTCTTCGCTTGCAAAGTCGCCGGTTGTGACGCAGATGTGGGGTCGGCGGTGAATTCAGTCCTGCCGCACCCGTGGTCTTGGTCTTGTTGCACTGGAATGGAAACCTTTAACAAATTCCTCGGGAACCCACGCCTGTCCTTGCTCCCTTAGCACCAAAGAGGAAATTGTGCCTTCTGCGTCTGCTGGCGCCGGCCTGGCCTTGGTCGTCATGGCTTGTGTCATAAGAACCTCATGAGCTGGGTACATGCATAGAAATCTCTGCTCCTTAGGAGGTAGCCTAGGGAGGCCGCTCCCTCGGGAGGTCTTGGTGTCGTCCCCCTCACGAGGCTTGGCCCCTCGCGAGGGTCTTGTCTTGATGGTCTTAGAGGTGGGCCGTACCAGGACGTCGAAGGAGCCATGCCGTGGGCCGTAGGCAGGCATGTCTGGGCACCCTGGTTCCCAGAACACCGACAGTAGCCCCCGGGCCCAAGGCACGCCTGGACTTGGTTTTGAGGCAAAGCGAGAGGGCAAGGGCGAAGCGCCGCGGGCTCCAATCTCCTGCGGGCCAGGCTGACGTGTGGCGCTCGACTTGACAACCGCTTTGCGCACGCACCCTAGCCATCATTTCCCCGTTGCGCGCTTTCCTTCTGCTTCTTCTCCTTCCTGCGTACTCGCGTCCTCTTCGCTAGATTCCGCGACAGCTCTACTCCACCCTGCAGCCACGGCTCCCTGGAAGAAGAAGGGCGAGATTCCTGCAGCAGTGGAGCCCTTGCCGGGGCCGGAACCAGCATTCGTCTGGTCGACGGTGATCAACTGTGAGGGGCTAGATAAGGTTCAGCAGGCCATCACCGCCGATTCCAACAAGTGGAAGGTGACAAAGATCTGGCTTGCCTCCTAGACCATGGCTGACATAGAGGCCACCGAGATCCCCCTTCACCTTCACGCCCTTTTCGCCGGCCTACTGCCGCCATTCTCCGATTTATTCAATGTCGTGCTCTCGCATTACCAAATCCACGCACTGCATCTCGATCCCGGATCCATCATCCTCCTCTCTGCTTTCGCGTTCTTGTGCGAGGCCTTCGTGGGTGTCGCTTCGTCCGTGGCCCTACACCGCCACTTCTTCTCACTCCAGTTGGCCGACGGTGAGCAACACTAGGGGTGCATGTCGCTTCAGGCAGTGGTGGCGACCGCAGGCTCCTTTATCAGGACCATGCTTTGCCTGGATGTGGCGGGGTTCAGGAAGCATTGGGTGTACATCAATGCCGGCACGTTCAGCCCTCTGCTCCTGGTCCCAATGGCATCGGCGGAGCCGAGCTCTGGCTGGGAGCACGCGGAGTTGGTCGACCCGCATGTCACCCGGGTCATGACTAGGCTGGCCAGCCTAAAGGAGGCGGGGGTGAAGATGGCGATGGTGGTGAGGGAGTTCGTCCGGCGGTGTATCGACCTGCTGCAGCGCCACTCCTGTCAGATGTGGGCTTTTACCGGCCCCGCGGATGATATGAGGCTCCAGCGGCCTGCCCTTCCTTCCAGCACCCTGAGCGTAGTGCTTCGCTGCCTGAGCGGTGAAGAACCAGCCGTGATCCCCCCGGGCGGATTCCCTATTTTTGATCACCTGAAGGGGGAAGCCTTCGCCAAGAATATGATGTGCTTCGACGAGTGGGGGCTACTCCCCGAGGGCCACAAGGGGCCTCACGAAACCCCCCTCTGACTCCCATGTGTGAAGACTTTGTGGCGTGCGCCCTCGAGGAGGTCGCAGGGGAGAGGGCGCCACCCTGTGCTCCTGAGGTGGCCGCTGGGGAGCAGGCATCACCATGTGCTCCTGATGTGGCCGCTGGGGAGCAAGCATCACCATGTGCTCCTGAGGTGTCCTCCCCTAGCCCCACGGGCGGCGAAGGAGGAGCCCCGCCTGCGGATGCAACGGTTGTCCCTGTCGTGGAAGGCTCCACGCCAGCTTTCGGCACGTATCCTTTGGATCCCGGGGCATCCCACAAGAGGAAAGAGCCCGGGAGTCGCTGCAGTCCTGACTTGAGGATCCTGAAGAACACGAAATGGATCGCAGTGGATGAGTAAATACCTTGCCTTCCTCCTGACCCTTACATCTCGCAACTCCGTCTGAATTTTTTTCCTCTTAGGGCCCCTTCCGTCGGGGGAGCAAACGCGTCTCGAGCACCGCTTTCGGAGGGAATCGGTCCCGTTGTAACCCCATGCCTCGCGAGCTGCACGCCTGTGCACGCTGGTGAATCTGTGTGCTCGCCGAGGCAAAGAATGGGAGGCCTTAACATCGCGCCCCTAGTGTCTCTCTTCAAGAGCAGCCTCAAGACTACGGGGGCAATACCAAGTGCTCCTCTGCCGGTTGTTGCCAGTAACTAGGCAGCTTGCACGATGGCGCCATCTCCAAGAGATGGGACAAGCCCGCGTCTGGACCCACCTTGGGCCAGAGGAGCGAGCGAAGGGGCATCAGCCCCCGGGCCTCAGCCGAGAATGGGAGAATCCTCTCACTCCCCTCCGGCCAATCAAGGCGCGGAGGGAGGCCCCGGCCAGCCATTGGAGCTCACACGCGGATGCAGTGCCGTTTGACATGGCCTTCTTCGGGAGGCGGCAAGCGTGCGGGGCTGCCTTGGGGTGGAGCTTGGCAATGTCCAGTCGCGGCTTGAAGTGGAGCGCCTGCACCTGGCTCACGAATAGCGCCAGCTCAAGGTCGTCGTCAACTTCGGTCGCCGTCAGTGCGAGCAAGCTCAAAGGGAAGACGAAGGCTCCCTTGCCGCGGTGAGGGAGGCTTACAATCGCACCCTGGAGAAAGCTAGAGCCGCGGACTGTCGGCACAAGGCGTACTAGAGGCGCGAGAAGGAGCTCCAAGCATCCAACACCGTCCTTGAGCAACAAGTCTGGGCGCTCATGGCCGCGCTCGTCGCGCCGGCGGACGGGCTGCCTGAGGGTGAGGTGAGGCCCCGCATGCTCGAGGACAAACTAGCGTTGGAGGTGGTGGAGCTAAGCCTGGAGCGTGAGCGGCTGGAAGTGATGGAGCGCCAAGTAGCCGCTGCCGAGGATTCCCTTGCTTCACGGGACGCGAAAATCTAGCGGGAGGTCGACGAGAAGGTGGCGAGGATCCACGAGACCCTTGCCAAGGAATATGCCAGAAGCTGAATCTCCCGGAGGGTCGCTTCTGCAAACGCCGCGGCGAGCTGCAGGGCAAGGTCGATGCCCTCAAGGAGAAGCTAGCCATAGCAGAGCAGCACGGGAAGGCCGTTGGGGCAGCTCGGGCTGCCGCTGAGGCCGAGTTGTCCTTCCTCCATCAGCAGGTAAAAGGCATTTCTTCCGTGGTAGAGAAAGCCTCGGACGAAGCGGGCCACCGCTGAGTGCTGCAGCATGAGCGCTCCTTAATGTTCGAGGCCCTCGGGCACAGGGCCAACCGGGCCCTAAGCATCATCTATGACGAGAACGTCTCCCGTCCGCATGAATGTAAGTGCTAGTATTCGACTAGAGGGGGTGAATAGGCGATTATTATGAAAGTCTTCAAAATAGGGGTGCTTTGAAGACAAACAATAGAAATGAACCTATTGACATGCAGTGGAAGGTAGACTACACTAGACAAGCCATAGTCAAGTAAGCAATGGAGTGAAAGCACGAAGACTATCAGCAGCTAGGTAGTATGGATTAGGATGGAAGATATATGAAGCCAAACAGACAACAGTCTTCACATAGTGAAGTCAATCAGATCCAAGTGGGCAAAGACTTCATGAAGACAAACTATAAGTAAGGTGAGAGAGGAAGGATAGAACCAGTTGCTCAGAGAGGACAAGGGATTTGTTGGACCAGTTCTAGTTGTTGTGACAACTGTACGTCTGGTTAGGGAGGCTGAGATTCAACTCAGAAGACCGTGTCTTCACCTCATTCCCCTTGAGCTAAGAACACTTAGTCCCCGCCCAATCACTCTGGTAAGTCTTCAAGGGAGACTTCCAAACCTTCACAGACTTCGTTCACCGGCAATCCACAATGACTCTTGGATGCTCAGAACGCGACGCCTAACCGGCTGGAGGATTCACAGTCCTCAAGTGTAATAAGTCTTCAGATCACGCGGACAGAAAGACTTCAGTGATGCCTAATACTCTTTGGCTCTAGGTGTTTTGGGCTTTTTCCTCGCAAGGGTTCTCTCTCAAAGGATCCGGAGGTGGGTTGCTCTCCAATGACAAAAGCCGTGCACTAACTCTGAGCAACCACTAATTTATGGTGTAGGGGTGGGCTATTTATAGCTAGGAGGCAACCCGACCTGATTTTTCCAAAATGACCCTGGGTCACTAAGGAACTAACACGTGTCCAATGGTCAAATTTCAAACAGACGCGGCAGGTTAGCTTGGGCTACAAGCCAAGTTGACTCATCCAACTCTGGATAAGATTTGCTCTCATTGTCTTCGCTCGAAGACATAGGATTTGGTTGAGCATCACATCAGTCACTCTGACTTTGATCACTTGGATCCCACTTAACAGTATGGTGGTTCCTATGACTCAACAAAGAAGAAAAGTAAACTACTATGTCTTCGTACTCCATAGTCTTCATGCGATGTCTTCTCCTGTCATAGTCTTCAATATGAATATCTTCACAGACCACCATTGTCTTCAATGTCTTCACACATTTTTAGGGGTCGTCTCTGGTAGGTAAACCGAATCAATATGGGACTACTATATGTGTTATCCTGCAATTCTCACAAACACATTAGTCCCTCAACCAAGTTTGTCGTCAATACTCCAAAACCAACTAGGGGTGGCACTAGATGCACTTACAATGAAGCCGACTACGCCAGCTACCTCAGCTTCTTCACCCAGATCGTGACTCGCCTTGAAGGCGGGGCTGTGAGGGCGCGCCAACTTGCCATGCAGAAGAGTCGCGACCATCTTGGGCATGTGTTATCGCGCGTCTTCAGCCACCTTCTTCGCTCTGATCCTAATTTTGACTTTGATGCCTCAATAGCACCCGTACCTGGTGCAATCCAAGGTGTCCTGGCAAACTGGATGGAAGATCACGTGGACGACCTGATCGCGGAACTCGCCCTTGCCAATGACGTGGTCGCGCCCAGGGCCGAAGAGGGCGGAGCCGATGACGATGATGATGACAGCGAAGACGGTGATAGTGCGTCTCGCTAGGCTTGTATTTCCCTGTTTTCCTGTCAAGACTTTGAATGTGACCCCGCGTGGGCATGAAATCATTTTTTTGGAGATGGTTCCCCTATGATGTATAAAACAATGATATGCCTTCTAATTATTTTTGAAGATATGCCGCCATGAGATGGGAGGCTCTTCACTGGAGTAGTTGGTATGACTTAGCTTTTGGTGTTCATGACCTTGGACAAGTTCTTGTATCGCAGAGACACCCTTCTCCTAAGATGGTCCCTTCGGAGCCCCCAGTCCATGAAACCCTAGGAGGGGCTTGCGAGAGCTTAGGGTCTCCTGATGCGCCCCTGCCGGGCGTTGAGCTTCACGGGAGCGTGAGAGGCGCCCGACGCTGAGTGCTCCCAAGCGCAAGAGTTGAATACTCCTGAGGCCAACAGCCGAGTGTCGGGCATGATGTGTGCCACCTGGCTCGCTTGAGAGCATCGCGCGAGGAGGCAGGCGCCAAAGCTTTGGTGAGGTGTGCGCATGGGCGGACCCGTGGCAGTTGCGTCCTCGGCCCCAAGGGGGCTCTGATACCGCTGGGGTTAGCTCAGATGCACACGCCATGCCCAGCCCGCGCTCGCGGGGCACGTAGGAGGGGATAGCAGGCAGCAGTCGTGCCTCCCAAAACACAAATAGAAGAAAAATGAAACACCGCGAATCAAAAAATTCCCCCCCTTTTTCATTTTAGTAAATGCACAAAACTTCGAATTTTATTCAAAAATAGCGAACCAGATTACAAAAGAGAGC
The DNA here is from genome assembly GCF_018294505.1 of Triticum aestivum. Taxonomy (NCBI): domain Eukaryota; kingdom Viridiplantae; phylum Streptophyta; class Magnoliopsida; order Poales; family Poaceae; genus Triticum; species Triticum aestivum. Next base: position 255,143,768 of record NC_057813.1, on the reverse strand, counting down.
AAAAAGACCACCGCGTTCGGCGTATACACTAGTCTTCTCACCAGCACATAGCTCAGTGCTTCCACTGGGCGTGGGCATAGTCATTCGAGGACAGTGTCGTCTGCCAGCGTGGAGCATGGAGCTTCCACTTGGGTGTGGGCGGGAGCCCCCGTGAGGCTCAGGTGCAGCACTCCCGAGACTCCGGGGCATGTACAACCCCACTCATTATTACGTGAGAGTGTCACGAGCACAGACTTGAGGGGCACTCCTTGCTCCCTAGACGGGGACCCCACCCCGCGCATACCCCGACCACTGTTGGGGCATCCGAAAACCAGGACATGACCAAGGGGCAAGGGGATATGTGGGCGACAGTAGGGTGGCCGTGGGTCCCTGGCTGGGGGAGGGCTCACCGGCGCCTTCCTCGGGGAAGGCCCCGCTTCCAGGTGGCACGCACCACCACGGAGATGGCGCCATGCGCCTCGTGGCGTGGGGGGAGCTCCGGCACCAGGCTCCCTTGCCGTGCGCGGGGAGCGTCCTCACGCGGGCCCCTGGCGCGCCCTGTGATGAAGTCATGTACCTAGGGTAGGGTCATGGACCTGTCCAAGGTACCCTCCCCAAGGACATCTTTAGAAGAAATCGTCTTCCAGTCGACCTAGAGGGATTCCACTCGACGGACTTGAAGACACTCGACCATGAAGACTCACTCAACCACCAGGAGTTCCAGAGCCACTCTGTATCCAAACGGTCTGTAATTAAGTAGTCTTTATGGTCATTGAAAGTGCTAGTTATCAACTAGAGGGGGGTGAATAGGCTATTTTTATCTAAGTCTTCAAAACGTGGAAGTTTCGAAGACAAACAATAGAAATGACCCAATTGATATGCAGCGGAAGATAAACTACAACAAGCAAGCCATAGACAAGTATGCAATAGCGTTAACGTACGAAGACTAATAGCAGCTAGGTAGTAGGATCAGGATGGAAGATAGTATGAAGCCAATCAACAATAGTGGTCAAGCAATGAAGTCAAACAGATAAGACAGATAGGCAATGACTTCACGAAGACAAACTCAAAGTAAAGGAGGGAAGAGATAGAACCAGTCACTTGTTGAAGACACAGGATTTGTTGGACCAGTTCCAGATGCTGTGACAACTGTATGTCTGGTTAGGGAGGCTGAGATTCAACTCAGAAGACCGTGTCTTCACCTTATTCCCCTTGAGCTAAGGACACTTAGTCCTCGCCCAATCACTCTGGTAAGTCTTCAAGGTAGACTTCCAAACCTTCACAGACTTCGTTCACCCGGCAATCCACAATGACTCTTGGATGCTCAGCACGCGACGCCTAACCGGCTGGAGGATACACAGTCCTCTAGTGTAATAAGTCTTCAGGTCACACAGACAGAAAGACTTTAGTGATGCCTAACACTCTTTGGCTTTGGGTGTTTGGGCTTTGTTCTCGCAAGGATTTCTCTCTCTCAAATGCTTCGAGGTGGGTTGCTCTCAAACGACAAAAGCCGTATACTAACTCTGAGCAGCCACCAATTTATGTTGTAGGGGGTGGGCTATTTATAGCCACAAGGCAACCCGACCTGATTTGTCCGAAATGACCCTGGGTCACTAAGGAACTAACATGTGTTCCAACAGTCAGATTTCAAACACACGCGGCAACTTTACTTGGGCTACAAGCAAAGCTGACTCATCCAGCTCTGGATAAGTTTTGCTCTCATTGTCTTTGCTTGAAGACATAGGATTTGGGTTGAGCATCACTTCAGTCACTCTGACTTAGTTCACTTGGACCCCGCTTAACAGTACGGTGGTTCCTATGACTCAACAAAGAAGAAAAGGAAACAACGAAACCACACAGTCTTCGCGTTCCATAGTCTTCACGCAATGTCTTCTCATGTCATAGTCTTCAATATGAATATCTTCTCATACCACCATTGTCTTTAATGTCTCCATACATTTTTAGGGGTCATCTCCGGTAGGTAAACCGAATCAATGAGGGACACTACCTGCATTATCCTGCAATTCTCACAAACGCATTAGTCCCTCAACCAACTTTGTTGTCAATACTCCAAAACCAACTAGGGGTGGCACTAGATGCACTTACAATCTCCCCCTTTTTGGTTATTGATGACAAACTGGTTGAAGTTTTCAATGGGGATAAAGTATGTGAAATTGTAAAGGATAGGAATTGTCTTCATAAGTAGCAAGGGCTCCCCATGAAGATGTGCATATAAGTAATTTTGCTTTTGGAATGCAAATGCACATGGCAGGTTGTACTTGTGGAGATCCACTTGAACTTATGAAGATAATTCATCATGCATGAAATGATATAGCAAATAGGATGACATGCATAATGAAAAATGGACGTCTGCAGGATGATCTAAGTGCGGAAGTTATCATCGCACATGCGGAAGTTATCATCGCATCACAATAAAGCAAATAAGTAGCAGACGACCATCAAGTTTAGGTGTTACAACTCAAAGAACCAAATGTTTTAAAAAGAAAGAGTTGTAAGCACGAGGCAAAATATAATGCAACCACCCATATGAACCCGCTTGAAGACTATCAACTCATATGCTTCTCCCCCTTTTGTCAGTAATGACCAAAAAGGTTTGAAGACATAGAGCATCTACTCGTCCTCATGAGGAGTAGTTGAAGCAGCAGGGTTGTCGTTGTCGTTTGGCGGTGCAGATGAACTTGGTGCAGTGTCGATGCGAGTAGAAGTAGGGGGCGGTGAATTTGCATCGTCTTCATCATCGATGACATTGGCATTGACAGTTGCAGCGGAGGAAGAATAATCAGAGTCTTCAAGAGATGGAGTTCTTCGTAGGACAGCATTCCGTGGAGGAGTGGAGTCAAACTTGAATCTTTCAGTGAAGCCATCGTCTTGAAGATCTGCTTCAGCACTAAGCAGGGTCAAGCTCTTCCATGATCGCCGGCAAGTTTCATGAGCAACAAAGGCATTCTTGGTGGCAAGGTTACAAATGAGATTGACATCTACCAAGAGGCTTTGCATTTGATGCTTCAGCCAAAAATGATGCTTATCTTGTTTCTGACATAGGGCCACAAGAAGTTCTCGGTCATTGAGAATGCGAGAACGCTTCCGAGGCCTTTGGGCAATGGTGCTTTCAGTGGCTTCCGTAGGTGCTCGATGAGGCAGACGAGTATTTCCAGCCAATGGATAGATTCGTGTTGCTGCTTGAACACCTTCAACGGGTTGAGTGAAGCTTTGGTGCTCGGCATTCTGAAGACAAAGAGGCTTCTTGGTAGGGTCAGAATATATGGCTTCAACTGACATGTCAACCTCTGGTAGGAAGATCACATGATTGCGAGCAGATGGTTGATAGTTGATAGATGAGTGTCGCTTGATGAGGCGCATGACCCATCGAGCATAAAACTTCAGACCAAACAGATTAGATCCAGAAGCAGCAAGTTGCCTGATGAAGAAATCATGTGCATTGAAGCTGATGCCATTGAGAATGTAAAAGACCAATGTCTTCATGGCTCCTTCGAGTTTTGCAGCTGATGAATGTCCTTTGATAGGCCATAGAGTCCGCCTGATGATATGATATATGGTGCGCGGCAGATACTCAAGGTCATCAACAAAGAACTCCTTTGGATATTCAGCATCACGTGGCAAAGGCTTCATCATGCTCAGCATCTGGCTCATATTGGGTTCAGGCTTATGAAAGATGCTCTCCAGTGCATTGTGGTGGTTTTGACAGCCAGGTTCATAGAGTTCTCCAGGAGTGGATAGGCCTGTAAGCTCAATGATGTCAAGAGCTTTGGCTTCATGACGAACATTTCCGGTCATCCACTTGAGAACCCATGTCTTTGTATCTCTGTTGTAGCCGCGAATGTGTAGAGTAGCATAGAATTGAAGCAATAGCTCTTCATTCCAGTGTTCTTTATCTGTGACAAAACTGAGCAGCCCAGCATCACAAAAAGCAGTCAAGTGCTTCTTCTAAGCAGGGCAGTCCAGTAATGGCTTCAGTGTCGAGGCGCATATGAGGGAAAATGCGCCCTTGATCATACAGAACACAGGAGTAATAGCTTCGCTGCTGATGACTCCAGAACCGATCTGATGATATTCTTGGCTTCGTGTAGGGGTTCTTAGAGCTGTCAAAGAATGTGTTGTGGCTCTTGAAGCCATTTGCATTGAAAGACTCGACAGAGGTGGCAGTACCAGGAAACCTTGGCAGTCTTGGCTTGGGCTTCTGGACTTGAGGCCTATGCTCAATGTGATAGTCAAATTGAGGACCAGAGACAATAGGCAGAGGGACCAGAATGGGCCATCTTACTGTGATTAGCTCGCCATGGTTGTATGCTTGCTCGATTGTATAGGGCCTTGGGCGCGGAACAGGAGCAGTGGCAGCAGCTGAGGCTTCAGGCTGCACAACAGGTGCTTCAGGAGCAGGTGCCTCATTAGCTTCAGGTGCAGTGGCCTCGGTAGCTTCAAGCACACTGGTTGGTTCAAGCTCCACATTAGCTTCAGCCATGACAACGTCATTGGCTTCACTTGCGTTGGTTGTGGCAGCTTCAGGATTTTCAACCTCCTCTTGAGGAGCTGGAGGGTCAGGCACAGACACGTTCACTTCATGAACTATTTCTTTAGGCATGGGGGGAGTTTGGACACGTTCTTCTTGACGTTCCTCATCGGCTGATGCAGCCGGATTGTCTTCAGCAGCTTGTGCTTCAAACACAGAGACATTCACAGTTGGAGTGGCTTCAGAGAACACTTGACGTGCAACAGGTTGACGGTGCACTTCTCCTTCTGGAACGCTCAGAAGAGGGACTTGAGGCCTTGGTCCTTTGCGAAGCCTTTGTAGTACAGGCGACGCCTTTGGAGATGGAGTGGGCAGGTCCTCATCCTCTTCAACTTGTACGGATGGTGTGGTTTGTTGTTGTTGGGGAGTACTGGGGGAGTCTTGTTGTTGTGGGTGATCAGCCCATGATGCATCCTGAGCAATTGGCGTCAGAGGACGACCAATGCTGATGTTTTCGTTGTTCGTACGAACAGACGATGATACCACATTATATTCGATCTGAGGAAGAACTTCATCATCTTCAACATTGTCATGATGACCAATGTCTTCAGCAGCGGTGGGTTCAGCTGCTGGTATATCTTCAACTTCAGGAGCCTCTGTGGAAGTAGGCTCATGAACAGTCATGCGAAGTTCTTGGGATGCAGATGAAGGACGAACCATTGAGATGGGTTCAACAACAAGGGGCTCTGTGGGAGCAGCCCGACTCTTTTTGGTCTTGTGCTTCTTCTTGGAGGGAGCGGAATCAGAGGCTTCAGTGTTCTTCCTCTTTCTGGCTTCAGCCTCGGCAGCCCTCGTCTTCTTCTGTTCTGAAGCGGTTGTGGTGACCTTTGGCTTCGAGCCAGTCATGCTGCTCGGGAAGATAATGCGAGGGGCTTCTTGGCTTTAAGGTGCAGGCTGGTCAGCAGGAAGCTTCTTCTTTTTCTTTGCAGCCATCCTGGGGTCAATGCCAGGACGGCCAAGTGACTTGCGCTTCTCAGCCCCATTGTAGGCAAGCACACACTTATCAGCCAAACTCTTCATGCGCTCACGAGAGCCTTGAGCTTCTTGGCGCTTCTTCAGAAAAGCTTCTTTAAGCTCATGCAGCATGACCTTGAAGTTTCTGACGTCTTGAACACTGAGCTTCGCCAAATGCCTCTTGAATTGAGCCTTCTCATAATCAATTTTGTTCTTCAGCTCAACGATGCGCTGAGCAAGAGCTAGCTCAGAAGCAATGGCGCCATTGAAAGAGACGCTGAGGCCAATGGGAAGCTGCAAATCTTCAAAGCTTAGATTGGGGGTGTCGAACCACTCATCAATGAAGTTATGGATGATGGCCACGTCAAAGAGAGGCAAGTTGTTGAAGATTTCTGCTTCTTCCTTGCTCTTTATCAGTTGCTCAAGGGCATCATCAGCAAGATCTTCATCACTGGACAGATTAATGGGCTCTTCACGTAGAATGGCGGCAGGAGTCAAGGATTGATCAGTATGCCTGACAAGTTGCTTTTTCTTCTCCGTCTTCTTGGAGATGCGGGATTGATCTTCAGACTGCACACTGGCTTCAGGAGGTGCAGTGGCCAGTGGCTTCACACGAGAAGCTTTTGGAGGTGCAGCTGATGATGAAGCCTTAATTTTCTTTGGCTTATGCGGCCTTGGAGGAGGAGCTGGGGCTTCATCAGAATCAGCCTCATTGTCAGAATGATTCACTTTGGCACCTTGTACCAAGATGTAGGAGATGAGGCCATCAAGGTTTGCAAAGGGGCCAATTCTGTTTTCTTCAGCTTCACGTGTGCCATCATCACAGGGAGCAGAGGGACTAGGATTGAAGTCTAATCCCCGTGACTTCTTGTTTTCCTTTGCCGAAGCCTTAGCAAACTGGAAGTTGCGCTTGAAGAGATTGTCGTCATGACACCAGAGCAATGATGATGGGTCAGCTTCTTTAGGCTGTGGTCCACGGACCATGCAAGGATAGAATTCTTGCGCAATGGCTTCAGCTTTGTTCTTGGGGGGAAGGCCTCGATAGAGAATATCACCCCAAGGAATCTTCATAGCATTTTTCTCTGCGTACTCCTGGGTCACAAACTTGTACTTGTACCACTGTTCAGCCCAATAGCGTCGAATCCATTGGATTCGAGTCTTGCGCTGATTGTAATCTTCTTCAGGATCTGTTTTATATATTTCTGCAAGATCATCAGGCAGATGCTTTGACGTTCCCCCACGACGATGTCTGCCACCCTTCCTTGCTGATTTTTCTGCAGCCATGAACTTCAAACTGAATGGCTTCAATATGTTCAAAGGCTTCAGAGACTTTTGCTTGCTGGTCAAGCAGGAGCTGGCTTCAGGAGAATTGATATGATGATGTAAGTATTCTGCAAACGAATGCAGACTATGAGAACCAAGGGATTCTCCCACGGACATGTACCTGTGACAGCATTAGAGATGCGAGGGAAGGGGAAGAGGTCATATGCATTCTCAGAAGATTTTGAAGATAAATCAGTTTGAAGACATTGACCTCATGAAGCGAAGACATTCACTTATATGAGGTGAGTTGGTTCCAGATTTGTACCAATCCGTGAATAAGTACAAGTGAGGAATCAAACTAGATAGGAAATCTAAGTGAATAGACTAGGCATTATGAGATGCAGACAGAATAGATCTATCATTGAGTAGGTAGAAACCACTTTCGGTAGATAGGATGAATCTATGAAGATCAAAAAGGTGGTAAAAAATAGAGTTATAATTACCGCACGAAGAATTGCTAGATTGGATGAATAGGAGACCGAGCAGTTCAGCCCACCGTTCCCTAACTTGGCGACGGAGGACACCTACGGCGACGGCGGAGAGGACGATGTCCGCGGCCCACGTGAGGACGGCATCGGAGAAGTCGCGGTAGCTAAGCGCTTCGTCGCCGGCGTCATCGAGAGCTAGCGGTGGCGCTAGGGTTTTGACGAGGTGGAGAGGTGGAAGAAGGTTTTCTTGACCGCAGCGGACACGTATTTATATGTAGGTGTGCGGCACTATGCAATTACGCAGGTGCCCCTGTCTGTTCACATCCGTGGGACACGTGGCAAGCATGCAACATACTCAGAGTTGTCCCACGTTCCCACGCCCGCCAGGCATGTCGGAGAGTTGTTCCGGCTTCTCTGGATATCGACAATAAAGATGAATCATTTAAATAGGACTTGATGTTTGTCTCTGTGTCTTCTGCTGACTAGGACGCAGAGAAGACATTCGACAGTTTCAATAGAATGCATATGATTTGGACAGATAGAGTTTGAGATAGAAAGCATAGAGAGATTAGGGTCCGATCACATTCACTTAGTTCAAAAGATTCAACTTGAAGACATAGCAATAAGTGAATGCTGTAGAGGATAGAACACTAGTATATATATATGCAATCAAATCATCATAGCGCAGAAAATCATGAAGATAAGTTGAAATTGAAGACAAACCAAATGCGAAGTCTTTGCAAAAGTAATGCCATGAGTGAAACACTTCAACCATAGAAATTTGGTTGTGGCGTTACCCACCGTATAGGAAGTATTAGACCCAGACACGACGCACAATTATCGTGGCGCTCCGAAGTCAAATTCCATGTTAATGTATTCACACTCGGAGTGTAAATCTTCATTGATTGAAGATATACATTACTTTGTGTGTTGCACATCTAAGTCATCAATATGCATAAGTGTTAGGATGTGTGCCTGATCACAGGACATTAGAGGATTCCAAGATATTCAGCTCACACCGTAACCTGCAGAACTTTTTCTCATCCAAGGGCTTTGTGAAGATATCTGCAAGTTGCTCTTCAGTGTTGACGTGAATGATATCGATATCTTTCTTCATGACATGATCTCTGAGAAAGTGATGACGAATTTCAATGTGCTTTGTCTTCGAGTGTTGGACTGGATTGTTGGCTATCTTGATGGCACTCTCATTGTCGCAGAAGAGAGGTACTTGTTTCAGGTTGATGCCATAGTCCTTGAGAGTTTGCTTCATCCATAGAAGCTGAGCACAACAGGATCCAGCAGCAATGTATTCAGATTCAGCAGTTGAGAGTGATACACAATTCTGCTTCTTTGAAGACCAACAGACAAGTGATCGACCAAGAAAATGACATGTGCCTGATGTAGACTTGCGATCCACCTTGTCACCAGCATAATCAGCATCTGAGAATCCAACCAAATCAAATTTTGAGCCCTTGGGATACCATAATCCGAGTGTTGGGGTGTAAGCCAAATATCGAAGAATTCGCTTCACAGCTAAGTGATGTGATTCCTTTGGTGCCACTTGGAATCGAGCACACATGCAAACACTAAGCATAATATCTGGCCTAGATGCACATAGATAAAGTAAAGAACCAATCATGGAGCGGTATACCTTTTGATCGAACTCTTTACCATTGTCGTCGGGACCAAGGTGGTGTTTGGCTGGCATTGGCGTCGTATAACCTTTGCAGTCTTCCATTCCAAACTTCTTCAGACAATCTTTGAGGTACTTTTCTTGAGATATGAAGATGCCATTGCTTTGCTGATGAATTTGAAGACCAAGGAAGAACTTCAGTTCTCCCATCATGGACATCTGATATTGCTCTTGCATCATGTATCCAAACTCATCACTATACTTCTGGTTGGTGCAGCCGAAGATAATATCATCCACATATATTTGGCACACAAACAGTTCACCATCATTTGTCTTCGTGAAGAGTGTGGGATCGAGGGATCCTGGTTTGAAGCCTTTGCTCTTCAGGAAGTCTTTGATCGTATCATACCATGCGCGAGGAGCTTGTTTGAGGCCATACAGTGCTTTGTTTAGCTTGTACACCATATCAGGATGTTTTGGATCTTCAAAGCCAGGTGGTTGAGCGACATATACTTCTTCTTCAATCTTGCCATTGAGAAATGCACTCTTCACATCCATTTGATATAGCAAGATGTTGTGATGATTAGCATAGGCTAGCAGTATGCGAATAGCTTCAAGCCTAGCAACAGGAGCAAATGTTTCATCGAAGTCAATTCCTTCAACTTGAGTATATCCTTGAGCCACATGACGTGCTTTGTTTCTGACGACTTGACCATGCTCATCTTGCTTGTTTCGATATATCCATTTCGTTCCAATAATGTTATGCTTGCGAGGGTCAGGTCGCTTGACAAGTTCCCAAACATTATTCAGCTTGAACTGTTGAAGTTCTTCTTGCATGGCTTGAATCCATTCAGGTTCCATAAAAGCTTCAGCAACTTTCTTGGGTTCTGATATTGACACAAATGAAAAGTGCCCACAGAAGTTTGCTAACTGTGTTGCTCTTGAGCGAGTAAGAGGACCAGGTGCATTGATGCTGTCAATTATCTTCTAGATTTGCACTTCATTTGTAACTCGAGGATGAACAGGACGAAGACTTTGCTCTTGCTGATCATTGTCATCATTGGGAGGATTGTCTTCGGTCTGAGCATTGTCTTCAGGTTGATTTGGTGCAGAGATGATAAGTTCCTCTTCAGGCTGTGCTTCAGAAGGCATGATTTCACCAGTTCCCATCAGCTTGATAGATTCACTGGAAGGAGCTTCATCTAGTGTGATTGGCAGGAGCTCTCGTTGTGAACCATTGGTTTCATCAAATCGCACATCCACTGTTTCAATGATTTTGTAGTGGAAGAGGTTGAATACTCTATAGGAGTGCGCATCCTTTCCATAGCCAAGCATGAAGCCTTCGTGAGCTTTGGGTTCAAATTTTGACTTGTGATGGGGATCCTTGATCTAGCACCTAGCACCAAAGACTCTGAAGTAACTGACATCTGGCTTCTTGCCAGTAAGGAGCTCATAGGATGTTTTGCCCAGAAGCTTGTGGATGTAAACACGGTTGATGATGTGACATGAAGTATCAATAGCTTCAGGCCAGAACTTTCTTGGTGTCTTGTACTTGTCGAGCATTGTTTGAGCCATCTCAATGAGGGTTCTATTCTTGCGCTCAACAATGCCATTTTGCTGAGGTGTGTAAGGAGCAGAAAATTCCTGAGTGATTCCCATTGTATCCAGATAAAGATCAAGGCCGGTGTTCTTGAATTCAGTGCCGTTATTACTTCTGATATGCTTGATCTTGACGCCATAATTGTTCATTGCTTGATTGGCGAATCGTCTGAAGACATCTTGTACTTCAGTCTTGTAGAGAATTATGTGCACCCATGTATATCTTGAGTAGTCATCAACAATGATGAAGCCATAGAGACACGCCGTTGTTGTGAGGGTGGAGTAGTGAGTAGGTCCAAATAAGTCCATGTGTAGCAGCTCGAAGGGTTGAGATGTTGTCATGATTGTCTTCGAGGGGTGCTTGGCCCTCGTCATCTTCCCAGCTTCGCAAGCACCACACAAATGATCTTTCTTGAACTTGACACCTTCGATGCCTATGACATGCTTCTTCTTGACGAGAGTGTGCAAGTTCCTCATGCCAGAATGCCCCAGCCTTCGATGCCAGAGCCAGCATTCTGAAGCTTTTGTAAGAAGACATACGGCAAGCTGTGGACCTGCTGAGAAATCTACCAGGTATAGATCACCTTTCCTATACCCATCAAAGACTAGAGACTTGTCAGATTCCATTAGTACAAGGCAATGATATTTTCCAAATATCACAATCATGTTTAAGTCACAAAGCATTGAGATAGACATTAAGTTGAATCCAAGGGATTCAACAATCATCACTTTATCCATGTGTTGATCCTTTGAGATTGCAACTCTACCTAGACCCAATACCTTGCCTTTACCAGTGTCAGCAAATGTTATTTGACTCTTGTCGGATGGACATAAGGTTGAGTCCATGAGAAGACTTCGATCACCAGTCATATGATTAGTGCATCCGCTGTCAATAATCCATTCTGAAGCTTTTGGTGACATGCCCTACAGTGCAGTTAGGAGGATAGGCTTCACAATGTATGTTGTGAAGCATAAGCAGTTGATGCACACTTGGATTATCACAGTATAGATGAAAGTTAGCACACAGTATGGCAGGTAAGCGATTCATATGTGGAATACATAGTAAGTCATTTTATCATGCATCCCTTTGTGTTTTAGGTCCCCAGCAATTATATTGGACACCTTTGATTGCTGGCTGGAGACCACATTCTACAAAAGAGAGTTAATTCTTATTCACCACCCACATTTTCAGAGGTGGCTTAGAAGCAATGAGTCTAAGTGCAGCATCTGAGAATTTCGGCTTTGAAACCCTAGCAAATAGCCTTGCAGGAGATGAATGATACTCATGTGAATAAGCAGAAAAGTTCTTAGTTATATGAACATAGAGGTTTGAAGACACATGCTCATATTCATGAGTCTGAGTATGATTTCCCTGCAAAACATTGGCGTTAGGGTGACTCAAGTGAGTCCTGCTTCCGTATGAAGCCGTTGGACCATGTGACGCCTTTGGTCTGGGGTTTGTCTTCTTCCCTGGTGGTGTCATGACAACATTCATAGGAAGATTCTCAAGACAGCTTTTGAGAACCCAGATCTTCTTCATTGGCGGTCCATTCCTGCATTTAGTACCAATATACCTGGCAAACACTTCACCATTCTAATTTTTGAACAGTTTATAGTTTGGATCAAAGGATTCATCAATGATAATAGGATTAGCACAGGTAAATCCAGATAAAGTGGATGGATCCACTGAAGGTTCCTTTGCAACAACCCATGTGGTTTTGGGATACTGATCAGGCTTCCAGTAGGAACCATCAGCATTCATTTTCCTCTCGAACCCAACACCCTCTTTCCTAGGGTTTCGGTTCAGAATCTGCTTTTTGAGGACATCACAAAGTGTCTGATGCCCTTTCAGACTTTTATACATCCCTGTTTCAAGCAATGTCTTCAACCTAGCATTTTCATCAGCAATAGTAGTGGTATCCTTAGATGAGGGGTTAGTTACCACATCAGAAGTTGAAGACAGAGCAACAATAGCAGCAGTGGAACATTCAGCAACAGAAGTAGCGTTATCACGCTCAATGCATTTTAGACATGGTGGTTCAAATTCATCCTGAGCGGGACTGATCTGTTGAGCGCGAAATGACTCATTCTCTTTTTGAAGATCTTCATGAGTCGCTTTCAGTTTCTGAAGCTCTTGCTTCCTTTGAAGATAATCATAGGAGAGCTTTTCATAAGTGGTTGAGAGCGTCTCATGAAGACTTTCAAGTTCTTGATACTTAGCATGAAGATTTTTTATGTCTTCAACTAAGGACTGTGAACGTGTCATTTCCGTGTCCAACAGGTCATCGCTTTTGTCTAACAGTTTTTGAGTATGTTCCATAGCCCTTTGTTGTTCAGTAGCAATTTTAGCAAGTGTTTTGTAGCTGGGTTTAGATTCACAATCAGAGTCATCTTCACTTGATGCTTCAAAGTAAGCATCGCGCGATTTTACCTTGGCACCGCGTGCCATGAAGCAGTAGGTGGGAGCAGGATCGTCCTTGTCATCATCAGCGTTGGTGTGGGAGTCATTGTCTTTAGTGTTGAAGATGGACTTTGCGACGTAGGCTGTGGCTAGAGCCAGACTTGCAACGCCAGAGTCGAACTCAGCTTTAGATTCCACCTCTGCCTCCTTAGAAGCAGACTCCTCCTCTAAATCCATTTCCTTGCCAACAAAAGCACGAGCCTTGCCAGATGAGCTCTTCTTATGAGATGAGGATTTTGATGTGGACTTGGAAGAAGAGTTTGATGATTTCTTCTTCTTCTTGTCATCAGAGTCATATTCCTTGCTCTTCTTCTTCTTCTTCTTCTTGTGCCACTGAGGACACTCAGAGATGTAGTGCCCAGGCTTCTTACACTTGTGACATGTTCTCTTCTTGTTGTCTTGAGTGGAAGCTTCATCATTTCTTAAACTGGATCGTGAAGACTTTCTGAAGCCCTTCTTCTTTGTGAATTTCTGGAACTTCTTCACAAGCATAGCAAGCTCCCTTCCAATGTCTTCAGGATCATCAGAACCACAGTCAAATTCTTCTTCTTTAGATGAGGAAACAACTTTTGCCTTCAAAGCATGAGTTCGGCCATAGTTGGGGCCATAGATATCTCTTTTCTCAGAAAGCTGGAACTCATGTCTGTTGAGCCTCTTAAGTATATTAGACGGATTGAGTGTCTTGAAGTCAGGACGTTCTTGTATCATGAGGGCAAGGGTGTCAAAGGAGGTGTCAAGTGATCTCAGCAGTGTCTTGACAATTTCATGCTTGGTGATCTCAGTGGCGCCGAGAGCCTGAAGCTCATTTGTGATGTCGGTGAGGCGATCAAACGTGAGCTGGACATTTTCATTGTCGTTTCTCTTGAAGTGATTGTAGAGAATGCGAAGAACACTGATCCTCTGGTCTCTCTGTGTAAAGACGCCTTCATTGACCTTGGACAGCCAGTCCCAGACTAGCTTTGACGTTTCCAGAGCACTCACACGGCCATACTGTCCTTTGGTCAGATGACCATAGATGATGTTCTTTGCAGTCGAGTCTAGTTGAATGAACTTCTTGACATCAGTAGGGGTGACACCTTCACCAGTTTTGGGAACGCCATTCTTGACGACATACCAGAGGTCGACATCAATGTCTTCAAGATGCATGCGCATCTTATTCTTCCAGTAGGGATATTCTGTTCCATCAAACATGGGGCAAGCAGCGGAGACTTTGATTATCCCTGCAGTTGACATAGCTAAACTCCAGGTGGTTAAACCAAATTACACAGAACAAGGGAGTACCTTGCTCTGATACCAATTGAAAGTGCTAGTTATCGACTAGAGGGGGGGTGAATAGGCGATTTTTATCTAAGTCTTCAAAACGTGGAAGTTTCGAAGACAAACAATAGAAATGACCCAATTGATATGCAGCGGAAGATAAACTACAACAAGCAAGCCATAGTCAAGTATGCAATAGCGTTAACGTATGAAGACTAATAGCAGCTAGGTAGTAGGATCAGGATGGAAGATAGTATGAAGCCAATCAACAATAGTAGTCAAGCAATGAAGTCAAACAGATAAGACATATAGGCAATGACTTCACGAAGACAAACTCAAAGTAAAGGAGGGAAGAGATAGAACCAGTCACTTGTTGAAGACACATGATTTGTTGGACCAGTTCCAGTTGCTGTGACAACTGTACGTCTGGTTAGGGAGGCTGAGATTCAACTCAGAAGACCGTGTCTTCACCTTATTCCCCTTGAGCTAAGGACACTTAGTCCTCGCCCAATCACTCTGGTAAGTCTTCAAGGTAGACTTCCAAACCTTCACAGACTTTGTTCACCCGGCAATCCACAATGACTCTTGGATGCTCAGGACGCGACGCCTAACCGGCTGGAGGATACACAGTCCTCAAGTGTAATAAGTCTTCAGGTCACACAGACAGAAAGACTTCAGTGATGCCTAACACTCTTTGGCTCTGGGTGTTTGGGCTTTGTCCTCGCAAGGATTTCTCTCTCTCAAATGCTTCGAGGTGGGTTGCTCTGAAACGACAAAAGTCGTATACTAACTCTGAGCAGCCACCAATTTATGGTGTAGGGGGTGGGCTATTTATAGCCACAAGGCAACCCGACCTGATTTGTCCGAAATGACCCTGGGTCACTAAGGAACTGACACGTGTTCCAACGGTCAGATTTCAAACACACGCGGCAACTTTACTTGGGCAACAAGCAAAGCTGACTCATCCAGCTCTGGATAAGTTTTGCTCTCATTGTCTTCGCTCGAAGACACAGGATTTGGGTTGAGCATCACTTCAGTCACTCTGACTTAGTTCACTTGGACCCCACTTAACAGTACGGTGGTTCCTATGACTCAACAAAGAAGAAAAGGAAACAACGAAACCACACAGTCTTCGCGTTCCATAGTCTTCACGCAATGTCTTCTCATGTCATAGTCTTCAATATGAATATCTTCTCATACCACCATTGTCTTCAATGTCTTCATACATTTTTAGGGGTCATCTCCGGTAGGTAAACCGAATCAATGAGGGACACTACCTGCGTTATGCTGCAATTCTCACAAACGCATTAGTCCCTCAACCAACTTTGTCGTCAATACTCCAAAACCAACTAGGGGTGGCACTAGATGCACTTACAATCATGATGACACTTTATGTAAGGCGTTACCAGTAACGCCTGGCCTTAATGTACTTTAAACCCTCTGCTACGTAGGCTGGCTTGGGTCTTGGTGTCCTCTATATAAGCCACCCCCCTCCACTGGCAGAAGGGGTCGCACCCCTGTAACTCATATGCATATAATCCAGTCGACCGCCTCCGGGCTCTGAGACGTAGGGCTGTTACTTCCTCCGAGAAGGGCCTGAACTCGTAAATCTCTTGCGTATACAACTACTCCATAGCTAGGATCTTGCCTCTCCATACCTACACCCTATTCTACTATCAGACTTAGTACCACGACAGTTGGCGCCCACCATGGGGCAGGTGTCTTAGCGACTTATTGGAGAAGTTGCAATTCTTCCGATCGCCTTCATCATGGTTTCTGGCAGAGTTCTGGTCGAGGGCCGCGAGATCCGTCTTGGCGCGCTCACGTTCATCGCCGATGACTCCGCTTGGCTCCAGGAGGATCCACTCACATCAACGCGCTTCCCGTCCGCGGGGCAACGCACTTTCGCGCGTGTGTCTGCAGCGTCCTGCTGCAGCAACCGTCGGCTCCGTATCGGTCGACTCTTGTGTCATCCTCTCTCCCTGTCTCCTGCCAGCGCAAGCGCTCTGGTCGGTCGAGGCTTCAGCGGTGGGTGAGACATGCAGTGGCTCGCCAATCAGCCACCACCCAAGTTGCGGCGATCAAGCCCGATGAATCGCTCTACGGCATGTTCGATCTGTCGACTGGCTCCGTAGAGACTGCGTCCGAGTGCGACAGCAGTGATCCAGCGGCGGAGGTCCTGATGGTCAATGGGCCTCGTAGTCCTCCCGGCTTCCCCCGCACCGACGGAGGGGGCGGCGGAGGCGACCCAGCTCGGGTCCACGAGGAGTATCAACCCGAGCCACTCACTTTGTCGCAAAGAGAAGATCTTCGCCGCAGGAACATGGATGCTCTGCATACTCCTATCGTAGGAGAAACCCCCGAGGCTCGCGCCTTCGAGGACGCGCGTTTGGCCAACTTGGCTGAACGCACTCGACTGGAGAACCTCCAGCAAGCACTCGACAAGCACGCGCGGTAACGAGTACCGGACTCCAGTCGACGTCAACTCTTTCCGCCGCCGACTCAGGTATATCGAACCCCAATTCAGAATCTAGCAGCTGCAGCCCGTATAGCAGAGTCAATTCATCCCTCTTAGTCAGAGGCTGGTAGAGGCTTGATGCAGATCAGAGATTTGCTCCGAGCAGCGGGAGATCAGAATTCAGGTGTGTCACAGTCATGCAATAGAATTCACAGTCAATCCGTCGCTGCGAATATAGTTCAATCGGCTCATAGCCCAAGATCGCCTCCACGGCGTGAGGGACGTGGGGGTCGACGTGATCAATATGATGACCGATTCGATCGCGATGAGCGGCGTCGAGTGCCCACTCCTCCCCCAAGGGGTGGGTCTTACGCCCCTCGGCAACAAGATGACAGACGCCAGCACAGTGTTGGGCGAAGAGCTCCGGTCGACCCCAGGGAACCAGGCTTTGATGCGAGATCCATTATCATGCAAGGTCTGGTCGACCGGAACAAAGCTCACCGTGAAGGCCATGACAGAGATGCTCCCACCACCAGCAGGGTTCATGTTTCAGGACCAGAGTGTTTTAGCAGAGCCATCAGAGCCGCAGTGATCCCTCCCAACTTCAGGTTGGCGACTGGGGTGAGTAAGTTCACCGGTGAGTCCAAGCCCGATACTTGGCTTGAGGACTACCAAGTGGCTATTCAGATTGGCGGTGGCAATGATGAAGTAGCCATGAAACACCTGCCACTTATGTTGGAGGGCTCGGCCAGAGCCTGGCTGAATCAATTGGCACCTAGCAGCATTTACACTTGGGAGGATCTTGCCCGAGTGTTTGTCAGGACATTTGAAGGGACTTGCAAGCGACCAGCAGGTTTGACCGAGCTGCAGGTATGCATGCAAAAGTCGAATGAGACCTTGAGAGATTACATTCAGAGGATCACGTTGCATCATACAGTGGAGAATGTATCTAATCACCAAGCAGTATGTGCCTTCAAGGAAGGCGTTAGGAACAGAGAATTGAGTTTGAAGTTTGGTCGGACCGGAGACATGACCCTGAGTCGAATGATGGAGATTGCCACCAAATACGCCAATGGTGAAGAAGAGGATCGACTCCCGAGTGGCAAGTACAAGCCGAGCCAGTTGGAAAAAGGAAACTCCAGTCGGAAGAAGAAGCGGAAAGCCGAGCCAGCTGCTCCTGGAGAAGCCCTGGCCGTGACTCAGGGCAAGTTCAAAGGGAAGCCCAAAGGATCCTGGAACCCCAAGAAGGTGAAGGATAAGGAAGAAAACGACGTGATGGATTTGCCATGCCACATCCACACGAAGAAAGACGAAGAGGGTAATTTTATTTACCCGAAACATACCACTCGCCAGTGCCGGCTCTTAATCCAGCAGTTTCAAGGAAAACAGCCCAAGGATAAGGAAAAGGAGTTGGACAAGGCTGAGGACAAAGAGGATGGTGACAAAGCTTACCCCCATGTCAATTCCACCCTGATGATTTTTGCTGATGTGGAGAGCAAAAGTTGACTGAAAGTTATCAACCGTGAGGTGAATATGGTTGCTCCGACGACACCAAGCCATCTGAAATGGTCTCAGACCGCCATTACATTCGACCAGTCTGATCACCCGACACACATAGCCACCCCTGGGAGGCAAGCTTTGGTGGTCGACCCAGTCATCGAAGGCACTCGACTGACTAAGGTTCTGATGGATGGTGGCAGTGGATTGAATATATTGTATGCGGAGACGCTAAAGGGAATGGGCATTCCGATGTCCAGACTCAGTTCTAGCAACATGAGTTTCCATGGAGTCATTCCTGGAAAGAAGGCTGAGTCACTCGGCCAAATTGCTCTTGATGTGGTTTTCAGCGATTCAAAGCATTTCCGCAAAGAAAAGTTAACATTTGAATTTGTGGATTTCTAGAGTGCTTATCACGCCATTCTGGGCAGGCCAGCTTATGCATGATTCATGGCTCGACCATGTTACGTGTACCTCAAACTGAAGATGCATGGTCCCAAAGGGGTGATCACCATCACCGGCAAACAGAAAAAGGCAGAAGAGTGCTTTCAGAAGGGCTCAAAGATCGCCGATGCTCAGATGGCGGTGGTAGAGCTACAGGAATACCAGAAAATCGCAGATCCGAGTGATTTGTTGCGAGCCAAGAAGCCTGCTACCGAATTAGCATTTCAGTCGTCTGGTGAGACAAAGCCGATTCACATCCACCCGACCGACCCCAATGCTGGTCCGACTCATATCTCAACAACACTCGACTCCAAATAGGAAGAAGCGCTCATCCAGTTCCTCCGTGAGAACTGGGACATCTTCGCATGGAAGCCTGCTGACATGCCGGGTGTTCCCAGGAGGCTGGCTGAGCATCGCCTATGAGTCGACCCAAAGGTAAAACCCGTCAAGGAACATATTCGACGCTCTGCCATCCAGAAGAGAAAGGCCATTGGCGAAGAGGTGGCTCGGCTCCTGGCAGCAGAGTTTATCCGAGAGATTTACCACTCCGAGTGGCTCGCTGATGTTGTCATGGTCCCCAAGAAGGACAAGTCACTTCGCATGTGCATTGATTTCAAACATATCAATCGGGCCTGCCCGAAAGATCATTTTCCTCTCCCTCACATCGACCAAATTGTCGACTCGACTGCGGGGTGTGAGAGATTATCTTTTTTAGACGCCTATTCCGGGTACCATCAGATCCGTCTGTACGGACCCGATGAGATCAAGACAGCTTTCATCACTCCATTCGGGTGCTTCTGCTATGTCACCATGCCGTTCGGCCTCAAGAATGCCGGAGCCACGTTCATGAGGATGATTCAGAAGTGTTTACTCACTCAAATCAGTCGGAATGTGGAAGCGTACATGGATGATATTGTGGTCAAGTCACGGAAGGGTTTCGACCTGTTGACGGACCTAGCTGAAACATTTGCCAATCTCAGGAGGTATGGTATCAAGCTTAATCCATCAAAGTGCACATTCGGAGTCCCTGGCGGAAAGTTACTCGGTTTTCTCGTTTCTGAACGAGGAATCGATGCCAACCCAGAAAAAGTTAGTACAATACTCCGAATGAAACGCCCTGTGCGTGTGCACAATGTCCAGAAGCTTACTGGATGCTTGGCCGCGTTAAGTCGATTCATCTCTTGCCTCGGTGAAAAGGCATTGCCTCTTTACCGACTGATGAAGAAGTCAGACAAGTTCGAGTGGACTCCGGAAGCTGATGCAGTGTTTGCAGAGCTAAAAGCTCTGCTCTCCACCCAGCAGGTGCTTGCTGCCCCAATCAGCAAAGAGCCTTTGTTGCTTTACATTGCAGCCACAGGACAAGTCATCAGTACAGTGCTTACGGTCGAGCGAGAAGAAGAAGGGAAAGCCTTCAAAGTTTAGCGCCCTGTATATTATCTTTCCGAAGTATTGACCCCATCAAAGCAAAGATACCCTCATTATCAGAAGCTTGTGTATGGGATTTACATGACCATGAAGAAAGTTGCTCATTATTTCTCTGATCATTCCATTACAGTCGTCAGCGACGCCCCACTGTCAGAGATTCTGCATTACAGAGATGCAACTGGTCGAGTGGCAAAATGGGCGTTTGAACTCCTTCCCCTTGATATCAAGTTTGAGGCAAAGAAAGCCATAAGTCCCAAGCAGTAGCAGATTTCATCGCCGAGTGGATTGAACAACAGCAGCCGACTCAAGTTCACTCGGAGCATTGGACCATGTTCTTTGACGGTTCTAAGATGTTGAATGGTTCCAGTGCTGGGGTAGTATTGGTTTCCCCCCGAGGAGATAAGCTCAGATATGTGCTCCAGATTCACTTTGATTCCTCCAACAATGAAGCAGAATACGAGGCGCTTTTGTATGGGTTGTGCATGGCCATTTCACTCGGCGTCCGTCGCCTTATGGTTTATGGCGACTCAGATTTGGTGGTCAATCAGGTGATGAAGGAGTGGGACGTTAGAAGCCCAACCATGACTAGATACTGCAATGCAGTGAGAAAGCTTGAAAAGAAATTCGAAGGGCTAGAGCTCCATCATATACCCCGACTGAAGAATCAAGCGGCTGATGATTTGGCAAAGATAGGTTCCAAGAGAGAAGCCATTCCCAGTGATGTGTTCCTGGAACATATCCATACTCCATCAGTCCAGGAAGATCCTTTTACCGAAGAAGCTCCGCAGCCAAAAAGTGTCACAGATCCGACTGAAGTAGAAGTTCCAGCGGTGGTCGACCTGATCATGGAAGCATTGGTCATCACTCCCGACTGGACAGTTCCGTACATTGCATATATCCTGAGGAAAGAACTCCCAGAAGTTAAAGAAGAGGCTCGTCAGATCGTCCGCCGATCTAAGGCCTTTACCATGATAAAGGGACAGTTGTACAGAGAAAGCGCGACTGGAGTTGGTCAGAAGTGTATAACGCCAGAAGAAGGTCGGATAATCCTTGATGATATCCACTCGGGGACCTGTGGTCATCATGCGTCCTCTCGGACCATTGTGGCTAAAGCATACCGAGCGGGATTTTACTGGCCAAGAGCGAATGAAATGGCAAAGGAAATAGTCGACAAATGTGAAGGATGTCAATTTTACTCCAATATGTCACACAAGCCTGCTTCAGCCTTGAAGACCATCCCACTCGCCTGGCCTTTCGCTGTATGGGGATTGGATATGGTTGGACTACTGAGAACAGGCAGAAGCGGCTTCACCCATGTGCTGGTAGCAGTCGACAAGTTCACCAAGTGGATTGAGGCTAAACCCATCAAGAATCTTGATGCCGGCACTGCTGTCAGCTTCATCAGGGAATTAATATTCAGATATGGAGTTCCACACAGCATCATCACAAACAATGGATCAAACTTCGATTCTGTGGAATTCAAAGCCTTCTACACATCTCAGGGTACACGAGTCGACTATGCTTCAGTCGCTCACCCCCAGTCAAATGGACAGGCAGAACGAGCGAATGGCTTAATTCTCAAAGGGTTGAAACCCCGATTGATGCGCGATCTCAAGCACGCAGCTAGTGCATGGGTCGACGAACTTCCGTCGGTACTTTGGGGATTAAGGACCACGCCTAACTGGTCGACTGGGAGGACTCCGTTCTTCTTGGTCTACAGAGCTGAAGCAGTCTTGCCGAGTGACCTGCTTCACAACGCACCCTGAGTCGAACTCTACACCGAAGCTGAAGCAGAGCAAGCCCGGCAGGACGCAGTCGACCTCCTAGAAGAGGAAAGAGAGATGGCCTTGATCCGATCGACCATTTATCAGCAAGACTTGCGTCGATTCCATGCCAAAAACGTGAAGAGTCGAGCCTTCCAAGAGGGAGACTTGGTTCTCCGAGTGGATCAGCAGAAACCACACAAGCTTGCCCCTACTTAGGAAGGTCCCTTAATCGTCACCAAAGTTCTCCACAATGGGGTGTACCGCCTTTACAATGTCGAGCACCAGATCGACGAGCCCCGAGCGTGGAACGCGGAGCTACTCCGCCCCTTTTATACTTAAGTATTCACTCGGATGAGTTGTAATAAAAGTACTTCTGTAGCTTATTTATCAAAGACAAGAGCTTTATAATTTTCCTAGTGATTGTTGTTTCTTTTGTCCACATAAAGCAGTCCCCCAGTGGGTGGCTTAGCTGCGAATCCGTTTCGCCTAAGTTTGTATAAAAAAAATCCTTGCCGAGTGGTGAGCCAGCCTCACACTCGGAGGCTTAGCTGCGAATCTGTTTCGCCTAAGTTTAACAAAATCCTACCGAGTGGTGAGCCAGCCTCCCACTCGGAGGCTTAGCTGCAGTCCAAGTACTCGCCTAAGGTTCAACAAAATCCTACCGAGTCGTGAGCTAGCCTCCCACTCGGAGGCTTAGCTGCAGTCCAAGTACTCGCCTAAGTTTCAACAAAATCCTACCGGTTGGTGAGCCAGCCTCCCACTCGGGGGCTTAGCTGCAGCATAGCGCTCGCCTAAGTACAAATACAACATGCGCTCCGCAAGGAGGACGAGGTGCAGGTCGACTGCTACCCTCTCCTTCCGAGCTACGCCACAAATACAACGTGCATTCCGCAAGGAGGATGAGGCGCAGGTCGACTGCTACCCTCTCCTTCTGAGCTACGCCACAAACACAATGTGCGACCCGCAAGGAGGACGAGGTGCAGGTCGACTATTACCTTCTTCTTCAGAGGTACGCCACAGAAATCCTACCGAGTGGAGAGCAGACCTCCCACTTGGAGGCTTACTTGCAGCCCAGTGCTCGCCTGAGTTTTTGAAAATCCTACCGAGTGGAGAGCAGACCTCCCACTCGGGGGCTTAGCTGCAGCCCAGTGCTCGCCTAAGTTTTTGAAAATCCTACCGAGTGGAGAGCAGACCTCCCACTCGGGGGCTTAGCTGCGGCCCAGTGCTCGCCTAAGTTTTTGAAAATCCTACCGAGTGGAGAGCAGACCTCCCACTCGGGGGCTTAGCTGCAGCCCAGTGCTCGCCTAAGTTTTTGAAAATCCTACCGAGTGGAGAGCAGACCTCCCACTCAGGGGCTTAGCTGCAGCCCAGTGCTCGCCTAAGAATGACGAAGTATAAGTCGATTGCAATTTGTCCTTCATCCTTACCTGCAAAAGGGCATCTCAAACACCAGCGTATAGACCGAGCGAAAGATAATGTTCGTTCGAAGGTAGATGCAAACATATTCAACGTCAAAATCCAAGTTCAGATAATGTCTTACGGAACCAGTAGTGCTCAGGCACTAAGCCTGTTAAAGTTTCTCGGTTACAAAAACCACTCGGCATACCGAGGCAAATTTAAAGCATCAAGCATAGAAGTTTTTTACCCCTCCTGTGGAGGGCTGGAAGGCGCAACGAACTCATCCAGGTCGATTCCATCTGCGATCCGAGTGGCAGCAGCGGTGAAGGTCTCCATGAAGGATCGAAAGTCATGCTTCTTGGTATTGGCCACCTTGAGAGCTGCCAGCTTGTCCTCTCGCGCATCCTTGCAGTGAACACGGACTAGAGATAGAGCAACGTCGGCACCGCACCTGGCAGAAGACTTCTTCCATTCTTGCACTCGACTTGGAACTTCATTCAGTCGAGTCATCAGAGACTCAAGGTCATTCTAAAGTGCTTCTCCTGGCCAGAGCGCTGTGTCGATGCGTGACGTCGCAACCTTCAGCCTTGCAAGATAGTCGACAACAGCAGCAACGCGAGACTCGAGTCGGAGCACGTTCATGGCAGTTTCATCCTTCACAGGAGAGTTGATGGGATCTAGGCTCGTCTCTAGTCGACCAGTCTCCTCCTCAAAGTTCTGGCAGAACTCTGTAGACACAACCCCAAAGTTAAGGCAGCAATTTGGTGGTGAGGCCAAAATTAAAAAGCTTGTCAGATACAAAGGGTTACCTTCAAGCATGAGGAATAGCTTCTTGGCGAGTCCTCCTAGATAAGCCTCCAGATCATTCTTCTTTCCCACCAATTCGCTGGCCTTGTCACTCAAGGCGATCTTGTCATTCTTCAGTCGACTGACCTCCTTGTTGGCCGCGTCAAGAGCAGCTTTCAGATCGGTATTCTCCTCTTCAAGCTTGCTGATTGAAGCCAGCTTTTCTTCTGCGAGCCTGGTCTTCTCTGAAGCTGCTATCTGCGCCTCAGCGAGGTCAAGATCCTTCTTCTTCAGAGAATCCCTCAGTTTATCTGTAAAATCACAGTAAGATCAGAATCGGGGATGGACAAGAAACAAAGGCAGTCGTCAAGATTCTCACCAAACATACCTTTTGCCTCCTCCTTCGCCTTCGTGAAGTTCTCCTGGACAAGCTTTAGATCAAGTTCGAGCTGGATATGCTTGTTCTCCAATTCAGTATAACGAGTTGTAAGCTCGCAAGATTTCTGCGAAGAACCAATTGACAGACGTCAAAGATAGGTCACTTCCGAGTGACTAAGAGAAAAATCGTAGTATTTCTAAGACTACAGCCGAATCTAAACATTCAACTGTAGTTTCGGGGACTAGACCCAATGGGTGCACTCAGCGTGCCCCCACTAGTTCTATCAGCTAGAGTCGGTCAGTCGACCCAAAAAAAAGCAGAAAGGCTAACCACCAACGGTTAGTCACAGTTTCAAAAAAAAGAGGGTGTTCTTCAGACCGTAGTCGACTTCCAGCAATCGACCACAGTCTCGGGGACTACACCCAGTGGGTGCACTCAGCGTGCCCCCACCGGTTTATGATTCCATTTGACCAGATCGAGTGAAGACAGTAATGAGAAAAAAGCTCAAGACATAAAGACTATGGTCAACTGCCAGCAGTCGACCATAGCCTTGGGGACTACACCCAATGGGTGCACTCAGCATGCCCCCACCAATCCAGAATCTCAATCGACACACCCAGTGGGCGTACGATAGATACTAAGATTTTCAGAAAGAAAAGTTTTCAGGTACCATATCCTAATAGAACAGGCAGTGATCGACCAACCTGAACATTGCTCTAAAGGGATGAACTGGCGTCATAAGCCGCTTGACTGGCGTCTCGGATCGCCTTCACTTGCTCCATCATGACCCCCGCCTGGCGTATGGCTTCTTTAGCAGCGCTTGCTTGGTCTTCGGGGACGTGGTGGGTAGAGAAAAGTGAAGGCTGACCAGCACTCGACGACGAAGGGCGAGCACTTGTCAGCGGCACCGCAAAGGATACGGTAGGCCGAGTGACATTGTCCCCCTATGCAACCAACGTCTTAGGTGCTAATACGACCTGAGCTTTCTTTCCAGCAGACGCTCTCCTATTCCTCCTCTGCCTCAGTGGTTCCTAGTCTTCATCATCATCAGGAAGATCAATGATGATATTAGATGGAGCTGCAGAAAAGAGTCAAAGTTAAAAACGAAGATCCCACCGACTGAAAACGGAACTTCAAAGGTCATACCAGGGTTGGAAGTGACGGCATCCTCCATTTCTTGATCTTCAGGTCTGGCCGAGGTATCAGAAGTAGCAGCACTGCAGTTTTAGAAATCAGTCGGTCAGCTAACGAATCGACCAACAATAAATCCATGAGAAAAAAGAGGACACAAGTTATGTCATTACCCAGAAATAGTGGGAATCACCATCTTCATCTTCGGCAAGGCCTTTGTCGGCTTTGACGGCACCACTTGAGATTGCTTCGGCGCTTTCTCAGTCGGTGCCGGAGAGGTTATCCGAGGACGCTTGGTCGACTGCACAACAGGCGCGGCCCCCTTGCCGCGCTCGACTGCAGGGTCATGGGCAAGCTTGGACCTTCTTTCAGAATGGGGAGGCGCAACTTCCTCCTCCTCTTCCTCCTCCTCCTCCTCATCGGAGCCAGCATCTTCATCACCCTCATCGCCATCCGATTCCCACTCCTCTTGACTTTCACCTCCACTTCCTTCCTCCTCCTCGGTCTGTGCTTGCGCCCCGTTGGGCATCGAATACAACTCAGTGGTAGCTTGAAAGACAACAAACAAGACAAAAGTCGATCGACTGATCTACAGCAAAACAGAATGGACGAAACATGATTATAGTCGGAGATAAGTGGTCATACCTTGTCTGGTTCATAAGACTGGTCGAGTGGCGGGATCCTCCTGGCCCCACGAGGGTTGTCCTTGTTCCCTATGATGGCAGTCATCCACCTCTCCAGTGTGACGTCGTCGACCTCCTCTGGGTGGACCCGAGTGGTGTCTTCAGTACCAGAGTACAACCACATTGGGTGGCCCCGGTATTGGAGTGGCTGGATGCGCCGTTGAAGGAAAACCTCCAGAAGATCCATGCCAGTCACACCATCGCGAATGAGTTGGACTACAGGCTCCATCAACATTTTAACCTGAGCCTTCTCCTCCGGAAGCACTTTCAGAGAAGATGGCTTGTTCACTCGACTCATGGAGAAGGGAGGGAGCCCAGTCGACTGCCTTGGTGTCGACTGGTCTTGGCAATAGAACCAGGTCGACTGCCACCCTCTAACTGACTCGGGAAGGGTCATAGCTGGAAAAGCACTCTTACTCCTCATCTGGACCCCAAGACCCCCACACATCTGGATTACTTGGGTTCTCTCGTCGTTCGGATTAGCCTTTTTCACTGTCTGAGAGCGACAAGTGAATATGTGTTTGAAAAGGCCCCAGTGCGGCCGACAACCTAAGAAGTTTTCGCACAAAGACACGAAAGCAGCGAGATAGGCAATGGACTTGGGTGTGAAGTGATGGAGTTGTGCCCCGAAGAAGTTCAGAAACCCCCAAAAGAAAAGATGCGGGGGCAAAGAAAACCCACGATCGACATGGGTCGCTAAGAGGACACACTCACCCCCCTGAGGCTGCGGCTGCCACTCCATCCCCGGAAGCCTAGCTACCCCGTGCTCGATCAGCCCTTCGTTGGCCAGGTCATCGAGATCCTTCTAGGTGATGGTCGAGCGGATCCAATCCCCCTGGATCCAACCTTGCGGTAGGCTGGACCGCGACGAGGATCCACCCCGACTGGTCGCTCTCCCCTTCGCCTTCGCCATCGCCTTCTTCGCCCGCTCCAAAGCTGTCGTCTTCTCCTTCACCATTGTCACCGACGAGGCTGGTACGGAGCAGCGGCGCTGAACAGATAGCAAGTGCAGCGGATGAATCTGAAGACGGGGGAGGGAAAAATGAGGGAGCACTGTTCAAAAACCTCCGCCCGGTGCCTTATATGGAGTCGCTTCTGAGTGGCTGCCTGGTAGGCCCAGGCAATCCTGTCAAATCCCGAAACAGTCGCGCGAGCGATACGTGGTGAAAAAGGCGGCGCGGAAATCGAGGCGTCTCTGCCTTATCCCATCTGAGTACCGTGGCCTTCTCAGCTTCGCGCGCTTCCCGAAGTTCGAATCCAACTAAATCCGCTAACCGCAGGGCAACTCGTCAGATGGAAGACCTCCTGCGATTCATCGCTCGGAAATCTCCAAGTTCATAAAGTTCACTCGACAGATATGAAGAATGGATCAAGGCGGCTGAAAGAGAAGTTGACACCATCACTAAAAAGTCATTGATCCAGAGTAAAACACATTCACAGCACCATAAAATAGGTCGGAAAGATTATCAACTCCTTCCTCACTCAAACCTCGATCCATTCGGAGGCTAATGATGAAGTCATGTACCTAGGGTAGGGTCATGGACCTGTCCAACGTACCCTCCCCAAGGACATCTTTAGAAGAAATCGTCTTCCAGTCGACCTAGAGGGATTCCACTCGACGGACTTGAACACACTCGACCATGAAGACTCACTCGACCACCAGGAGTTCCAGAGCCACTCTGTATCCAAACGGTTTGTAATTAAGTAGTGTTTATGGTCATGGTGACACTTTTTGTAAGGCGTTACCAGTAACGCCTGGCCTTAATGTACTTTAAACCCTCTGCTACGTGGGTTGGCTGGGGTCTTGGCGTCCTCTATATAAGCCACCCCCCTCCACTGGCAGAAGGGTTCGCACCCCTGTAACTCATACGCATATAATCTAGTCGACCGCCTCCGGGCTCCGAGACGTAGGGCTGCTAATTCCTCCGATAAGGGCCTGAACTCGTAAATATCTTGCGTATACAACTACTCCATAGCTAGGATCTTGCCTCTCCATACCTACCCCTATTCTACTATCAGACTTAGTACCACGACACCCTACCTGCCCGAGGTGGGGCCGGATCCCGGGGGTGCACCGTCGTGGTACGATTTACCTGCGATCCAAGTAGCGCGACACGTTCAAAAGATATGGGTTGTAACCGGTGGCCATTGCTATTGAAGGTGCCAGCAGGGCATCAAGATGGCACGCAAGGGGCCTCGGTCCCGTGTGGCCTCGACGATCCCGATGTCCAGGCCGATGAGGGGAACGTGCACGGGCCTCTCCTTTGCTCGTACAACAACCCCATCGATGGTGGCATAGAGGCACCAGGGGCCATCGTCCTGAAGCCAGCCCCTAGTCTCTCCACTCTGCTGCCCACCATCCTTTGTGCCTGGTCGTTCCGACCGGGGGTGGTCCTTCGATGTGGCCCCTGGAGGGGCCGCCTACCCCGGCTGCACTCCAAGGAAACACATCTTGGGTCGGGTAGGCGGTGTCGTGTGCTAGACCACTGCCATGAGACCCTCCGTACTCCCTCCAGAAGGGCGAGCAGATGCAATTGGGGCAGGCGCGAATCCCTGCCAGCGTCCGTGACATAGGCAGGATGCATAAAGGCGTCGTGCCTTCACAGGCGCAAACCCCGCTGCCTTCTGCTAACCTGCATCGCAGCAACTCACGCGCCACGAGTAGTGCGGCTCACGTGTTTGCTTGCTCTCGGTGAGCACGCAGGGACGATGCCACAGCATAACCGGACCGCGTGGTGGCACGATTGCGGCGCCGCATGGCAGAGGGCAGGAGCGGCCTGTGTCGTCGACGGTTGGAGACACCGGCAGTCGCGTTGGTCGCGGGGTGCATGGGGTGATGAGCTCCGCGGCTAAAGCGTGCCACCTGGGAAACGCGAGTGGCCCAATGCTCATGCGATCTCGGGGAGCCTCCGCCATGGGAGCGACGGAGCGGAAGCGGAGCAAAGATGGAAGGACTTCAACATGCCCTTACCTGGCACGCCAAATGTCGGATTCAAGGCTCCGCAGACCAAAGAAGGTTCGAACTCTAGGGCGTGTGCGAAGAACTCAACCTCTCGAGCTTACCAACTCATCGCCCTACAGCCTAGCCTAGTCAAATTCCTATGAGCAAGGAAGAACATGGACACGACAGTTTACCCAGGTTTGGGCCACCTTGTAGTGTAATACCCTGCTCTTGCTTTTGATGGATTGGCCTCATGAGGGGATGAGGATGAACTAGTACAAAGGATGAACAACCTCGTGAGGTACTAGGGTGAGGCAATTGGTCGACCTCTTCTATGGTGGTGGCTAACCTATATTTATAGTGGCCTCGATTCTCTTCCCCCAAAACGTAGGTGGGAAGGGATCCCACAGTGGCCAATTTGAAAGTGGACAAGTAGTACATGTTATCCTGACGAAAGGTGGTATTCTCTTGCAAAGCTTCTGGTCGTGACACAGATGTGGGCTCGGCGGTGACATCCGTCCTATCGCGCCCATGGTCTTGGTCTTGTTGCACTGGAATGGAAACCTTTAGCAGATTCCTTAGGAACATGCGCCTGTCCTTCCTTACTTAGCACCAAAGAGGAAATTGCGCCTTTTGCGCCTGATGGCGCTCGCCTGGCCTTGGTCGTTATGGCTTGCATCATCAAAACCTCATGAGCTGGGTACCTGCATAGAAATCTCCATTTCTCAGGAGGCACCTTGGGGAGGCCGCTCCCTCGAGAGGTGTTGGTGTCGTCCCCCTTGCGAGGCTTGGCCCCTCGTGAGGGTCTTGTCTTGATGGTCTTGGAGGTGGGCCATACCAGGCCGTCAAAGGAGCCATGCCATGGGTTGCAGGCAGGCAAGTCTGGGTACCCTGGTTCCGAGAACGCCGACAAATGGTAATTGATTTTATAAAATTAAACAAAGCTACTAGAAAAGATCATTACCCCTTGCCTTTTATTAATCCAACGTTAGAAAGGCAATCTAAGAGAACACACTTTTTCTTTCTTGATGGATATTCTGGTTTCTCTCAAATACCTCTGTCATAAGAAGATCAAGATAAAACTACTTTCACTTGCCCTTTGGAACTTATGCTTATAGACTTATGCCTTTTGGTTTATGCAATGCACCTGCTACTTTTCAAAGATGTATGGCTGTTATATTCTTTGATTTTTTTTGATAATATTGTTGAGGTTTTCATGGATGATTTCTCTATTTATAGTACTTCTTTTGATGATTTCTTAAGCAACCTAGAGATGTGAACAAACTAATCTTGTCTTGAATTGGGAGAAGTGCCACTTTATGGAAGGTTTCTAAGCGAGGTATTGAAGTAGACAAAGCTAAAGTTGATGCAATTGAGAAAATGCCATGTCCTAAAGATATTAAAGGTATAAGAATTTTTCTTGGTCATGCTGGTTTTTATAGGAGAAAAGACTTGTCTAAAATTGTTTGATGCATATCATACAATCAACTCATGGATACTCGTGGTGACATTGGAGTATCTAGGTGACATTATAGTTGGTTGATGTGTATCATATGGTATTATTTTAGTACGAACTCTTGGATAGATCAATCGGAAAGGATAACTTGGCGTTATTTTAGTACGAACTCTTGGATAGATTGATCGGAAAGGATAAGTTGGTGTTATTTTAGTACGAACTCTTGGATAGATTGACCGGAAAGGATAACTTGGTGTTATTTTGGTACGAACTCTTGGATAGATCAATCGGAAAGAATAACTTTGAGGTGGTTTCATACCCTATAAACAATTTCTTCTTATGTTCACCGCTAGATAAGAACTTCGGAGTGTTTCTTCATTGCACATTGAGGGATGGTTATATGATCCAATTATATTAGCATTGTTGAGAGATTGCATAGTGAAAGTACGAACCCTGGGCCTCATTTTCAAGCATTGCAATACCGTTTGTGCTCACTTTTTTACTCGTTACCTTGCAGTTTTTTATTGTTACTATTACAAAAATCAATATCTACCACCTCCTTTCCGAACAAGTGCACCTATACAATTTAGCATTATTTTTGGTGTGTTGGGGACACAAGAGACTTTTTATTATTTGGTTGCAGGGTTGTTTGAGAGAGACCATCTTCATCCTAAGCCTCCCATGGATTGACAAACCTTAGGTTGTCCACTTGAGGGAAAATTGCTACTGTCCTACAAAACTCTGCGCTTGGAGGACCAACACGAGTCTACAAGAATAAAGTTGTGTAGTAGACATCAAGCTCTTTTTTGGCGCTGTTGCCGGGGAGGTGAGTGCTTGAAGGTATATATTTAGATCTTGCAATTGAATCTTTTAGTTTCTTTTTTATCACTAGTTTGGTTTATAAAAGGAAATAAAAAATGGAATTGAGGTGGCCTCATATTGTTCATCTTTATCATGTATTTCTTGAAAATGATGGAAAGGAAAATTGTGCTCAATTGATAGAAGAAGAATTCAACAAAATGTTTGGCATAATTGTTTTGAATGATGAGCATGATTGCAATGTTGTTAGTATGCTTGCTATGAATATCCATAATGCTAATGATACGCAAAGCCATAAGCTTGGGGATGCTTTGTTTGATGAAGATGATATTTTTAGTCCTCCGAGTTTTGATGAGAAAATTTATTATGATGAAAGCATGCCTCCTATTTATGATGATTATAGTACTGAAAGTGGGTTTGGAAGAGCGTCAATTTTATGTAATGATGATCCCACTATTTTGGAGGGTGTTCAATCTTATTCTCATAATTATGAAAGTGGATTTTGATAGGTCATGACTTTATTTAATGATGAATCCACTATTTTGGAAGTGGTTTCAATTGATTTTGACAATGAAGTTGCTATCTATGATGATTATGGTGATGACATGAATGCCATAAAGAATAACAATAACCATGAAACTTGTCATCATGATTTTTATTTTCACTTGGATTATTCCAATCAAGTATCACATGACTGTTATGTTGTTGAATTTGCTCCCACCACTATTATGGATGAGAAGAAATTTGCTTATGTGGAGATTAATAAAATTTCTATGCATGTGGATCATGAAAATAATGCTTTATGTGATAGTTATATTGTTGAATTCATTCATGATGCTACTGAAAATTATTTTGAGAGGGGAATATATGCTTTTACATATCTCAATAATATCAAGTTTCCTCTCTTGATTCTTTCTCCCATGAATTATTTGATCACAAAATCCCTATGCATAGTAAGTAGGTTAGGCTTAAATGTGCTAGTAATATGCTTCATGATGCTCTCTTTGTGTTTCAATCTTTATCTTTTATGTGAGCATCACTGAAATCATCATGCCTAGCTAAAAAGGCATTAAAAAAAATGCTTGTTGGGAGACAACTCAACACTTTTACCTATTGTTTTCGTGTGTTAACATGATTAAGCTACTGTAGTAATCATGTTTTATTACTTTTTTTCAATAAGGTGCCAAGTAAAGCCTTTGGGACAGTGTGGAAGATAGTTGACTTGATTTTGTGCAAAAACAGAAACTTTTGTGCTCAGTCCAGGAATTTTTACAATTCACTGGATTGTGATTTTGATTTGAATGTTTTACATATGATTGATATACAAATTTCCTACGTTGTCCTAATTTTTCAGAATTCTTACAGTTGCAGAAGTATGGTCCTTGTTCAGATTACTACAGATTGTTTTGTTTTTGACAGATTCTGTTTTCAATGCATAGTTTGCTTGTTTTCTAGTTTATATGGCTTATATTGGTCAATATAAATTGTAGAAATGATAGTGTATAGTAGGCATTGTGTGAGTACAATTATGAATCTTGTCTTGACTGTACCAAATTGAATGATGTGCCCTTTATCATACTAACGCATCTCACGAAGTTCCGTTAAGTTCTGTGTGATTGACGGTTTCAAGTTTTGGGTGAGATATCGATATGTGGAGAATAAGGAGTGACAAGATCCTAAGCTTGGGGATTCCCAAGGAACCCCCAAGGTAATATTCAAGGAAGATCCAAGCAAGTAAGCTTGGTGATGCCCCGAAAGGCATCCCCTCTTTCATCTCTGACATTATCGGTAACCTCACTAGGAGCTGTATTTTCATTCAGCACATGATATGTGTTTTGCTTGGAACGTCATTTTATTTTGTTAGGATTTTCTTTTTGTTATTTATATAATTTTTGCATCTCTTATTTCAATAAAAATGTCAAGTATAGCCTTCACCATGCTTATTTTGCAAGTCTATATGTGGTTGTTTAAAAACAGAAAGTAGCACGCTAGTGCGTGAATTCTTGACAAAAGTCAGAAGGCGATAAAATATTGAATTTCTTTGAATAATAAGATATGATAAATTTTCTACAGCGTGGTAATTTCTCAGAATTTTTTGGAGTTAGAGAAGTATGGATCTTCTTGCATTCTTTACAGACGGTCATGTTTAGACAAATTGCTATTATGTTTGCATATGTTTGCTTGTTTAATGATTCTGTTTGAGGATAGGAATATTAAATATGCAGATGCATTTAGTATACAATGTTAAATTATAATTTTAGTGATTTTTTACAGTAGAGAATGATAATGTTATTGCATCGATTTATACTAACTTATCTCACGAGTTCTTGTTGAGTTTTGTGTGGATGGAATTTTTTAAGATTTAGGGAAACTATGATATAAAAGGAATTAAGGAGACACAAAAGCTCAGCTTGGACATGCCCAAGGCATCCCAAATTAATATTTCAAGAAGTCTCAAGCATCTAAGCTTGGGTATGCCCCGGTAGGCATCCCACCTTTCTTCATCGCCAATTATCGATTAGTATCGGTTGAGCCTAAGTTTTTTCTTCTTTACATGATATGTGCTATTCTTGGGATGTCATTTTATTTTGTTTTTCTTGCTATTTTAATAAAATATTAGATTTGAAAGTTTCTAAATAAGAGAGAGTCCTCAAATAGCTACCCATTTACTTAACTACTCATTTGATCTTCACATATATATTTTTGGAGTAGTTTGTCGAACTCTCTCATGCTTCACTTATATTATTTTGAGAGTTGATAATAGTGATAAAAATTTGCATGAGCTATGAAATTGGTCCCAAAGTGATTGATATCCAAGAAGGATATAGTAAAAACTTTTATGTAGATAATTGGATATGATAAGTTTGATTCCTTGCACTAGTTTTGCGATATGGAGATAATAATATGTGAGTCATATTGGTGAGTAATAGTGTTTAGTAGGAATATTGGTGTTATGGTTTGTGATTCACTATGCAAGCATGAAAGTCAATAGTTATGCAATGAAGTTACATCCTACTTGTGGTGCATTATTCAATGTTAGTTATGTTTAATGTGTGTTTACGACCATTTTCATTTTTTGGTTGGTCGCTTCTCAATCTATTTGCTAGCCTTCATTTGTACAAAGCGGGAATGCTGCTTGTGCATCCAACTCCTAAAACCCAAATTTCTGCCATATGAGTCCACCATACCTACATATATGCGGTATTTCCATGTCGTTCCAAGTAAATTTGCATGTGCCAACTCTAATTTTCAAAATGAATTTCCGTTTTGTGTGCCCGTACCGCTCATGAAGCGGCAGGGTGGCCAATATTTTCCATTCTAGGTATTTTATTCTCATGATGAGTGTTTATTCACTTGTCATTGCACGAGAGTGTGGCATGTAATAGGGATGCCCAGTCCCGAAATGAAAAAAATACTATGATAATAAATTCCTTGGAAAGTGTTGGTATGAAAGGCACCCGTGGATACGGCTAGCCATGGATTGTGAAAGAATGGTGGAAAGGAAATAAACTTTACTTTCTATTTGGGAACCGCCTATAATTTGTCTAGCATGGAAGATATTGGGAATTCTTGGTCATTTTCGTTGACAGGAAAAGCATGCCTCTCAAAATAATTATTTCTCTCAATTTAAGCCTTGAGCTCTGGCACCTCTACAAATCTCTGCTTCCCTCTGCGAAGGGCCTATCTATTTAATTTTATGCAATTTTTATTTTAATTTTGAGTCTCCATTTTCTCTTACAAAGCACCAACTAGGGAACACTATTGTCATACTTGTGCATTGGGTGTATCTAGTATTTGAGTGTGTTTGATGAATGGATCAATGATTGAGCATAATGGGCTAGGGATAGCTTTATTTAGCATTCATATTTTGAAAGACATTGTTGCTTGTTAGTATGCTTGAGTATTGATGTCTTCATGTAAAATTATAGACTATTGCTTTGAATCATTCAAGTCCAAATGTACATGCTACAAAAGAAAGAGTATATGTTGAATATGATAGGTAGCATTCCACATCAGAAATTTCATTCTCAATTGCTACTTTCTCATGATGAGTTTTATGAGACAGAGTTTTTGTTATAATGCTAGGAAAAGTGACTGAAATTATCATTAATCAAACTTGTGCACTATGCTAGCATTCACACATCATAAATTACTTCTTTTATCATTTATCTACTCGAGGACAAGTAGGAATTAAGCTTGGAGATGCTGATACGTCTCCAAAATATCTATAATTTATGAAGTATTCATGCCATGTTTACAACATTTCTATATGGTTTTGGTATGATTTGACTGGAACTAACCCGCACTGACGTTATTTTCAGTAGAACTACCGTGGTGGTGTTTTTGTGCAGAAATAATAGTTCTCAGAATTGGATGAAACTTTTTGGAGATTTTTTACGGAACAAATGAACAACATTGGAGCAAATAACCACTGGATGGGGGCCCCAACTTCCCACAAGGCACCAGGGCGCACC